>NC_067400.1:567315601-567615601 GCF_016432865.1 Antechinus flavipes | reverse complement strand
GCTCAAGGACCAAAGAAAATCCAGTGGAGAGAAAACCCATCATTTCCTAGAGTAAATAATGTGTATGCAGAAATCTGTGTTGCTACCAGAAGAAACCTAAGAATGCATAACTGAGAAAATGCCTCCCTGCAACAATGGAAAGGTAGAAAATATTGGCAGCTAATTTATTGACTAGTTTTGCTTCCTGCCTTTTCTCCCTTCTCTCCTTATAAGGGATGGCTTTGTTAGAAGGATGGGGGAGGGAAGGAAAAAAGGGGCAGATATTCACAAGTGTAGGTGATAATAAAAACATGCTATTGATAAAAATTAAGAAAAAATGCATTACTCCATTGAAATTATACCTTGAGACCATAGATTCATAGCAGAACCCTTGGAACTTGACTTTTTTTTCCCAAGTGCTATCACCTGAGCCTAGGTTGCTCTGTCCTGCCTCTTCCATCCAATTCTTCAAACCTAAACTCTACTTCAATCTAAACTTTTCCTGATCATCCCCAATCTAAAGTAAAGTACCCTCTTCAGAATGCCTACTACAAATTAAGTTCCTAGAAAACTCCAGGTCACTGCTCTGCCCAGCACAATATTTTCCAAAAATACCTTGGTAACAACTCTTCTGTTGGCAAGAATTAGCCTGGCAAAGAGGATAGAACATGTCTCTGAGTCATCAAGAGCCCCGAGTTCAAGTCCCCTCTGACACATACTGGTTGGATGATCCAAGGCAAGTCACTTATTGAAGACAATATTGAAATTGCAGAAGCCAGTCACTGGACTACATTAATTAAGCGAGTTCTCTGTATCAGTAAAGTCACAAGTCCCCAAAGACAAGACAAAATTTCTTCAACTGTTACTCTGAACTGTTTACCACTTTTGTTGTTTCACTTTTCATATCTGTTGTCTTTCCTTTCTTCTACTTGATAAGCTTCTTATAGAAAGCATCTAACAGATGTTATCACACACAGTGGACATTCAGTTATTATTGGTTTGAATCTCTTGCCCTCAAAGATGGCAAGGTCAGCTTTCTCACTAGTTTGGTGGGAAAAGCCAGAAAGCTAATACTTTCAAGTCAAGATAAAATTTGCTCACACTGGAATGTAAATGCCAAAATAGCAGCTTGAGAATCAGGCAGTCATGCAAATTAACAGGCCCAGAATTCAAAAGTAGGCTGCAAACCAATTAAAAAGTAATTTTAAATGAAAATTTAAACATATACTCAGCTCTGCCTCCCACCCTATTAACATCCTACTTCAGTCTGCTGAGGCTTGACATATTTGTTAAGATAAAAGCAAAGAATGAAAGAAAAATGCTTAAAAACATATGCAAAAGCCCATACTTATCTACAAAGCTAGCTTAAATCTGATGTAATTTAATCTAAAAAAATTATGATAATTATCATGAGACCAGGTCAATAATAGATCTATCATATTATTCTCTGCTAGCAGCATCCATAGATCTTTGGCAAAAAACTGGCTTCCAGAATGTTAACTGGAAAGTTAAGGTGGACTACAAACACCTCTCAATTCCCTTATAACCTACACTTTGAATTTACTATTCAGGAACTTATCCAATCCTTTCTTAATTAATATTTTTAATCTGTAGTACTTTTGACAAGTCCTGTTATGCAAAAGTAATGCTATATCTTATTTTACTGACCCTAAAAAGGTCCCTTTTAATCTTCAAGGAATTCTCTCACCTTTTCTATTCTACAATTTGCTTAAATAAGTCTGTTAGCTTTTTCCATATCCTTCATTGTACAGTCTCTGTTCCTATCCCTCTCAACCTTGAATTTTTTCACGTAAGAATCTTATCTATGATGTTCTTTTAATCCATTTTCATTGTCCTTACATCTTACTTGAACTTCAGTGACCGGAACTGCACACATGCCAAGTGTGGACACATGAACCATTATTTTCTAAAGGGTCAGGAAAGATTTTGCTGTTTTCATTTTTGCTTCTAGTCATTTCTTGATGATATCCAGGATTTAAGCCTTTTCAATGTTAAGGCACATCACAAAACAGTCGATTTCAAGGTTCTTTTTCTAAGACACAGTCAAGAGCTTACAGTTTATCTTGTAAATAGAATACAGATTATTTTTTCTTTTATTCACATACAAGTATATTTACACACACATACACACACTCTCTCATTTGCCACTATATTGCCCACTCATACAGTCTTACAGTGTTTCCTGGGGTTAATTTTATATTTAAAATTCTGAATGAACCGTTACAATTCATTCAGAAATATTTTAACAAAAAGTATCCCAACTCAGAACTGGAATATAACTTTCAAAAATGTGCATTTATCTTTACCATTTGGTTTTCCTAACAATGATATTTCTCAACAACAAGATTATATGATGAACAATTCTGATGGTCATGGCTTTCTTTAACAATGAGAGGATTCAAACCAGTTCCAATTGTTTAGTGATGGAGAGAGCCATCTATACCCAGAGAGAGAACTGTAGGAACTGAGTGTGGTTCACAACATAGCATTTTCATTCTTCTTGTTGTTTGCAAGCATTTTACTTTGCTTCTCTTTTTTTCTTGTGCAGCACGATAATTGTATAAATATGTATACATATATTGGATTTAACATATATTTCTATCATGTTTAACAAATATTGGACTACTTGCCATCTAGGGGAGGGGGAAATTGGAACACAAGGTTTTGCAAGGGCTAATGTTGAAGAATTGTTCATGCACGTTTTGAAAAATAAAAAGCTTTAATTTAAAAAAAAAGAAAAGAAAAAGATGCTGCAAACAACAAATACCCTGCAAATTCTTGCAGGAAATGACAGCTTTTATTATTATGATCATAGAATCATATGCATTTTTGTAATAAAAAGTATAATTTGGTAACAATATTTCTCTAATCCAATCCCTTCATCAGGGGTTCTTAAGGTGGGATGCACAGAATTGTTTCTTTAAAATATTTTGAAGTCTGTATTTCATTATCATTAATTTCTTTTGTATTTTCTCAATATTTTACTGCATGCATTTAAAAGCAAATTCTAAATAGACTTTACAAGATTGACAAGGGCCCATAATATGAAAAAGACTAAGAATGTAGATTCTAATTAAGAGAAAAACCAAAACTTAACAAATGAAAAGGTTTTCCTAAAATCTGTCTGGGAAGGAAACAAAAGGCAAACAAAGAAAGAAAAAACTTCAAGCCTTTGAGGAGTAATATATTCAGTTGGTTACTCTAAGAAACTTTTCATTTAAAACTCACATTACATAGACTTATCTTTTGAGAAATTAGTTATAAAGAACAGAAGGATCTAGTAACCTTGTGATCTCATCACAAATTAAAGAGTTAATGTGTGTGGTTACAGTCCTAAACCCTGAAAAGTACAATATAACTTAATTTATAATAATAATTTATGATGCATTTCATTTACATCTTTTTAGATACTTTTGGAAATATAAATTCCCAGGATATTGAGCTACTGATGAGAGATACTAGCAGAAACTACCAAGTAGTTAAAATGCAAATGAGAAATTACTCTACGGCAATAACAAAGCCTAATTATCAGACCTTTCAGAAAATCAGTGGTTTTTTGAAAATGGGTCATAGATTTAAGCATCATTTCCAGTAATTTTCAAAGAAATATTTACATATCAAAAGAGAAGGTGCTTAATGAAAAGCAATCCATGTCATTTTGGCAGCACTACACCAAGCCAATCTGACACTTTTAAGTGTCATTTAACACAATTTCACCTCAATCTAAAAGGTGAACATCTACCCGATGCAGTTTTCCAAAAGAACTGAATAACACCACACAACCCAGAATTAACTATGGGCAACACTAAACACAACATTAGATCTAAAAATGCTTCTCCTTATCCCAAATAAGAGGCAAACTGGATGACCTGGATGCTGACAATCACAGGATTTGTTTTTAAAGTCAGACTCCTTTCAAGATAGAGAACAAAGAAAAGGAAAATCACTTCTTTTTCAAATCTCCTTTAGCTGTTTAAGGCTACAAATAACCTAAAGTTTCAGCCCTGAAGCTTCAGAATTTTAATGAACTCAATCAATCTCTTATAAGAAGGGTTATTAAAAGAACACCACAACTAGAAGCTAACACAAAGCAGATGGGTTGTGGTGCTAGGGAGACATCCGAGGCACCAGGTGATTGGATGGTGCGGATCAGGGACCAGAGAGTGTTTAGTACACACAGAACAAAGACTGGCAATCTCCATTCTCTGGTGAGCTCTCCAACCAGGAGAAAACACCCCACTAGCGCAGGCTTTTTTAGGCGAGAAGCGGCCGAGCACTTCTCTCCATCCCAGCTCCTCTGGGAAAAGGAATAAAGAACGCCCCGCATCCCCTCCCCCGCGCTTTCGGTCCCCCCGGGTCTGGGGCCGTTCCCAGATTCTCGAGGGGAGAACAAGGTGATCCCACGCCGTTAAACAACCGAGGGAGGGGGGACGTAGCGGGCCCACGGAGAAGGCCCCGGCTTCGTGCCTCCAGACAACGACACCCTTCTCCGGGCGTAGCAAATAAGACGCCAGAGCCTCGGGCCGAGTCGGACTTGAGGGGCCACAGAGGCGCGGCGCTCTCGGCGGCAGCCCCCCTCCCATCTCTCGGTCCGCAGGCGCCCCCCCGCCCCGCCCACTTCACCCGATCTCCTTCTCTCCCTGGGACGCCCTGGCCCGGTCCACACGCGGCCCGCTGACCCATGGTGGCCCGCACGGGCTGGACGGGCCGAACGCAGTTCCCTCCAAATCTCCAGCCTGTGGTCAATCAGTCAAAAACGTGGTGCTCTCGAGGCACCGGGCACCGGCTACGGCTGGAGGTCCTCGGAGAGGCACAAAGGCGAGAGCCATGGTTCTGGAGGAATCTTCTCCACCCCGCCTTAAGCTGAAGCGAGCATAAACTGAGGCCCAAAAGCACCTCGATAAACAGACGGAAAAAAGGCTCCGCAGAGTCCTCGGGCATCCCGTTTACCCCTTTCCCTCGGTTTCCCTTTTCAGACCCGTGACCTAACGTGACATTTCCCCAATGCCACTCCTCTCTCGGGGGTTCGTAGTACGGGGTGGGGGGTGGGGGGAACGACTCCAGCAGCAGGGCCGCGTTTCTCAGCGGAGGCCACCCCGGGCCCTGCCGTTACGGCGGCGGCCTCCCCCCCCACACTTGGGCCCGGGCCCCCACCTGAGCTAGCCGCCACGGGGGACCGGCTCACCTGCGGCCAGCAGCTGCATGGCGTGGGTGAAAGACGGATCCAGGGAGTCCTTCTCAGCCATGAGCTCAGGCAGGTACTTGTTCTCAGGCTCCATCTTGGCGGCAGCCGTGGCGGAGGGTGGCAACAGCGGGGTCGGAGCCGGCGCCGGGCCGCCCCCGCCCACCTCGGGGCCCCCGCCAGTGGCAGACGGCGGCAGCAGCGGCGGCGGCTGCGTGGCCGGGGCTGCCCGAGAGCCCCCGCCGCCTCCCCGAGGGCCTCCGCCGCCGCCCCGGGGCCGGTGAGAGGGCAGCGGCTGCCGGGACGGCGCCTGGCGCGGCGGCGGGTGGCCGCCTGAGGGATCCACGGCGCCGCCGCGGCCCAGGGGCCGGCACAGCCGCGCGACGGGGTCGTCCCGGCGCTGCATGAGTGCGGAGCGGGCGGGAGGGCGGCTGAGGGACGGAGCGCGGCGGCGGTGGAGGCCCGCGCAACAGCGGCGGTTGGCGGAGGCGGGAGAGCGGGCGCGGGGACGACCGGAGCGGATCAGAGCGACTCAGCGAGAGAGCGACCCAGCGAGAGAGCGAAAGAGATCACCGGAAGTGAGCGGGTGCGCACGCGCGCCCCGCCACCGGCGCCGCCCTGCTCCCAGAACCGAGAACAAAGTCCCCGACTCAGCCACGGCGCCTGCGCGCCACCACCGGCGCGCACCTTGTTAACTTCCCCCCCCTCACGTCGACGGCCTCCACCGACAAGCCGGTGGAGGAGAGCCAGCCGAGTCTTCCTAAGACCAGTACGCACGCGCCAGCCTTCTCTCGCTCCTAGTAACATGTGACCAGGTTGTAGAGCGGACACGTGTCTCCACCCCCTGCGGGCGGGCAGCGGGCTGGGGCGGGGGCTGTGGAATGTCTTTGTCTGAACGCTGCCCCGCGGGCTCTGGAAGAACTCGATTTGCCACAGCTAGGAGCCCCGCCCCTTCTAACAGTCCCTGGGGGAAGGGAAAAGGCGAAGGGATCTTAGAAAATACTGAGGTGCCTAAAGAGGAGGGAGTTTAAGGCCCGGCGGGGGGAGGGGCGATTTGGGAGGAGAAGGGATTAGGAAGGAAGTAGAAGAGAGCTAAAGGAATCACCGAATACGAAAAGAGGTTTTGGGAAAAGCTTAGGGGGATGGAACTGACTCTCCACATCTGTCTCCTAGACTGCAGTAGCTGACCCGAGACCTAGCTGGCTGCTCATGCTCAGCCAGTCAATAAACATCTGTGAAAGTGCCTACTACGTGACAGGCACTGGCGGGATAAAAGGCGGGAAAAAAAAACCCAAAACAGTCAAAGGAGATGACGCACAGGACAAATAAGAAACAAGGGAAAGGCACTGGTTAAGGCGAACTGGCTTATTAATGGCTTCTTAGAGAAAGTAAGATTTTAGATTGAAGGAAGGAGATGAAAGTGAGCAGGAATAGTAAGCTCTTCATCTCAGCTCCTGCACGAAACACGAGAAAGAGCTTTGTCACAGGTGATGATGAGATAGGGGATCCTTGGAATTTTTTTTTCCTACTTCATCTGCATCGAATTACGGGTAACCTTCCCAAATCACTCCAGCTTTAATCCCACCCAGTGAATAAAGAGAATTTTCTAAATCTCATTGCTAGTGAAGAAAAGACAAGGGACTTTTAAAAGTCTTTTGTAGCTGTCTTTTGTTGGATCTCATCTACTTTTCAGTGTTTGGCGAGTAACACTAGAGATCTATCCCTCTGATAGATTGATATTTTAATAGAGACAGAGTTATCTACAGTACTACACACACACACACACACACACACACACACTGGGCGGCTCTGGAGGAGATAGACTGCTGACTTTACGCAGTCCATCTTCAAATAAATCCCATTCACTTACAGGTTATGGCCTCACCTCCTGTGATGTCATGGTCATCTTGGAGAAGGAAGGACAACCATCTGATTTTGCCATAAAAAAATTTACACAAATCACCCCTCCAAGCCACTTTATGCTTATCTACAAAGTGTTAAACAAAAATTACCTTTAAAGGGGCTTCTTGCTGTAAATCTGTGATCCAAGTAAATCCTTCAAATGCTGCAAGATTGTTATAGCCATCCTAAGACATTTTTTCCCAAGCTAAAAAATCCTACAAATGATCCTCATATTTAAGTGGCCCTCCTTATCATGGTTGCCATTGTCAGGATATGTCCAATTTATCAAAATCTATCTATTGACTAGAATGGGGCATCCAGAACTGAACACAGTCTTCTGGATATGCTTTGACAAGACCTTTACAGAGCTTTTATTGTGGTTCTGCACGCTATACTTCTCTTATTGGAGCCAAAGATCACTTTAAGCTTTCTTGGATGGAATATATATATATATTTTAACAAGGCTTTTTATTTTCAAAATATATGCATGGATAATTTGACATTGACCCTTGCATAGCCTTGTGTTTCAGATTTTCTCCTCCTTTCCCCCACCCCCTCCCCTAGATGGCAAGCAATTCAATATATATCATCACTTTTTAAAAACTCATATTGATCTTTCAATCCACTAAACCTCCCAAGTATTTTTCAGGTAGACTGTCTCACCAACACTTGATCCAAACTGTATTTGTGAGGTTGACTTGGGATGAGGTGTGGGAAGGCAAACATGACTTTATTCCTATTAAATTCCATTTTATGAGATGATATCCATTGTTGGTATATGTGTGTTTTTTTTTTTTTTAAATAAGATGGTTTTGTGATAAACAAGTACTGGAATTAATGTTCATTGTAAAGTACAGGCTAGCTCCCTGGAGGGTTTCAGGGTCAGCCAGAGTCAGGATAAATCAAAGTCCTTGGTCTTTAGGGGGAGAAGTGAAGGAGGCAGGCAAGTTGCCACTCAGCTTGCCAAAGATGTATCTTGGATTCTGGAGTCTGGAGTCGGGAGTCTCTAGCCTCTCTCCTCTTTATTCTACCGCCAAGTGACTCTGGCTTCCCCCTCCCCTCAATCCTTGCCTCGGATTATCTCAACACCACACATTCAGTAAGCACCATGGTGAGAAAAGCCATCACATCACCATTTCATCTAAATATGTATATAGAGCCCTTGTCTTACATCGAATAGGTAATTAGCCTTAAATGCTCGGTTGTCTGATTCAAGCACACCTTTTTGGAGTTTCAGCCCTCTACAATTCATTTCAAGAAGTTTTTTCTGAGAATCTCTTTATGAATTTTATCAGTGAGTGTTTTAACTATACTTCCCAGCTTTTTGTTATCTACAAATTTGAAAGGTATGCCACTTAATGCCTTTATTTTAGTCTTGGGTAAAAATGTTAAACAATAGAGGGCTAAGCAACAGGCCAACTGCAGACCTTTAAAAAAAAAAAAAATTGGCATTGACCCATTAATGACTACATTGGGTCTAACCAATGGATATACTGGATCTATGGAGCTGTACTATTATCTAATCAATATTTATTTTATTGCACAGAATACCACAAGACATTAGAACATTCTCCTAAAATCTAAGTATCTTGTCTACAGCATTCTCCCAATCTGCCAGCCTAGTTTCCTTATCAGGGAAAAGAGAACAAGAAAAGTTAGATTGGCATGACCTGTTCCTGATGAAGCCTTGCTGATTCTTTATGATCATTGCTTCCTTATTCTAGATAGTCATAAGCCATCCCTTTAATATGTTTTGGAATTTTGCCAGGAATTGAAATCAAGGTCACTGACCTATAGTTTCTAAACTGCATATTCTCTTCCCTTTTTTTGAAAGTCAGGAAAACATTTGCAAATCTCCAGGCCTCCATTCTTCATAATCTTTCAAAGATCACAGAGGCTAGACGATCATATCGATCAGTTCTTTGAGAACTCTAAGATACATCTAGGTTTAGTGATTTAAACCCATCAAAGGCAACTGGGTACTTTCTTACAATCTCTTTACTCATATTAGGTATCAACTCATTATTATCCCAAAAGGAATCATTATTATCTATATGGATGGGATGATGCTGACAACAGCAGGAAAAATACCTTGATTCACATTTTGCTTCTTTCTTTTTCTCTGAGAAAGACAAAGATCTTTGAACAGGAAAGGTCAGAACCAAAATGGCCATTAGAATTGATGCTCAAGATAAAGCAGACATATGATGAGAGAATTCCTTGTTGTTCTTAATGGATTCATGTTACCAGGCCCAGACAGACTTAATCATAGGGTAATGAAAAATCTAAAAGATATAATTGTTGATCTTTGGAAGTCCCACAGGCTCTATTAAGATAGACATAATGTCCAGTACTAGAGGGGTGATAATCCCACTGTACTCTTAACTTTAATCAGTCTCCATCTAGAAGATTGTGTTCTATTTCACAAAGGACATTGATAAACTAGAGGGCATCTAGAAGACTAAAAGGATTGTAAAGATTTGGAGGGGGATATATGATAACCACCTTCCAATATCCCAAGGACTGTTTTATGAAATTAGATTTTTTTTTCTGTTTGCCCCCAAAGGGCAGAACTAATAATAATAGCTGGCATTTATATTAGTGCTTTAAGATTTACAAAGCAAACCTCATCTTTACATTTTATCCTCACAACCACCTTGGGAAGTGCCATCATCCTCATTTTATAGATGAGGAAACTGAGGCAAGGATTTGCCCACAGTCACATGGCCACATAATAAGTGTCACATAATAAGCCAAACTAGAACTCTGGTCTTGTCAGCTCCAAGGTTAGCATTCTATTCATTAACACTCTAATTACTGAGCCCACCTCTAAGAGTAATGGACACAAGTTTCAAAGAAACAGTTGGGCTCAGTAGAAAGGAAAAACTTCCTGACATTTACAGGATCTCTACTCAAAGTTGAATGGGCTGCCTTGAGAGGAAGTGGGTTCTTCACTGGAGGTCTTATCAAAGGTTGAATGGCTACTTGTTAGGTATGTTGTAAAGAAGATTCTTGTTTTGTTATAGATCTCTGCAGTTTGTACCAACTCTTAATATTCTGGAATTCCATGATTTGACCTGACTTCCATGTAGAATTTTCATTCATAAGATCTGATCTCTTGTTTCTCTGAGCCATTTGAAATTGCTGTTTTCCCCAAATCTAGAGTGTGTGACAGATAGTACCTGATTTTTTTCTCCTTTATCAGAAATTCTAAGATGGAGTGGTCACTTCCCCTGATCATTTTCCACATCAACAATAAATGAATACATATTGAATGTCAATAGATAGGGAGGAGGACAGAGAAAATGGATGTGAGATTTAGATAGAGGAGACAAGAAGGAATATATATCTGTCCTGGCATTTGACTTATATTGCTGCCCTTGGAAAAGGGTATCTTTACTGGTGTCATATAGGACTGAAGTGTCCTTGCTGTATAATGAGATGCCTAGATTCCTAGGTCCCTTGAGCTTTACCAGAGGCTAATAAAACTTTGATAGGAGATTGTATCAGAAGAAAGTGGAGGATGTTTCTGGTTTGGGTAGACCAGGGATCAGCATCCTTTTGAGGACAGGCTGTCAAATTCAACAAGCTTTCATTGAACAAACATCTTTAAGTTATTTTTAGGCACAAGACATTCTTCTAGGCTGAGGATTTAAAGACAAAAATTAAATAATTCCCGTACTCTAGAAGAAAACAAAGCATACAGATAATTACAACAAAAAGGAGGGAATCTGAACTTGACCAAGGGGAAAAGGAAAAAGATCAGATAATGTGTTCTGTGAAAATGTGAAGAATTGGAGGAGATTGGAGAAGGCTTTATGAAGGAAGTGGCACCTGAATTGAGTCTTGAAGAAAGGAGAAGAATTCAGAAAGTATAGATGATGAGAAATTATTCCAGGGATTAGGGACAGCTTGAATGTAGGCAAGAAATGTAGTGTGAAACAGTAAACTAGTATGATTGGATCATGAAATGAAAGGGAGTAATATGAAATAAGACTAAAAAGGTAACTTGGCTTAAAACAAAGGTTCTTAAACTGTGAGTCATGATCCCATATGAGTTCACATAACTGAATATGAAATCATGATTTATTATCAGCAAATGTTTGATTTGTGTATCTATGTTATATATATCTGGGGTTGGAAGTAGAATCTTGGCCATTGATTAGATGGAGGATTGGTGGTAAGAAAAGGGAAGTGTCAGAAGAACACTATAAAGTAATAAATCTGGATAGCTAGGAGGATGCCCACTTCCCACTCATGCCCTGGAAAGAAATGTGAACCTTTAGAAGAAAGAAGGATGTATGGGGCAAAGTGGTAAGTTCCATTTTAGTCATTTTGGGTTTGAAGTGCCAATAAGACATTCAGGTGGGGATGTTAAGCAGGCATTTAGAATCCTAGCCCAGGTTCTTACTAACCATGTCACCTTAAATAAATAACTGACCATTTCAATTTCCTCATCCATAAAATGAGAAAAATAACATCACCTTACCCTATAGGATTATTGTGAAGATCAAATGAAATAATATTTGTTAAGTATTTTTCAAGACATTAGCACTATATATAAATACTACCTATATCTCTAACTTTAATTTTCTCATTTAAAAAATTCCACCTAACTCTCAGAGTTGAGAGAAAACAGCTTTGCCAACTTTAAAGCTCTCTGCCACTGTGAGTTATTATTATTGAATAGATTTACTAATAGTCTACATAGAGAAAATAACTGTACCTGTGGGAAGCACATGGGATCCCCAAGGCTGAGATCAATTACAAGAGAAGAAAAGTGAGTTCATCTTAAAGTCTTGGAGGACGGCCAGGGAAGAGGTGAATGGTCTACTCAAGATGAATGAACAGAAATGTTTAGGAAGCTGGGAGGAAAATAAGTGAGAGCAGGACCACAACTGTGAATGGTAGGGAGAGTATTCCAAAGGAAGAAGTAGGTAGTTAATTGTGAAATACTCAAGAAAGGTCACGATGTGGATTTAGCAGTTAAGATCATTGGGTAACATTTAAGAAGACTGTTTCTTCTTCTTTTTTTTTTTTTAAACAAAGCTTTTTATTTTCAAAACACATGAATAGTTTTCAATGTTCAATCTTTCAAAACCTTGTATTCCAAAATTTTTTCTCCCTCTCTTCCATCCAACCTGTTCCTTAGACAAGTAATCCAATATATGCTGCAATTGTTCTATACATATTTCCACAATTTCCATGCTGCACACACACAAAAAAAAAATCAGATGAAAAAGGGAAAAAATAAGAAAGAAAACAAAACAAAAAACAGGTGAAAGTACTATGTTGTGATACACACACAGTCCTCACAGTCCTCTCTCTGAGTATAGATGACTCCCTACATCATTGGATGTAGATCATTGGAACTGGTTTGAATCACCTCATTGTTGAAAAGAGCTACTTCCAACACAAGTGAAGTTGCTTTATTGTTGCTATATATAGTGTTCTCTTGGTTCTGTTTGTTTCCCTCAGCATCAGGTCACATCAGGTCTCTCCAGGCCTTTCTGAAATCAGCCTGCTGTTCATAAGAAGGCAATTTCCATAGAATCTAAAGGCTAAAACTCAAGTAGTAAGAAGTGGTAGGTAACATGCAGATGAACTGCAGAGATGACTCTGGGAACTTGTCAGTGAAATGGAGGGAAGTTTGAGGATGATAGTTTGAATGGATGGCAGAATCACCCAATTAGAGAAAGCACTTTACAAACTCTAAGATTATGTAATCCTTGGCTATTGTTACCATTGTGTTCTCATCATTTTTGGTGGAATTAACACAGAAATGATCTTGGAGCCAGTTGCTATGCAGTATTTTTTTTGGGGGGGGGAGGTCTTTAATGTTCAGAAGACTATTAGGTAAGTGGGTAAAGTGAATACCTTTTTTTGTAATTGAATAAAAGTGAATGTGATTCTTGGCAAATCACTTTTGATGTTTGCCTCAATTTCCTCATCTATAAAATGGGAATAAAAGTAGTTTTTACCTCCCATGGTTATGAAGATCAAATGAGATGATAGTTGTGGCTCTTGGCAAGTCACTGAATCTCTGGTTGCCTCAGTTTCTTCATCTGTAAAATGGAAATATTACCTCTCAGGGCTGTGAAGATCAAATTAGATGATATTTGTAAAGTACTTTGCAAACCTTAAAGTGCTATATAAATGCTTGCTATTGTTAGGTAAGTTTATTTGTAGGCTCACTGAAAGAATCTTTGGGACAACTCCAGTAGCAAACAGAGATGAATGATATGTTGTTCCAGAGGAATCAGGGCTGATCAGAGTTCCTAATTTTTCAAAATTGTTAGTCGTTATAATACTATTATATAAATGATTTTTCTAATACTGCTCACTTCACTCTGAATCAGTTTATATAAGTTTTCTTAGGTTTCTCTGAAATCATCCCCTTCATCATTTCTTATAGCGAAATAATATTTCATCACATTCATATACTGTAACTTGTTCAGCCAGTCCTCAGCTAATATATATATATATGTATTCTTTACATCACAAAAAGAATAGCTAGAATATTTTTTGGTACATGTATGTCCTTTTCTCTCTTTGTTCTCTTTGTGGTATAGGAGTGGTATCGCTGGATTAAGGACATGCATATTTTAATAATTTTGGGAGAATAGTTACAAATTGCTTTCCCAAATGGTAAAACAGTTTACAGCTCCACCAACAGTCCTTGATTATACCTATTTTCTCACAGCCCCTCCAGCATTTCTTTTCTTTTCTTTCTTTCTTTCTTTCTTTCTTTTTTTTTGGTCATCTTTTCTAATCTTTGACAAGGGTTTGAGGTGGAATCTCAGGGTTGTTTTAATGCTTATTTCTCTAGTTATTAGTAATTTAGAACATTTTTTTTCCATGTGGCTATTGATTGCTTGGATTTTTTTTTTTTGTTGAAAACAGTGTTTTTACATCCTTTGTAGGTTTCTATATTTAAAAAGCTCTTCATTTTATATGGTGAATGAATGAAAAAAGAACATATTAAGTATTTATCATGTGCTCCAGAATTTGGAGATTGTGGATTTTTAGCATAGTAAGGTCTCCTAAAATGCTGTTTATGAATTTCTATGAATCAATGTAAATGTTATTTGCAATTGATTGTGGACAACAGTTTCATCTGTAATAATGCTTAAGTTCCAGTTTAATTTGATGATTTTTCCAGAATATTTTGGGACCCATATTTGTAATACATGAATTTGTCATGTTAGTTTATGAAGAAAAATAGAGAACTTCTAGTGTTCTGGTCTTTTGATGATGACAAAGAAGATCATGATAAATGAGAAAGATCTGAAATTGTTAGTAAACAGCAAGTAAAGATTCATTAGACAAGGAAATATTTACAATGAGAGAAATAGGGAATGATTGAAAGAGGAAATATAGTACTCAGAGGAAATGAGATCAGAGGCTTAAGGAGAAAAAGTGAAAAATTATTGAAGTGAAAGGTAAGCTCATCCTCTGAGATTGGAGGCAAGAAGTAGAAGGTGAGTAAAGGGAGGTTTTGAGGTGTGGGATAGAGGGAGCTCATGATATTTATTTAATTAGGTGATAAGAGTGGATAGAACAGTACACCTAAAGTCAGTGAGACCTGAATTCAAAATTTCTGTCTCAGTTTTATTATCTGTAAAATTTGAATAATAATGGCAATAAGAATACTAATAATTAAGATCAAATGGGATAATGCTTTGCAAACTTTAAAATGCTATATAGATGCTAGCTATCATCATTATACAGCCTTTTTTTTCCTGATATTAAAGCAGTCCTGTATTATAGGTATAAATCCTACTTGTAATATCCTGGTAATAAATGACTGTAATCTCTTTGAGATTATGGGGTTTTTAATTAATTTTAATACACATTACTTTATAAATCATGTTGGGAGAGAAAAATCAGAACAAAAGAGGAAAACCATGGGAGAGAAAAGAAAACAAACAAAAAAAGAAGCGATCACTCCAAAGTTCTTTTTCTAGATGTAGATGGCAGTTTCTGTCCAAAGTCTATTGGGATTGCTTTGGAAAGTATGTTATATTTAAAATCTTTTAAAATTATAATTAAAGCTTTTTGTTTTCAAAACATATGTATGGATAATTTTTCAACATTGACCCTTGCAAAACCTTCTAATTCCCCCATCCCCTTTCCCTCATCCCCTTCCCTAGATGGCAAGTAATCCAATATATGTAAAACATGGTAAAATATATGTTAAATCCAATATATGCATACATATTTATACAGTTTTCTTGCACAAGAAAAATCAGATGAAAAAGGAAAAAAATTGAGAAAGAAAATAAAATGTAAGCAAACAATGACAAAAAGAGTAAAAATGCTCACTCACTCCCATACTCAGTTCCCACAGTCCTCTCCGATTACAGATGGCTCTCTTCATCACAAGATCATTGGAACTGACCTGGATCATCTTATTGTCAAAAAGAGCCACATCTTTCAGAATTGAGCATCATATAATCTTGCAGTCGCTGTGTACAATGGTCTCCTGGTTTTGCTCATTTCACTTAGCATCAATTAATGTCTCTCCAGACCTCTCTGAAATCATCCTGCTGATTGTTTCTTATAGAACAGTAATATTCCATATATGTTTAAAATCTTTATATCAATATTCATTAGGGAAATTGGTTTATATTTTTCTTTCTTTGTTTTGATTCTTCCTTGTTTAGGTATCAATACCATATTTAAATCATAAAAAAGAATTTGGTAGGATCCATTCTCCTATTTTTCCAATTGTTTATATAGTATTGAAACTAATTGTGCTTAAAAATGTTTGATAGAATGTACTTGTAAATTCATCTGGCCCTGGAGATTTTTTCTTAGGGAGTTCATTGATGGCTTATTCAATTTCTTTTTTCTAAAATAGGGTTATTCAGCAGGTCCTGGAATCATATCTACTGACAATCAAAAGAACTATGCCTGCAGCCAAAATTATCATATCCAGCAAAATTATACATAATATTAAATGAGAAAAAAATGAACATTCAACGAACTTGCAGATTTTCAGAACTTTCTATCAACAAAACCCGAATTAATAGAAAATTTAACATATACAAGCCAATATTAAAGATCAATTTCAAGGACAAATGTTTTATTTATTTTTTACATGGGAAATATACACTATATGTTTAAGATTCATATTAACAATTCATAACAATGTATTAACAATGAATTAATGATTTATATTAACAAATTCAATTTAAAATTACATATTCAAAAAAAGAGTGGCACGGATTTGGTAAAAATAGTAATTATTTCATACAAATGAAGTTCAGAAGAAGAATAGACAGAGACATTAGGGAGGAGGAGGGCTTGTAGTTCTGAAAACCTACTCACATCGGGAATGGGTTAAAAAAAATGGGGTTAGTTAAGTATTTTATTTCCCCTTCTGTTAATAAAGGCAGTTTATATTTTTGTAAATATTAATCAATTTCAACTTAATTATCAGATTTATTGGGAAACAGTTGAACAAAATAGCTTCTAATTATTGCTCTAATTTCTTTTTTCATTGGTGGTTAAGTTCACCCTTTTCATTTCTGATATTGTTAATTTGGGTTTTTTCTTTTCTTTTCTTTTCTTTTCTTTTTTTTGCTGAGGCAATTGAGGTTAAGTGACTTGCCCAGGATCAAGACTTCAGGGCTGGTGCTTTCTTTTCCTAATGAAATTAACCAAAGGTTTTATCTGTTTTATTGTTTCTTTTTTCATAAAACCAAGTCTTAGTTTTATTTATTAGTTCAATAATTTTATTACTTTCAATTTTATTTATCTTTCCTTTGATTTTCAGAATTTTTAATATGGAATTAAGTTGGGTGTTTTTAATGTGTTCTTTTTCTAGATTTTTTAGTTGCATGCCCAATTCATTGATCTCATCTTTTTCTATGTTATTCATGTAAGCATTTAATAGATATAAAATTTTATTATTGTTGTTCTCTTGGGTAAAATTGTTGATTGTTTTTGTGATCTGTTGTTTGACCAACCTATTCTTTAGGATTAGGTTAGTTAATTTTCAATTTTAAAATCTATTTTTCCATGGTTCTTTTTTAAAATTCTAATTTTATTTATTGAATATTTTTCCCCAGTTCCATTTGAAATAAATTTTTTTCTTTTCTTTCTTTTTTTTTTTTGCTGAGGCAATTGAGGTTAAGTGACTTGCCCAGGATCAAGACTTCAGGGCTGGTGCTTTCTTTTCCTAATGAAATTAACCAAAGGTTTTATCTGTTTTATTGTTTCTTTTTTCATAAAACCAAGTCTTAGTTTTATTTATTAGTTCAATAATTTTATTACTTTCAATTTTATTTATCTTTCCTTTGATTTTCAGAATTTTTAATATGGAATTAAGTTGGGTGTTTTTAATGTGTTCTTTTTCTAGATTTTTTAGTTGCATGCCCAATTCATTGATCTCATCTTTTTCTATGTTATTCATGTAAGCATTTAATAGATATAAAATTTTATTATTGTTGTTCTCTTGGGTAAAATTGTTGATTGTTTTTGTGATCTGTTGTTTGACCAACCTATTCTTTAGGATTAGGTTAGTTAATTTTCAATTTTAAAATCTATTTTTCCATGGTTCTTTTTTAAAATTCTAATTTTATTTATTGAATATTTTTCCCCAGTTCCATTTGAAATAAATTTTTTTCTTTTCTTTTCTTTCTTTCTTTCTTTTTTCTTTTTCTTTCTTTCTTTTTTTTTTTTTTTAAAGATTTTTGAGTTGCTATACTCAAAAAATTATCAAACTGTGCATACCCTTTGATCCAGCAGTGTTATTACTGGGCTTATATCCCAAAGAGATCTTAAAGAAGGGAAAGGATTCTGTATATGGGAAAAATGTTTGTGGCAGCCCTTTTTGTAGTGGCTAGAAACTGGAAATTGAATGGATGCCCATCAATTGGAGAATGGCTGGGTAAATTGTGGTATATGAATGTTATGGAATATTATTGTTCTGTAAGAAATGACCAGCAGGATGAATACAGAGAGGCTTGGAGAGACTTACATGAACTGATGCTAAGTGAAATGAGCAGAACCAGGAGATCATTATACACTTCGACAATGATATTGTATGAGGATGTATTCTAATGGAAGTGGATTTCTTTGACAAAAAGACCTAACTCAGTTTCAGTTGATAAATGATGGACAGAAGCAGCTACACTCAAAGAAAGAACATTGGGAAACGAATGTGAACTATTTGCATTTTTGTTTTTCTTCACGGGTTATTTTTACCTTCTGAATCTTCTCCCTGTGCAACAAGAGAACTGTTCGGTTCTGCAAACATATATTGTATCTAGGATATACTGCAACATATCTAACATATATAGGACTGCTTGCCATCTAGGGGAGGGGGTGGAGGGAGGGAGGGGAAAAATCAGAACAGAAGCAAGTGCAAGGGATAATGTTGTAAAAAAAATTATCCTGGCATGGATTCTGTCAATATAAAGTTATTATAAAATAAAATAAAATTTAAAAAAAAAGAAAGAAATGATCAGCAGGATGATTTCAGAGAGGCCTGGAGAGACTTACATGAACTGCTGTTAAGTGAAATGAGCAGAACCAGGAGATCATTATATACTTCAACAACAATACTACATAATGATCATTTCTGATGGATGTGGCTCTCTTCAATGAGAGGATCCCAATCAGTTCCAATTGATCTGGAATGAACAGAACCAGCTACACCCAGAGAAAGAACACTGGGAAATGAGTTTGGACCACAACATAAGATTTCCACTCTTTAATGTTTGCTTGCATTCTTATTTTTTCTTCTCAGGTTATTTTTACCTTCTTTCTAAATCTGATCTTTCTTGTGCAGCAAGATAACTATATAAATATGTATACATATATTTAACATATACTTTAACATATTTAACATGTATGGGACTACCTGCCATCTAGGGGAGGGGGTGGAGGGAAGGAAGGGAAAAGTTGAAACAAGTTTTTGTAAGGGTCAATGTTGAAAAATTACTTGTAATGTTCTTTGTTTTCTGGAGGTCTTTGGGGCAGCCTTCTTTTCAGTTGAGTAATCACCACAAGAATAGCTAGGTGTTAAAGTCCAAAGTCCAAATTCTTTATTATCTCCTTAAAAGTCCTATCTCCTTCATTTGGGGTTTGACTAGTTTTCTCATGGCCTTCAGAGGGGATTTGGTTTCAGTGGAGAAAATGCAGGACAGGTCAGCCACCACAAGGCTGATGAAGATGGAAATGAATCTCTCTCTCTCTCTCTCTCTCTCTCTCTCTCTCTCTCTCTCTCTCTCTCTCTCTCTCTCTCTCTTTCTCTCTCTCTCTACCAGAGAGCTTGAGCTCCCAGCTTATATGCTCTACACTGAATATAAACCAATCATTATATAACTAGGAAATCATTATTTGTTGTAAGATTAAATCAATCATACTGAATTAAAATAACTATTAAACTAGAAAACTATTTTCTCATCAATTCTACTGACAACCCTTTGTAAGAATTCTTGTTTCAGAGTTCTGGCCCATAACAATTAGCCATGCATATGTTTTGTATATAAAAAACTATAATAAAAATATAGACATGGACCCACAGTTAACACCATATACCAAGATAAGATCAAAATGGTTGCATGATTTAGGCATAAAGAATAAGATCATAAATAAATTAGAGGAACATAGGATACACAGGAACATAACCTCTCAGACTTATTGAGGAGGAAGGAATTTGTGACCAAAGAAGAACTAGAGATCGTTATTGATCACAAAATAGAAAATTTTGATTATATCAAATTAAAAAGCCTTTGTACAAACAAAACTAATGCAAACAAAATTAGAAGGGAAGCAACAAACTGGGAAAACATTTTTACAGTTAAAGGTTCTGATAAAGGCCTCATTTCTAAAATATAGAGAGAATTTATAAGAAATCAAGCCATTCTCCAATTGATAAATGGTCAAAAGATATGAACAGACAATTTTCAGATGATGAAAATGAAACTATTTCCACTCATATGAAAGAATGTTCCAAATCACTATTGATCAGAGAAATGCAAATTAAGACAACTCTGAGATACCACTACACACTTGTCAGATTGGCTAAGATGACAGGAAAAAAGAATGATGAATGTTGGAGGGGATGCAGGAAAACTGGGACATTGATGTATTATTGATGGAGTTGTGAACGAATCCAACCATTCTGGACAGCAATCTGGAATTATGCCCCAAAAGTTACCAAACTGTGCATACCCTTTGATCCAGCAGTGTTACTACTGGGCTTATATCCAAAGTAATACTAAAAAAGGGAAAGGGACCCACATGTGCAAGAATGTTTGTGGTGGCCTTTTTTGTAGTAGCCAGAAACTGGAAAAAGAGTGGATGCCCATCACTTGGAGAATGGCTGAGTAAATTGTGGTATATGAATGTTATGGAATATTATTATTCTGTAAGAAATGACCAGCAGGATGAATACAGAGAGGCTTGGAGAAACTTACATGAATTGATGCTAAGTGAAATGAGCAGAACCAGGAGATCATTATATATTTCAACAACGATACTGTATGAAGATGTATTCTGATGGAAGTGGATATCTTTGACAAAGAGATCTAACTCATTTCCAATTGATTAATGATGGACAGAAGCAGCTACACCCAGAGAAGGAACATGGGAAATGAGTGTAAACTGTTTGCATTTTTGTTTTTCTTTCCAGGTTATTTTTACATTCTGAATCCAATTCTTCCTGAACAAGAGATGTTCAGTTCTGCACACATAGATCATATCTAGGATATACTATAACATATTTAACATGTATAAGACTGCCATCTAGGGAGGAGGTGGAGGGAAGAAAAGGAAAAGTCGGAACAGAAGTGAGTGCAAGGGATAATGTAAAAAATTACCCAGACATATGTTCTGTCAAAAAAAATTTATAATAAAAATTTTTAAAAAAAAATAAAAAATATATAATGTTAAAAAAAAAAAAGATTTTTGAGATCCGGATTCTTTCCCTTATCTCCCCCCCCAAATTAAGAAATCACATGTGAAGTTATGTAAAACATTTCCATAAAAGTTAAGTTATGAAAGAAAACATAGATCTTCCACCCTAATTAAAATAAAAACCCTCAAGAAAAATTAACTTAAAAATAAAGAGAAAGAAACAGAGAATGTTTTGATCTATATTCAGACTTGATCAGTTTCTTCTCTGGGGATGGATAGGATTTTTCATCATAAATCCTTCTGAGTAGTTGTGGATGATTGCCCTCCTAAGAAAAACAAAGTAATTTATAGTTGGTCATCCCAGAATATTGCTATTACTTTGTATACAGTATATTTCACTTTGTTCCTGGAAAACTTTCCAAGTTTTTTTTCCCCTTAAGAGCTTCCTGCTCACCATTTCCCAGAGAATAATCATATTTCATCAGAAAAATTTGCTTCAAAAATTTTTTTTACAATTACTATTGTTAATTGTATTTCCCCCATTTATTCTCTCCCTCTTTTCACCTGTCCCTCCTCAAAAGTTTTTTGCTACTGATACTCCATCCTGCAATATGCCTTCTCTTTTATCACTCACCCCTCCTTCCCATTTGCCATTCCCCTCCTATTTTCCTGCAGGGTAAAATACATTTCTATACCCTTCTTGAGTTATTTCCTATTTGAGCCAATTCTGATGAGAGTAAGGTTCACTCACTCACCCTCTCCTTCCCTTCTTCTCTGCTTTTTCTTGTCTTTTTTTTATGACAGATAATTTGCATCATTTTACTTCTCCCTTTCCCTTTCTCCCAGAATATTCCTTTCTTACTCCTTAATTTCATCATTAAAAAAAAAGAAATTATTCCTTCATATTCAACTCATACTTGTGTCCTTTGGCTGCATCAGGGGTCCTCAAACTATGGCCCACAGGCCAGATGCAGCAGTTGAGGACGTTTATCCCCCTCACCCAGGGCTATGAAGTTTATTTAAAGGCCCACAAAACAAAGTTTTTGTTTTTGCTATAGTTTGGCCTTCCAACAGTCTGAGGGACAATGAACTGGTCCCCTATTTAAAAAGTTTGAGGACCCTTGCGATATATTCCTAACTGCCATAATAATGAGAATGTTCTAATGAGTTACAAATATCATCTTCCCAGGTAGGAATATAAACAGATAAACTTTATTAAGTCCCCTATGATATCACTATCCTGATTACCTCTTTATGCTTCTCCAAAGTCCTGTATTTGAAAATCAAATTTTCCATTTAGTTCTGGTCTTTTCATCATGAATGTTTGAAAATCCTCTGTTTCATTGAATGACCACCTTTTCCTGTAACAGATTATATTCACTTTTGCTGGGTAGGTGATTCTTGGTTGCAATCCTAATTCCATTGTTCTCTAAAATATCATATTCCAAGCCCTCTGGTCCTTTAATGTAGAAGCTGCTAGATCTTGTATTATCCTGACTGTGGCTCCACTATACTTGAATTGTTTCTTTCTGGGTGCTTGCAATATTTTCTCCTTAACCTGGGAGTTCTAGAATTTGGCTATAATATTCCCGGGAGTTTTTATTTTGAGATCTTTTTCAGGAGGTGATCAGTGGATTCTTTCCATTTCTATTTTACCCTCTGGTTCTAGAATATCAGGATAGTTTTCTTTGATAATTTCATGAAAGATGATGTCTAGGCTCTTTTTTTTTTTTTTTTTTGATCATGACTTTCAGATAGACCAATAATTTTTAAGTTTGCTGTCCTAGATCTATTTTCCAAGTCAGTTGTTTTTCCAATGAGATATTTCACATATTTTCTATTTTCTATTTTTTGTTTTGCTTTATTGTATCTTGATTTCTCATAAAGTCATTAGTTTCCATTTGCTCAATTCTATTTTTTAGAAATATTTTCCTCAGTGAGCTTTTTGTACCTCCTTTCCAATTTGGCCAATTTTGCTTTTTAAATCATTCTTCTCCTCATTAGATTTTTGTATTTCCTTTTGCACCTCTCTCAATTCTTTCCCTAATTTTTTGTCTATCTCTCTTACTTGATTTTTAAAGTCCCTTTTGAGCTCTTTCATGGCCTGAGCTTGATTCTTATTTTTCTTAGAGGCTTTGTGTGGCGATTTTCTTCTTTAATATATAATAATATAGATGGTTCTCTCTGGGAGAAAGCAGGTTTCTCGGGGAGGTTTTCTGGAGGTAGCCTTAGTATCAGTTCAGATCAATAATTATCCCAAATGCAGCCAGCTGGTAAAAATACAAATGTTTATTTTTTCTTCCAAGTCTTGTCTCTTTCCTTGGGCCCAGATAGCTAGATTCTTAGAGACCTATCTTTCTGCTTGGTTCTGAGAGCTCCTGCAGCTTTGTCCTTTGCCTCTGCTCCCTTCAGCCTCCAGAGCCAGCACCAAGTTGAATCTGTCTCTCTTGCCTTCCGAAGTAATTCTCTCCTGGCTCTAGCTCAACTTCGGCTCATGGCTTCTTCTGACTTGACGCTCTCCTTTCCATGTAATTTGGCTGAATTCTGTCTGAGAGCCTCTGTCTGTATCTTATATATGAAAGAGAGGAATTGTGGGATACAAGAGAGAGGGATTATGGGTTTCTTCCCAGAGTGCTCTCTGGCCCTAAGAGCTTCAAGGGAGGTGTGAATTCACAAAGTTACAAAGTTTACTTTGTGAATCTCCCATACTTGTGAACTCCAATGAGTAAAGGTGTGAACACAAGCATTGTATCAATTAGTACTACTTAGTACCTTGTTTCAGGTCCTGGCCCAAAACATCAACTCTAATGAGTTAGCAATTTGTAAAGATTTCAACAGCTTTGGATGTAGGAACTTTGATTTTGTTATCTTCTGAGTGTGTGTTTTGATCCTCCTTGTCTCCATAATAACTTTCAAAGGCAGAAACTTTTTTGGTTTTCTGCTCATTTTCCTAGCCTATTACTCTGCTTTTAACTCTTTGTTAAAATAAGGCTCTTTCCAGGGTAAAGGGTGCATTGTTCCAAGTTTCAGGGATTTTGTGCAGCTGTTTTCAGAAATCTTTCTAGGAATCTGACCACAAGCAGTCTTTTTTGTCCTGAAGCTATTAGGTGTATTCCCACCCAATATAGCTGTAGGATGTAGTATACTGCTTGGGGCTGGGGCTTTGCTGAGCATTGACTAGGGCTGCATTGGAACTGCACACCATATTCCCACCCTGTTGCCATAGACACTCTCCAGTAAACTTCCAAGTCCTCTCTGGTATCTCCATGCTGAGAGATCCAAAAGCTTCCAGCATTGCTATTGGTTCAGAGGTCCCACCTTACTGATGTTGGAGTCTGGCCAGACCTGTGATGGAATTGCATGCTGGGTTCCCACTCTGGTTTCACAGATCTTTTCTGCTGACCCTCTATCTCCTATTGGTGTCTCTGAGTTGAGAGGTCTGGAAGCCACCAGTACTGCCGCTGATTCAGAGGTTGGGCCCCAGGGCTGGGGCTGGAACTGGGGTTGGGTCCAGGACTGCACACTGGATTCCCACTTTTCTGCTGAGCTTCTAAGTTGCTTTTGGCAGGAAAATGTTCTACTCCTTGTTTTGGGGTGTTCTGATGCTTTAAAATTTGTTTAGAGTCATTATTTAAAGGAATTTGGAGAAATCTGGAGGAGAGGTTGGGCAAGTTCCTGCCTTTATTCCACCTTCTTAGCTCCACCTCCATGGCTGTTCATTATGTGCAATTTTTACTGCATCATGATTTGAAAAAGATGCCTTTCTGCATTTGACTGGGAGATTTATGTACCATACATATGTACAATTTTTGTACATATTTCATATGTGCAATTTATATACAATTTTTATGTAGATGCCATGTCCCTCTGAGAAAAAGTATATTTCTTACTATCCCCATTCAATTTTCTCCAAAGGTCTATCATATCTTTTCTACAGTTCTATTTACTTCCTTAATTGCTTTCATTTATTTTGTCATTAGATTTATGTAGTTCTGAGAAAGGAAGATTGGGATCCTCCATTAGTATAGTTTTGCTGTCTATTTCTTCTTGTAACTCATTTAACGTCTTTAAAAAATTGGATGCTATACCACTTGGTATACATCTGTATAGTATTGATATTACTTCATTATTTATGATACCCTTTAGCAAAATGTAGTTTTCTTTCTTATCTCTCTCTTTTTTTTATTTTTTTTATTTTGAGGCATTTGGGGTTGACTTGCCCAAGGTCACATAGCTAGGAAGTGTTAAATATCTGAGGTCAGATTTGAACTCAGGTCCTGCACCAACTAGCTACCCCTTTTTATCTATTTTAATTAGATCCATTTTTGCTTTTGCTTTGTCTGAGATCAGGATTGCCATCCTTACTTTTTTTTTTTTTTTAATTTCAGCTGAACCATAATATATTTTGTTCTAGCCTTTTATCTATACTCTATGTGTATCTTTCTGTTTCATGTGTTTTTCTTATAAACAAAATATTGTAAAATTCTGGCTTTTAATTTATTTTGCTATTTGCTTCCATTTTTGGGGGACAGTTTTCTCATTCACATTCACAGTTATGATTACTAGTTATGTATTTCTCCCAAACTATGTTTTGCTTTTTATATTTTTTCTTTCTTTTTTAACCCTTTCTCTGCTCACCAGTGTTTTGCTTTGAACTCCCACCTCCTTCAATCTATTCTCCCTTCTATCAGACCTCTCTCCCCCCCCACCCCTTTCTCTATCCTTTCCCCTATAGGACAAGATAAATTTCTATACTAAACTAATTGTGTATATTAGTCCCTCTTTGAGCCAAATCTGATTAAGATTCAAACAAAATTCATTCCTCTTTATCTCTCACTCTGCTGTGATAGGTCTTTTTTGCCTCTTCACGTGATGTAATTTATCTCATTTGACCTACCCTTTCTTCTTCTCCCAGTATAACCCTTTTTCCACACCTTAATTTCTTTTTTATATAGCATCACATCAAAGTCAACTTATACTCACATCCTCTATATATACTATACCTCTTCTAACTGCCCTAATAAAGATACTGCTCTCAAGAGTTACAAGTATCATCTTCCTGTATAGGCATGTAAACAGTTTAACCTTTAAGTAACAATTTTTTTTCTTTACTGTTTACCTTTTTATGCTTCTCTTGAGTCTTGTATTTGAAGTTCGAATTTTCTGTTTAGTTCTGGATTTTTCTTCAGAAATGATTGAAAGTCCTGTATTTCATTCTTTTCACCTGAAAGATTACACCCAACTTTCCTTTGTAGTTGATTCTTATTGTAGATCAAACTCCTTTGTCTTTTGTATATCATAGCGCAGGTCCTTGATCCTTTAATATAAAGCCTCTTTTTTCTTACTAAAGAAGGATATGAGGTCAACTTAAGAGATTTATAGCAAGGAGGAGAGAGAGTTAAAGTGTCTTGAAAGACTTGAGAAGAAGTTTGATAAAAACTGATTCAGGTTGTATGATGTATGTATGTAAGAAAATTAATTTTTTTTTGGGGGGGGGATAGCAAGATGGTACAGTGGATAGATCACTGGTCCTAAAGTCAAGAGAATTTGAGTTCAAATCCAGCCTCCCACACTTAACATATACTAATTGTATGATCCTGGGCAAGTCACTTAATCCCAATTGCCTCAACAAAACAAAAGAAAAAGAAAATGAATTAAGGAATGCTTAGGAGCCAGCTCCTATGAGCAGATTGTTAAATTTTTAGTGTGAGTTTATTACTCAGAGACTGACCAACCCTACAAATCAGGGTTCAATGTGTTATTTTGTTGGTTATCTAGATTTAAGAAAGTGATGTAGAATTGTTAATAATATACATTAAATTTAAAAGTGTGTTGTGTGACAGTAGGCACTTAATCAATGCTAGTTGATCATTAGAATTACAAGATAATTTTTCTGTCTCTACTGAAAATCAAGCAAGAAGACTGGCAACAAAAAAGTCACTCCACCCCCATCCTCTGCAAATGTGAGCTTGCTGGCATTAGGGCTGCTATAATCACCAGAGTGTGATATTGAGGGAGCTTTTAAAATGTCATTCTCTCAAGGATCTAATCCATCTGAGATGGCCAAGGGAGGAAAGGAGATTAAATAATTTCAGAGTTTCTTCTCACTCTAGAAAGCTACCAATGTTAAATAATTATAACAATTTGTATTTGGTGAAGCTTAAGCCCAAAGAAACCAATTTATCTAAAGCTTTCAAGTAGAACCGAGGTTGAACAAGGACCAGAACATATATCCAAGTGTACATATTGTATGACCATGCATACTCATAAATAACAGTGCTGAAAATCATTAAGAACTGAGCTGGCATTATTTTTGTTTTTTTTTTTTAAATATTTTTCCTTCCATGTACTAATACTAGAGGTTTACAACTCTGTTTTCCCTGCCTCCGGTTAATAAAAAGCATCTGTTTTACTGCCAACACATTCCCTCCCCCCTCCCCCCAAATGGGTTGTGTCTACAGCTGAGTTTTTTGTTTATTTTATTTTTTTGAAATCTGGTTTGTTTACATCTGCCAGTACACTCCTGGCCTGGTTCTACAACACCCAGCAGTTCAGGAATAGAAACAGTAGTGGGTGTAACCCAGGGTAGAAGAGGGGCATGGTATGGCATCTGTGAAGGACAAGGGCAATGAGATTTTCAAAAGGTAACTGATTACCTGAAGGGTCAAGACAGAAGTAAAAGCAAAGAATATCCTTGGGAAGTCTGAGGCAGAGGGAGAAATGGAAAGACAGAGACTGATATCAGCTTGGAGAATTTCAGTGTTCAGAACCATGGAGATGGATCTGTTTTATGGACTGATGGATTTAATCAAGCCTGTGGGATAGGGTTAGACTGGAGATTCCATAGAATTGGAAAAAGTTAGGGATATATTTGGGGAAGTGCTATGCTGATTCATATACTAGGGACTTCATAGTTTATATATATCTTGGGTTGGTTTATATGAGTATTTGTTACTTCCTGCAATAAGCTAGTTGAAAGCCAAAACTATTTCAATTTTATTTTTTATTTTTGGTATATCCCGAGCACCTACTATAATGCATAGTATGCAGTAAGTACTTAAATACTTGTTGAATTGAGTCTAAATTGAAAAAAGTTAATGATGACAAATCTTCCTTTATTATCCTCAAAGGATGTACAAGGAATAGGGTATTGTGTGCAGTGGTTCTCTGTGGTGGATGAAGATCAGTTCTCAATAATCTTGGGTTTGGATCCAGTTCTTGAGTTTCTGGGCCAGACCTCTCATGAAGTCCATGATGGTTTTTAAGAATCTTATGATTTCTGACATGAGTCTTCAGAAATCTTTCATTCTAGTGACCTTATTTTTATCACTGATGAAATCAAAGGCCAAAGGAGTTAAATAGCTTGTCAAAATCCCCACAGCTGGCTGGGAGTAGGTTTTATGAAAACAAGAGAAATAGATTTGGAGATAGAACTTTAATCTTGGCTCTTCTATTTATGGCCTGTGTGGTTTTAGGCAAATAATCTTAACTTCTCTGAGCCTCATATTCGTCATCCATAAAATAAAGGTAATAGACTAAATGATCTCTGAGGTATGGCCCTCAATGCTTCTTGCGAGGGTCTACTTTCCATATTGGTGAGTCTCTGGTCAGGATTACAATTTTTGGAGAGGCCCCAACCATGTTTACATCATTCTCAGTTCATTTCACTCTTTGGATTGTTCCATCTCTTTAGCAAGATCCTGATTTTCATCCCCTGTGAGCTCTCCTTTATGTTTTTAGTTAACAGACAGTTAATAAACATTTATTAACCACTTATTATGTGTCAGCACTGTGCTAAGCACTGGAGGGATAAAAAAAAAAAGTCAAGAGTCCCTACTATCAAAGAATTTACAATCTAACATTTTGTCTACTGGGACGGTCTTATTTCCTTAAATTTGTATTCCAGTATTTAGCACAGTGCCTAGCACATGGTAATTATGTAATAAAAGTTCTCTCTCTCTCTCTCTCTCTCTCTCTCTCTCTCTCTCTCTCTCTCTCTCTCTCTCTCTCTCTCTCTCTCTCTCTCTCTTCTCTCTCTCTCTCTCTCTCCTCTCTCTCTCTCTCTCTCTCTCTCTCTCTCTCTCTCTCTCCCCCTCTTTCCCTCTTCCCCTTCTCTTTTCCCTACTCTCTCCCTCTCCCTTCTCTCCTTCTTTGTTCTCTGTCTCTCTCTGTCTATGTGTGTGTGTCTCTCTCTTTCCCCTGATTCCCTCTCTCCCTTGGAAACTGAGAGACTATGGAAGGTAAAAAGAAAGACTTGAGAATGTAGAAAATTGATGACAGGGAGAATAGAGGTCCTCTCAACAGAAAGACAGAAATGAATAATTCCACTTAATATATAATTAAAATAGGGTCAGCTAAGTGGCACTGTGGATAGAGCACCAGGCCTGTAGTCAGGAGGACCTGAGTTTAAATCTGGACTCAGATACTTAATAATCCCTAGCTGTGTGATCCTGGGCAAGTCACTTAACTTTTGCTTCAGCAAAAAAAAAAAAAAAATATATATATATATATATATATATATATATTATATATATATATATATATATAGAGAGAGAGAGAGAGAGAGAGAGAGAGAGAGAGAGAGAGAGTTAAAATAGATGTCTGGACTTGGAGAGGGCAGAATTTCTACTATTATATTTCTTCTCATATCCTAGCCTCAGTGGTATAGGAATTTTTAGGGTTCTTAGCACAATTAGGGACTGTTCATTGGCATTTTCCTAAAGTTTTCTCTTTATTTTCCTAAAACTTTCAAAATAAGTACTCTAAATATTTTTTGAGGTAAAATTTTGCATATAGTACAGTATTGGCTATTAGAAAACAATCTTTTTAAAGTCAAATTTTATTTTCAGGTCTGCATTCTTTCCCTCCCCTCTTATTGAGAAAGCAAGAAAAATAAAATCATCTTTTTTTTTTTTTTTACAGCTATTCTATTTTTTTTTATTTAATGATTACTTTATAATGACAACATTATTCCTTGCACTCGTTTCTTTTCCGATTATTTTCCCCCTCCCTCCCTCTACTCCCTCCCCTAGATGGCAAGCAGTCCTTTATATGTTGGATATGTTGCAGTATATCCTAGATACAATATATGTTTGCAGAACCGAACAGTTCTCTTGTTGCATAGGGAGAATTGGATTCAGAAGGTATAAATAACCCGGGAAGAAAAACTAAAATGCAGATAGTTCACATTCGTTTCCCAGTGTTCTTTCTTTGGGTGTAGCTGCTTTTGTCCGTCATTTATCAATTGAAACTTAGGTCTCTTTGTCAAAGAAATCCACTTCCATCAAAATATGTCCTCATACAATATCGTTGTCGAAGTGTATAATGATCTCCTGGTTCTGCTCATTTCACTTAGCATCAGTTCATGTAAGTCTCGCCAGTCCTCTCTGTATTCATCCTGTTGGTCATTTCTTACAGAACAATAATATTCCATAACATTCATATACCACAATTTACCCAGCCATTCTCCAATTGATGGGCATCCATTCATTTTCCAGTTTCTAGCCACTACAAACAGGGCTGCTACAAACATTTTGGCACATACAGGTCCCTTTCCCTTCTTTAGTATTTCTTTGGGATATAAGCCCAATAGAAACACTGCTGGATCAAAGGGTATGTACAATTTGATAATTTTTTGGGCATAATTCCAGATTGCTCTCCAGAATGGTTGGATTCGTTCACAACTCCACCAACAATGCATTAGTGTCCCAGTTTTCCCGCATCCCCTCCAACATTCATCATTATTTTTTCCTGTCATCTTAGCCAATCTGACAGGTGTGTGGTGGTATCTCAAAGTTGTCTTAATTTGCATTTCTCTGATCAATAATGATTTGGAACACTCTTTCATATGAGTGGTAATAGTTTCAATTTCATCCTCTGAAAATTGTCTGTTCATATCCTTTGACCATTTATCAATTGGAGAATGGCTTGATTTCTTATAAATTTGAGTCAGTTCTCTATATATTTTAAAAATGAGGCCTTTATCAGAACCTTTAACTGTGAAGATGTTTTCCCAGTTTGTTGCTTCCCTTCTAATCTTGTTTGCATTAGTTTTGTTTGTACAAAGGCTTTTTAATTTAATGTAATCAAAATTTTCTATTTTGTGATCAGTAATGGTCTCTAGCTCATCTTTGGTCACAAATTTCTTTCTCCTCCACAAGTCTGAGAGATAAACTATTCTATGTTCCTCTAATTTATTTATAATCTCGTTCTTTATGCCTAGGTCATGGACCCATTTTGATCTTATCTTGGTATATGGTGTTAGGTGTGGGTCCATGCCTAATTTCTGCCATACTAGTTTCCAATTATCCCAGCAGTTTTTATCAAATAATGAAGAAAAACTGGAACCTTTCCCAGTAAGATCTGGAGTGAAGTAAGGTTGCCCTCTATCACCATTATTATTTAATATCGTATTAGAAACACTAGCCTTGGCAATAAGAGTTGAGAAAGATATTAAAGGAATTAGAGTCGGCAATGAAGAAACCAAACTATCACTCTTTGCAGATGATATGATGGTATACCTAGAGAACCCCAGAGATTCTACTAAAAAGCTATTAGAAATAATTCATAATTTTAGCAAAGTAGCTGGCTACAAAATAAATCCCCATAAATCCTCAGCATTTTTATACATCTCCAACAAAACTCAACAGCAAGAGATACAAAGAGAAATTCCATTCAGATTAACTGTTGATACCATAAAATATTTGGGAATCTATCTACCAAAGGAAAGTCAGGAATTATATGAGCAAAATTATAAAAAAGTCTCCACACAAATAAAGTCAGACTTAAATAATTGGAAAAATATTAAGTGCTCTTGGATCGGCCGAGCGAACATAATAAAGATGACAATACTCCCTAAACTAATCTATTTATTTAGTGCTATACCAATCAGACTTCCAAGAAAATATTTTAATGATCTAGAAAAAATAACAACAAAATTCATATGGAACAATAAAAAGTCGAGAATCTCAAGGGAATTAATGAAAAAAAAAATCAAATGAAGGTGGCTTAGCTGTACCTGATCTAAAATTATATTATAAAGCAGCAGTCACCAAAACCATTTGGTATTGGCTAAGAAATAGATTAGTGGATCAGTGGAAAAGGTTAGGTTCACAAGACAGAATAGTCAACTATAGCAATCTAGTGTTTGACAAACCCAAAGCCCCTAACTTCTGGGAAAAGAATTCATTATTTGATAAATAAAATCATCTTGAACAAAACAAATCCCCTTCCCCCGCCGTGGTCTTATTAAAAGAAAGTCTTATTTTAAATTCTGAGTCTATTGATTTCTATCAAAAAATTAGATATAGTGGGGCAGCTAGGTGGTACAATGGATAGAGTACCAGCCCTGAAGTCAGGAGGACCTGAGTTCAAATCTGATCTCAGACACTTAACACTTACTTGCTGTGTGACCCTGGGCAAATCACTTAATCCCAATTGTTTCAGCAACCAAAAAAAAAAAAAAATGGATATAGTTTATCACGAGTCCTCAGTCATTGCAGTGATCAGTTCCCAAGTCTTCCCAAGTTGTCTCTCTTTACAATATCATTGTTCTTGTTTAAATCATTCTCTTGGTTCTGCTCACTTCACTCTATATCAGTTCATAAAAGTCTTCCCATGTTTTTCTGAAACTATTCCCTTCATTTATTACAATACAATAGTATTCCATCATATTCATATATCACAACTTGTCCAGACATTCCCTAATTGATGGGCACTCCCTTAGTTTCTGAAAACAATGTTAAAACAGACTGATTTGGCATATTTATCTATATTTTTAAGACTTGTCATGTTTTAATAAACTGGGAAAACATTTTTACAATCAAAGGTTCTGATAAAGGCCTCATTTCCAAAATATATAGAGAATTGACTCTAATTTATAAGAAATCAAACCATTCTCCAATTGATAAATGGTCAAAGGATATGAACAGACAATTCTCAGATGAAGAAATTGAAACTATTTATAGACATATGAAAATATGCTCCAAATCATTATTAATCAGAGAAATGCAAATTAAGACAATTCTGAGATATCAATACACACCTGTCAGATTGGCTAGAGTGACAGGGAAAGATAATGTGGAATGTTGGAGGGGATGTGGGAAAACAGGGACACTGATATATTGTTAGTGGAATTGTGAACACATCCAGCCATTCTGGAGAGCAATTTGGAACTATGCTCAAAAAGTTATCAAACTGTGCATAGCCTTTGATCCAGCAGTGTTTCTACTGGGCTTATACCCCAAAGAGATACTAAAGAAGGGAAAGGGACCTGTATGTGCCAAAATGTTTGTGGCAGCCCTGTGTGTAGTGGCTAGAAACTGGAAAATGAATGGATACCCATCAATTGGAGAATGGTTGAGTAAATTGTGGTATATGAATGTTATGGAATATTATTGTTCTGCAAGGAATGACCAGCAGGATGAATATAGAGAGGACTGGCAAGACTTACATGAACTGATGCTAAGTGAAATGAGCAGAACCAGGAGATCATTATATACCTCAACAATGATACTGTTTGAGGATGTATTCTGATGGAAGTGGATCTCTTCGATAAAGAGAGCTAACTCAGTTTCAATTGATCAAAGATGGGCAGAAGCAGCTACACCCAAAGAAAGAACACTGGGAAATGAATATAAACTGCTTGCATTTTTGTTTTTCTTCCTGGATTATTTATACCTTCTGAATTCAATTCTCCCTGTGCAACAAGAAAACTGTTCAGTTCTGCACACATATATTGTATCCAGGATATACTGTAACCTATTCAACATGTAAAGGACTGCTTGCCATCTGGGGGAGGGGGTGGAGGGAGGGAGGGGAAAAATCGGAACAGAAGTGAATGCAAGGGATAATGCTGTAAAAAATTACCCTGGCATGAGTTCTATCAATAAAAAGTTATTAAAAAAAAAAAAAAGACTTGTCATGTTTTGTTACACTGATAATTGAGCTATAATCTCATTTGTTTGGTTACTTCTTCAATCATAATCTATCCATCTATTCTTATTCTATGGGGTCCCCCCATGTCTTTCCATAAGAACACTATAGAGATCCTGCCCAATATACTAGAGACCTTCTGTGGTGGTTTTTAAGATGTTTCATGGATATCAGTTGTCCCTTATTCTTGCTACATGGAAAGATCTTCTATCTTTTCTGGTCATATAGGTTCTCCATGGTGTTTTTTTTAAATAGCATGTATTAGAAGTCATCCTTGCTAATATGCTACAATCTACTTACATTCTCTATGTATTTCCCCTGTCATTTTGATTCTTATGAGAGTGTAATTTCCATAATTGCAATCACATAACATTAACAAGAAGACATGGCCACTAAAAATAGTTGTAGTGTGCAGTTTGAGACCATTAAAAGTGCTGCCTAACTTTAAAAAATGCAACCCAGCTAGTTTCTTCCATCAAGTTAATTATGGTCACAGTTCATTGTCCATCTGAAACTCTTGTCCAAAATACTGATGGTCTAAATTTAAGGGGCTATCTGGACAATTACATGTCATAATCTCAATGATAAGTAATTTTCATACTCTTAGTTTTTGCAGAATGAGTGGCTAATCTGACCTCTTTTAAATAACTTTTAAAAATGAGAAGGCACAGGAACTTTCTAATGAAATCAGCCCAATGTTGTAATTCATACTGTATTGTAAGGATTTTACTGTAGAGAGAATGTCCCTGTTAGGAGTAAATATGTAGAACTGGAAGCAGCCTTCAAGTCATTTAATCTGCTTTCTCACCCCATTGTTGTTATTTGTCTTGTTCTCAAAGGGACTATGAAGACATCAGGAAGGTGATACCATACAGCAAGTGGATTGGATTTAAGTGAGGGAGGGTTGTGCAAGGTCACTTGCCTCACTTTCCCCTCCAGAGCCATCTGGGTCCAGTGGCCAGAGACAGATTAGGATGACAAGAAAGGGTTCTGGATGAAATAGGAAACCTTAGCCACTCTCACCTTACAGATGAAGCAAATGAGGTTAAAAGCCACAGTATGGCTCAGATCCCCCATATTGGTCATATGTATTAGAGTAGAGATTTGAATCCAGGTCTGCCTATCTGACTGCAAATTCAGCATGCTTCTCTTTGGGCAATGTTGATGAATCTAGAATCTCCCTTAGGAATTCCAGTGTCCTATAAAAGGAATATGGAAGAGGAAAAAAAATCCAAATGGGATACTTTTTGGTTGTTATGTCATATCCAACTCTTCATGGTCTCATTTGGATTTTTTTTTTTTTTTTGACTGAGATACTGAAGTGGCTTTCTTTTCCCTTCTTTGGTTCATTTTACAGATGAGGAAACTAAGGCAAACAGGGTTAAGTGACTTGTCCAAAGCCCCAGAGTTAGTAAGTGTCTGAGGCCAGATTTGAACTCAGGAAGATGAATCTTTATGACTCCAAGCTCAACATTCCATACAGTGGACTACCTAGCTGCATGTAAAAGGTAATAATGAAGTCCTCCCCTGAAAATTATCTGACAAAAACTGTACCAAGGAATGCAAACATACTTGTAGAGTCTTACTGCCTATTTAATTAATGTGTACTTGGAGAAATATAGAATATTTTTTCTTTTCTTTTTTTCTTTTATAATCATCTATAGCTGCTCTCTAGATTTTATTTTTTTTTTTAGACTATCCCATTCTACTTGAAAATAAAAGAATCTGTCATTTACCATGCACTGACCCATTAAGTTAGCTCTTAAAAAATTCAGAGGTTGGGTCCCAGATATATTTCTTTAACTTGTGAAAATTTTAAAACTAAACCTAGCATGCATAAGCCAAAAACGTGTTCTGTTTATAAACAGAATCATACACAGAAGCATGAAACTTATATTTAATTTTAAAAATTCATTTAAATGTTTGGATTTTTTTTAAAAAAGCAATTTTAATAAAAACATTCTATTTGAATCCATATTCCCTTTCTATTATTTCTCCAGGGTAGATGGTAGTCAGGGAAGATGATATTGTTGCTTTTACTTTATATTCAATATAACATATATGTTTTTCCTACTCTGCTCTCTTCCTGATACATCACTTCAAGCAAGTCTTTAATTTCTCTGGTTCTTTCATGTCTGCTACATCTTAGCATGCTGTTTAGAATGGGCAATTTTCTAGCAGCCTCTGCCTGTCTGTATTCATCTGTATCTTTGAACAATTGTTGATTTCAATTCCTGCAACTAAGTGTCCTTCAAAGACATATTCCTTGTGGCTTTCTGGGAAATGACATGTATCTAAATTACAGGTGTAAACATTACCTTCCTTGATGGAGCTGCAGATAAAACTTGGTAAAGACTGAAGGAAGTGGGTAGCTTTTTTAGAGTGAACTCACTGTACAGGATTCAGACATACTGTGCGTTTCAAGGGCTGCTTTTCAACTGTAAGTGTTTAGCAAATCTACTAAATCAGCTCATTTTCTGGACAACTGACTCATGCCAACCAACAAAAGAAACTGATTGATAAATTAAATTTCCAATTTGTTCAACTGAGAAACATAAGTGTCCAATGGACCAGAATGCTTGGGAATATTGATAAGAATGTTCTTTTTCCAAGTAGAAAGTTTGTTTGGGGAATTAATTAATTAAGATTAGGAGATATCTTGGAAATTATATAAAAGGAATTAGAGCATCTTAAAAGATTTTCATAAAAGGGTGATAATCTGATATCTATCATTCTCTTCCCAGACAGAACTATTCATGTGTATTTATTTCTTATCAGGATTTCTTAAACTTTTTTCTACTTGCAACTCCTTTTTGCTCAAAAAATTTTTACATGATCCTAAGTATGTAGATATATAAAATAGGTACACAAGTCAAACATTTACTGATAAATAAGTCATCATTTTGTGACCACTACATTCAGTTATGAGACCCCATATGGGATAACGAAGCAAGGGTCTAGATGATACTAGACTCGATGTAGATCCTTTTAAGCAGCTAATATTTTTAATTATAGAAATAATTAAATAATAGCTTCTCATATTATTTTCTCTTATATTTTCTGTCCATGATATACTTTATACCATAATTTCAGTGAATATTCACTGGATCTGCCACTTAACTTCTGAATGCCTGTTTATCAGTAAAATCAGTTAACAAAACAAAGTAGCACCCTACTTCCCAGGATTGTTGTGAAGAAGGATTAAACCACATAAGATTAGTAAAGTGCTTTGCCAACCTTTTGTTTGTTTTCTAAGCATTTCAATCACACCGGACTCTTCTTGACCACATTTGTTGTTTTCTTGGCAAAGATACTGGTTTGCCATTTCTTCTCTAGTTCATTTTGCAGATGAGAAATTGAGGCAAACAGAATTAAGTGACTTGCTTAGGATCACATAGCTAGAAAGTATCTGAGGCTAGATCTGAATTCATTTTCCTGACTCAGGTTTGGTATTCTATCCATCTGTGCTACCTAGCAAACACACTTGCAATCTTAGAATCTTATATAAATGTTAACTATGACTAATTTGTAGCTAGGTGTTAAAGTAGATAGAATGCTGCACCTAGAATCGAGGAAGAACTGAGTTCAAATTCAGCCTGAGACATTTACTGCTCACTCTAGGAAAGTCATTTTATTTTTCTGTCTTAGTTTCCTTCTCTGTAAATAGAAACAATAACAATACCTATCTTTAAAGGATTGTTGTAAGGATCAAATGAGATGACATTTTGTGAACTTCAAAGTGCTATATAAATCTCAACTATTGTTAACAACTCTTTGGGGCTCCATTTTCTCACCTGTAAAACTGTTTTTTCCCAGCTCTAAAAAGTATGATCCTTCAATCTATGACTTGGGAGCTTTAGTTTCAGGGAAGATAATCAATGAGCATTTATTAAATGTTCACTCACTCTGTACCAGACCCCAAAGTAAGAACTGGGCATATAAAGGCCAAAGCATAGTCCCAGCCCTCAAGGATATTATATTCTAAAGGAGAAGACCACTTGTATTAAAAAAAAAAATACATATGGGGTATATACAATATATAGGTACCAATGGAAGGTGACCTCAGCGTGAAGACATTAGCAGAAGGTGGAGTGACAGGACCTTAGACAAGGCCTTGGGAAGAAGCAGATTCTTGAAGGAACCCTGGAAAGCCAGGAGGTGTTGAGGGAGGAGAGAAGAGAGCATTCCTGACCTAAGGGACAACCACTGGCCACAATCCTGTGTGAGGAAGGAGCAGAAGCAGGACAGCAGAATTTTTTAGTAAATGGAGGAGAGTCACGTGTAAGTCATCTGAAAAGATAGGAAGGGACAAGAGGGTGCAGGAGCCAGCTCTAACTAGTTTTGGAGAATACAATGTCACCTCAGAAATCAACAGTCTCCATCAATCAATACTTGATTTATTATGTTATTGATTTCCTAGGATTTCAGAAGTTTATGTACATTTAATGTACACTAAACCTAAAAGTATGTTTGCATACATTTCCTCCTCACCTCCCCCTAGAGGTCCTAGTTGTTAAATATTTACTTGCACGCCCCTGTACAGCTCTATAAATACTTCTTGCAGTCAGTAGGATAATTCAGAAAATGAAATATTAGACTGGAAGTCTGGTGACTGAAAGCATAATAATAATAATAATAATCTGACATTTATATAGCACTTTAAGATTTGAAAAATGCTTTTCACCCATTATTTCATAACAGCCCTGCAATCAAGCTTTGGAGAGTTAAAAAAAAAACAAAAAACAAAACAAAAAACAGTGGATAGGGTACTGTCCCTGGAGTCCGAAGGGCTTCATTTCAAATGAGACCTTAGACACTTAATGCTTTCTAGTGGGTGACTCTGGGCAAGTCACTTAACCTCCTCATCAAAACAAATAAAGCCAAACAGAGGCTCTACTGCATCTAAAGTCAGGAACACTTAAATTCAAAATCAGCTCAGACACTAGCTTGTGTGATTCTAGGAAAGAACCTAAACGTAGCCTCATTTTCCTGATCTGTAAAATAAAGATGATAATAGCACTTACCACCCAGGGTGGTTGGGAGGATCAAATGAGATAATATTTGTAAAGCTCGATGCAAACCTTCAAATATTCTTTAAATGCTCCCTGGCTAATTATTATATTTGATTCTGGAGATAACAGGGAGCCACTGGAGACTTTGTCTCACCAGGCTTATTAGATTTGGGGACTACAGCCAGGTTGAGGCCCTTTTACAGACTGCATATTGGAAAATCCTGGGTTTTCGTGGAGATTTTTTTTTTTTTTTTTTTTGGTGTGTGTATGCAAATGCATTCCTAAAGGCTTTGTCATAAAGCCAATATCATTTTATTAAATAAGAATTGGGGTCAAAGACATATTTAACCAGAAAAACAACATATATAATGACTGCAGGATAAACAGAACAACTACATGGACAAAATCAAAAGTGAATGTTACAAAATTATAAAGAATATTTGGCTCCAATGAAGATACATAAGTAAAAATCCCTACTCCTTTATGGAGAGAGGAAAGGCAAGTACTACATATTATACACATTTTCATACTTTTTCTGATATATTGATCAGTTGTGTTGATTTTTCTCTTTTTTTATCATCTTTTAAAAAATATTGTTTGTTATATGGAGACACCCTCTGAGAGAGAGAAAAAGGGGTGTACTGGGAGAAACCTTGGTCTTGGTACTGAGCCCTTATCAATATCTTGGTAATTCATTAATAAAAATGTATTTAAATTTTAAAAAAGACATGCTCAAGGATGTGTGCATTATAACCAAGAAAGAAGTAGTCATGTGTCCAAGGAGGGTAGCCTGATTACAAAACTGGAATAATACATGAAATCATTTTTTAAAACCTGAAGAAGTCTTGCACTGTGCTGAATTTTCTAATGAAGATTTATGGAATGATAGGATCAGGTATCTTGACAGAAGGTATAAATGAGTGATGAGGGATGCACTGTTATGTTAGAGGGGATAAGTCACAGCACAACAGAAATAGTAATTAATGGGGCAATTAGGTGATGCACTGATGAAGAGGAATTCAGAAAGAATCGTATCTGAATTCAAATCTGGCTTTAAACACTTAATAGTTGACCTTAGGCAAATCACTTAATCCTATTTGCTTTAGTTTCCTTATACATAAAATGAACTAGGGAAACAAATAGCAAACTACTCCTTATCTTTGCCAAGACCCTCCCCCCCCCCCCCCCCCACCATGGGATCATGGAGAATCAGACATGACCAAAAAAGCAAGGACAATTAATGGAGCTAGGGTTAAGGTTCTGTTCTGAACAGAGACTTGGTATCAAATAAGTTATTCCACTGGCATATATAATAAAAGAAGGAATAATCTTAATATTTTATAATCATTTAAAAGAATAAAATGAGGCTCTACAGCTAATAAATTGGGCATAAATGCATACTATTTATATAAGGGACTCTAATGTACTATAAAGTATACAGAAAGGACAGAAAAAATACAACTCTGTTGTATCATAAATTTGACTGAAATATAAACCAATATTCTAGCTAAATAAACAATTGAACATATAATTAACAGTGACTTTGCTTGCCTTCTTAGATTTATGACAATTTTGAGGAATGATAATTTGGTTGGCGCAAAGCTCTTAAGGCTGTCAAAGGAAGTTTGAATTAAAGTCTTTTTTGTTTTCCTCTTGGCTGAATGTCCTTGTTAATTGGAGGCTTTCAGAATCATCTCTTCACCTTAGAGTTCCATTCAATATATATTTGTTCAATAAAATTGTTTTTCCTATGAAAACTTTTAGAAAGTAAGAACTGATCCAAATGTAATGTGGTTCAGGTTCAATGTTGGGAACTTTTCAATAATTATACTTTCTCTGGTTTATATCCTTAAGCAGAGTCTTTCCTAAAAACATCAAAACATAGTTCACAACGAAGTTTCTACAGAAAAAAAAAAAACAAAAAAAACAAAAGGTCATTCCTTTTCCATATAAGGTCTGAGGCTAATATGTTATACATTAACGAAAAGGCAGACTATATTATTATTCAATGCAAAATCCAAAACAAGAAAGATTAGAGTTCTAACCCATAAATGGTTCATGTAATTCTCTTTTGCTGTTCCTCAGACTCTACAGAATTGCCCTAGGGGTTGACGTATTCACTGCAAAGTGAAAGTATTTGGGTCCTTAGAGTTGATTTCTCTCCCAGCTGCAAGCCCCATCTTCTTGGGATCCTAAATAATAACTTCAAACTTGCTGTACTACTTAGGTTGAGGCTAGAGACCTCAATCCTTTCTCCCCAAAGGGAAAGGAACTCAAAGAATTCCTTGGAGAGCCAAGCAACTTTTCCTTCCTGGAAGCACCATTTTCTCTGGGATCTATGCAGATTTCTATACTGAAATGCTACTTAGGATTTTCCCTACACCAACCCCCTCTTCCTCCCCCCACCCCCCGCCTCCCCTCCTGCCCCTTTCCTGAGGAAAGATTTGTATATTGAGAAAGAATCAATTTCCCTTTTCCTGGACCTGCTGAGAAGACATAAAGCATTAGTATAGGCAAAGATAGGGGTTGTCCTGCACATTGTGTTCCTGTCCTTCACCTGATATATCAGGCCATAAATTTTTTAGTTGGGTGTTTCCTTCTTTAGGAAATTTCTATCATTGCTGCAAGGCATTTTGGCAGAGATGCTGCATTTGGACGAACCTGGTACAACCAATGGCTGTTGTTCAGCCATTTCAGTTTTGCCCTATTTTTTGTGACCCCTCCAACTCATTCAACAAATGAGGAAACTGAGGCAACTAGGGTTAAGTGACTTGTCCAGTGTCACACAGCTAGTGTCTGAAGCTGGATTTGAACTCAGATTTTCCTGACTCAGAGCCTGGAATTCTATCCACTATGCCACCTAGTTACTTAATGCTATATAGAAACAGCATTTAGTGGTACAGGGGAGAGGGGTATTGGGGGAAAGGTGTTGAGGTCTAGATTTGGGGTACCTAAATGAGATTAGGGTTTAGTTGAGGTCTGGTGGCAGGTTCAGGGTACAGGGAGCCAAATGGAGCTCCCCTGCAATCCCCCTGGATTCGGCGCAAGGATACGGCAGTAAATGGGATCTAGTAGCGGCGCATTTATTGGCCCGGGAGCTAGATTGATAAAAGAGGTATATTACTGGGTTTGGAAGTAAGGAGATAGATGAAGGTAGAGATAAGAGGCACCCGACAGAGGGTCCAGTGGACAGAGAGTCCAGTGGACAGAGGGTCCTCACATGGCTAGCATGCTTGGAATCTCTGCAAAGAGGTGGTCCCAGCGTCTCCCTTTTATAATGGGAGATTTAGCTCCAGGGGCTTTTGGGTGTAGCCCCAAAGTTGGCCGGGTGGGGCTGGGACAGGTCGGATTTTCTATTGGAATTCAAAGGGACCAGGATTTGTGAGTTAAAGGGTAATTTACATTATTAACTAGGAAGGGGTGGGAATCTAGAAAGGAATCTTTCCCATATCAAAGGCATGTTTATACTTTTATTTTTGCTATACCTGCTAAGAAAATGTTATGCCACAGTTCTCTTTAACTGTCCTGACTCAGTTTCCCTGTCTCAGTTTCCTTAACTGTTCTGTCTGACCCAGTAAAACTAAGGATTATTCGCTCTTGGGTTATAAATTAGCAAGATAAAAGAATAGATCTCCTGACTCTTTTATGAATTTACAATATTCCTTTAGAATATTCCAAGATAACCCACGATATCTTTACTTCTTTGTCTCCGGATTTTTTAGAGTTTTATGGCTTCCCCTCCCTGATAAAAACTTTCCCTCCCTTTCTTCTTTGTCTCCAAAAAGGTATTTAAGAAGTTGGGGTTCCTCCATTCATTGCTGGAGAATGGCATCTGGCAGCTGTATGCTGGACGCTGGATTCTTTGGGTCCTCCAGCCCTGGGACCAATATGGATTCCTTGGTCCCAGTATACTTATCTCTGTCTGACTGGATAATCTGAGACAAGAGTCCTGTCCAGTCAATCTTACTCTCCCATTAATAAAATATTAAAAACTCTCTAATCTCTCTCCTGCCTCAGTTTCTTCGGCATTACAAAAACACCCTGTTATAAAAGCAAATTGATGTTAATTGGTTAAATGGTAGCTAACTGTGGTGTGTGTATAAGGAACAATATATCCAAAATGGGGGCTTGAGCCAATGCCATTAGAGAGAAACAATCCAACCCATCAGGACTACCCCTAGAACCCTAAGGACTAAGATACAGCTGATGTTGTTCCAGGAGATGGAGAAGAGAGACTATTCTTTCAATTAAGTCCTTTCTCCTCTTTCTCTTGATGAATGAAGAAATTATTTAAGTTCCAAAAACTTACTAAATACAAAAGCAAAGCAGACCCTGACTTCAAGAAGCTTGCATTCAAATAGGGAATTGGTGACTACTGGGGTGGGCAATTAATTATTGTGATTAAAAAAATTATTGGGATAGTGAATTTTGTAATGCCGGAGAAACTGAGGCAGGAGAGAGATTAAAGAGTTTTAATATTTTATTAATGGGAGAGTAAGATTAACTGGACAAGACTCTCGTCTCAGATTATCCAGTCAGACAGAGATAATATATTGGGACCAAGGAATCCATATTGGTCCCAGGGCTGGAGGATCCAAAGAATCCAGTGTCCAGCATACAGCTGCCAGATGCCATTCTCCAGCAATGAATGGAGGAACCCCAACTTCTTAAATAACTTTTTGGAGACAAAGAAGAGAAAGGGAGGGAAAGTTTTTATCAGGGAGGGGAAGCCATAAAACCCTAAAAAATCCGGAGACAAAGAAGTAAAGATATCGTGGGTTATCTTGGAATATTCTAAAGGAATATTGTAAATCCTTGAGGACACAAAACAGTCAGGAATCTACTCTCTTGTTTACCTTGCTAATTTATAAGAGAATGAGACAGAACAGTTAAGGAAACTGAGAAACTGAGACAGGGAAACTGAGTCAGGACAGTTAAAGAGAACTGTGGCATAACATTGTCAAATATGAAAAGATGTCATGCTTTCTCTTTAAATGAAAATCTGTTTTTAAAAATACATTTATTAATTTGTCTTTCCCACCGTCTCTTTCCATAATGAGTAAATTAAAAACTAAATAAAGTTTTCAATAAATAGCTGCATAACACAGCAAAATAAATTCCCAAATTGGCCGTATCAAAAACCACATCTCTTTCTGCATTTAAGTTCATCAACTCTGTCAGGAGGTAAGGATGATTTTTCTTCATTCTTTTGGTCTTACTATTTATCATTCTATTGATCAGAGTTTTAAAGTCACTCCGAGTTGATTTTCTTTCTATAACTATATAAAAACAATTAAATAGTTTTTCCTATTAAAAAAACTTTTTAGAAAGTAAGAACTGATTCAAATATAATGTGGTTCTGATTCAATGTTGGGTACTTTTCAATAATTATGCTCTTTCTGGTTTATATACTTAATCAGGGTCTTCCCTAACAACATCACAGTATAGTTCACTATATAAATGCTTTTGGTTCTTCTTACTTAATTCTGCATCAGTTCATAAAAGTCTTCCCAGTTTCTTCTGAAATTGTCTATTTCATTATTTCTTATGACACAGTAATATTCCATTGCATTCATATAACTAAGTTGATTAGGCAGTGATACACCCATTTTGGGCTGCCGTGAAAAGAGCTATTACATTTGCACATATAGGTCCATTTCCTCTTTCTTTGATTTCTTTCTGGGCATAGGTTTGAGTAAGACTGGATCAAAGGGTTTAGTAATAATTTAATAACTTTGTGGGCATAGTTCCAAATTGCTTTCTAGATTGGCAGCACCAAGTCACAGTCTCACCAGCCTGGCCTGAAAAGATACTCATTAATCAGTAGGGAGGGAAAGGGGGAACAGGGTGATAATTCCAGAGATGAAAGAGTTAGATCCTCATTAAGACATTTAATTAGAAAGCCATAAAAATAATGGTCAGTAGCAAGCATTTGAAGAGCTGAAAGTGTCTCATACAGAGTTGCCAAGCTAATATCACTATAGATTACCATACTTGGTAAAAACTTGCAAAAAAACAGGCGAAAACAACAGGAAATTATGGTACTGCTCCTAAGGCGGAGTAATAAATGATTTTTAGGTGTGCATTTTTAGGATTTTTCACTCTCTAGGAATAAGTGTCAGTGAATGAAATCAATCACTAGGTGTTCATTTTATTAAATAAATATTGTGTTTCTACAGAACCCAACAGAACATTCTTTCTGTTCAAATTGTCACAGCTTAAACACTAAAAGATACAGGAATAAAGAAATTATTCTTTAATCACAACCAGATCATTAGCCTGAACATACCATTACAGTCACAGTCACAGAGAGGATCTCTCAGGAATTCAATTCCTCAGAGCAGGGATTCTTAATTTGGAGTCCCAAAACTTGCCTTTTAAAAAATTAATAACTATCTCAATATAATTTGTTTGCTTTACAATTCTTTGAATTTTATTTTCTGAATTTAAAAACATTCTGATAAGGGATCTATCTATTGGCTTTACTAAACTGCCCAAGGGGTTCAGTACACAAAGTACACACAAAAAGGTTAAAAATTTCTGTGTTGGGGGTAGTTAGATAGTAAAGTAGTTAGAGCACTTGCCCGGGGGTCAAGAGAAGCTGAGTTCAAATTTGACCTCTGATAAATACTTACTGTGTAATTCTCTGTAAATCATTTAACCCTATTGCCTTTTTAAAATATATATAAATATAATATTTGCCAATAGTGGTATCGCTGAGTCAAAAAATGTATGTTTTAGTGATTTTTTTAGAGTAATTCTGAATCATTTCCCAGAACTTTTGGACAAAAAAAAGTGCATTAGCGTGCCCGTCTTTCCACAGTCTCTCCATCAATGACCATTTTCATCTTTCTCACTCTTGAGTGTAAAGTAAAGCTTCAGAACTGTTTTAATTTGTTCTCTCTTTTTTTAGAGAGCTAGAGCATTTTGTCATTATTGTTAGCTTGCAGTTTTTCTTTGCAAACTGCCCCGTGGTAGTTTCTAGACATGAAAGAAGACTTCCCACTTTTTGTTGAAAGAAACAATTTAAAAAGGAAGAGTGGGGGCAGCTTATATTTGTATTGTGGCATATAAAAATAAAAGTATTGACTGTTTTAGCATTTAAAAAACAAAACAAAACAAAACATAACTCTGATTTCAGAAGCTCAAGGCCAATTTGTCCCAGTTTTGTTATATCTCTGTCCATCCTTCAGCTATTTCAGGAGGCATTGGAAAATTCTCAGACACATCTCAAAAAGCGATAAGTTGGGAGTTTATAGTCCTTGAAAAATCAATACATTGTAAAAAGCTTTAAGGAGGAGGCGGGGATGGAAGTGTTGTATTTCATTCTGGAGTCCATTTTTTTAGGAAGGACATTGACAATTTGAGAAATGTCCAGAGGAGGACTATCAAGATAGTAAACAGAGTTAGGGCTATACCATACAAAGAACAGTTGAAGAAATTTGTATTTACCTTGGAAATGAGACATGCTTGGGGACATGATTGTTGTCTTAAAATATTTAAAGGGGTGTCAAGTGGAAGAGGAATTAGTTCTGACTGGTAGAAGGTAGAACTTGAGCAATGGGGAAAAGTTAGAAAAAGTCAGACTTGGATTTAATATAAAGAAGAGTTTCCTAACAATCAGAACTACCCAGAAATAGAATGGGATGCCTCTGAAAGTAGTGAAGTCAGAAGATACATGTAGTACCCTTACTATGTTGTAGAATCAGCGGCAGGGTGAGGTGGAAGATAGGGTTCCAGTTGCAGAACAAGTTGAAAGATATGACCATTAAGGCCCCTTCTAGCTCCAGTGTTCTTTGATTCTAAGGATGAGTTGAGGTTTTGAGTCTGGATAACTGAGGGGAAAAAGATGATGCAGCTGAGGCTAGAGAAAGAGAATTAAAACAGGTAATATATACAGTGCTTTAAGGCTTACTAAGTGTACACACCTGTCAGATTGGCTAGAGTGACAGGGAAAGATAATGTGGAATGTTGGAGGGGATGTGGGAAAACAGGGACACTGATACATTGTTGGTGGAATTGTGAATATATCCAGCTGTTCTGGAGAGCAATTTGGAACTATGCTCAAAAAGTTATCAAACTGTGCATAGCCTTTGATCCAGCAGTGTTTCTACTGGGCTTATACCCCAAAGAGATACTAAAGAAGGGAAAGGGACCTGTATGTGCCAAAATGTTTGTGGCAGCCCTGTTTGTAGTGGCTAGAAGCTGGAAAATGAATGGATGCCCATCAATTGGAGAATGGTTGAGTAAATTGCGGTATATGAACGTTATGGAATATTATTGTTCTGTAAGGAATGACCAGCAGGATGAATACAGAGAGGACTGGTGAGACTTACAAGAACTGATGCTAAGTGAAATGAGCAGGACCAGGAGATCATTATATACCTCAACAATGATACTGTTTGAGGATGTATTCTGATGGAAGTGGATCTCTTCGATAAAGAGAGCTAACTCAGTTTCAATTGATCAAAGATGGGCAGAAGCAGCTACACCCAAAGAAAGAACACTGGGAAATGAATATAAACTGCTTGCATTTTAGTTTTTCTTCCCGGATTATTTATACCTTCTGAATTCAATTCTCCCTGTGCAACAAGAAAACTGTTCGGTTCTGCACACATATATTGTATCTAGGATATACTGTAACCTATTCAACATGTAAAGGACTGCTTGCCATCTGGGGGAGGGGAAAAATCGGAACAGAAGTGAATGCAAGGGATAATGTTGTAAAAATTACCCTGGCATGAGTTATATCAATAAAAAGTTATTTAAAAAAAACAAAAACAAAAACAAACAAAAAAAAAGGCTTACTAAGTGTGAGGGAGAATTCTGGGAAGATGACGGAGTAGCTTGGTAAATTCCAAGCTCTCCCGATTTCCCCACAAATAGAACAAATTTGTGCCTCAAGGCGAACATAAACTGATGAAAAATCAAGAATTCTTGGGGAAGAACCCCGTCCTCCGGAAACAAGCTGATAAGAGCTAGAGAAAGATCCCAGGTTGGGGATTAACCTGTCTGAACTGCAAACACCTCCCGGCTAGTTCTGCAGAAACTTTAAGCAAGGATCCCTCCAGATATCTGAAGATAGCTGGAGGCTCAACAAGAACCACTGAGACTTTCACCTCCCAGATTGTGCCTAGTTAGGAAGTCTGAGTCCTGGAAGACAGAGGGAACCTCGGCTGATTAGGACCCCCAGGCCCAGCTGTACTGCAGGAAGCAGCCCTGGGCAAAAAGGAATCAACACTGGGCTACTGACACTTGCTAGAAGGGGATATTTTGTTTGGGGGTTCCAGGTCAGAGGGGAGAACTGAACTGAAGCCAGAGATACCATCCACCCCCACTTCATGATTAGAGGTGCTTACATTAATAACTCTTATTAAAAAACAAAAAACAAAAATGAACTGACAAAGAAGAAAGAATCCCACCAAAGAAACTTACTATAAGAACAGGGAAGACCAGGGTTCCTCTTCAGAGGAAGTAAAAAAAAAAAAAAAAAATACTGAAGGAAAAAAAACACAAGTAAAAAAAGCTTCTACCCCAAAGAGTGATTCCCTGCCTAGAGAGAATTTATAGAAGAACTGAAAAAAATTGAAAGATTAAATGAGAGATATTGAGGAAATAAAAATACAAAAATAAAAACAAGATTATAGAAAAAAAGTTAACCAATTAGAAAAGGAGGTACATTCTCAAAGATGAAAATAACTCTTTGAAAATTAGGATTAGGCAAAGAGAAGTCAGTGAAGCTATAAGAAATAACAAAACAGATTATAAAGAATGAAAAAAATAGAACAGAATATGAAACTGAAATAGCCCAGGCAATAAAATTCAAGACAGCCGCAATGAGGAAGATTTAGGATTTATTTGGTACCGAGCTCGGGAGGGAATGGTGAAAATTCCGTAACTTCACAGCATTAAGGACAGCTTTTATAAACGTTTTTCTGTTACATTGGAATCTGTGATTAGCATTTTACAACAGGAGGGTGGGAGCAAGTATTAGATCAATCTTGAACACCGCCTGAGCACCACCCACCTGGAACAGATAACTTTAAGGGCATTGTTGACCCGGTCTTTTGAAATACAAAACAAATCCCCAATCTAACTAAGCAAACTTTCTTCTGCTGGCCAGAGGCGGGAAGGAGGGATTTGTCCTGTCCATTTCACTCCTCCCCTTTTCATGTTCATAGTTGTGACTCATCTGAGACCAACCCAGTGCCATGCACAGACCCCTTGTTTCATGAACAGTGAGTCTGACCCACGACGGGTCTGTAACACAGCTTCTGCCAGAGAGCCCACTGACCTTCCTAGATGAGTAAGGAGACCCTCTAGGGTCCTAATATCTGCACCGATCCGAGAGCTAACAAGGCAAATGTAATGCCGGAGAGACTGAGGCAAGACAGAGACCAGAGAGACCCCAACATTCTATCAACGGGAGAGTCTGATTGACTGGACAGGACTCTCGTCTCAATTATCCAGTCAGATAGAGATAAAGATATACTAGGACCAAGGAATCCATGTTGGTCCCAGGGCTGGAGGAGTCCAGCAGCAAATGGAGGAATCCCAACTTCTTAAATACCTTTTCTCTAAACAAAAGAAGGGGTAAGAAGTGAGGGAAAACCCAAGATGGGGGAGGCCACAAATTTTAAGAACCCAGAGACAGGATGTCTGAATAAAAATATCAGTGAGATATCTTGGAACATTTGAGAGGGATATTGTAAATTTTTGAGGACACAAAAGAGTCAGGTCTACTCTCTTGTTTATCTTGCTAATTTATAACCTTTGAACAAATAGTCTTCAGTCTTACTGGGTAGAGGGGGGATTCACAACTAAAGAGATTGGGACAGAAGAATTATGGAAACAGACAAAAAGAGAAACTTGTACAGGGAAACTGAGTCAGGACAGTCGAGGAGAACTGTGGCATAGTACTCTCTCTCCTAAATATTCAAACTTTTTAATCCTAGCACCTTCCTCTAGGTACCCAGGAGGTCTTTGACCCACTTTATGTAAAGCAAATGGGCCAAAATAAAACTAGAAAAATGTAAGGACTCATATGGCAAGAGCAAGTCTCTCCCTGATAACCCCAGAATTAACAGCTGTACAAAGGCTCCCTTGTTGCAAGCATGTCAGGTCCTCTACAGTTTTTGGAGCACCATCTCAGCCAGAGAATCCAGTTTGAGATGGACAGTTAGGTCTGTGGTCATTTGTGCACTTAACTCAGTCTCTGCTTACAAAGCAGCAAGGTCCAAGGCCCATTCAGAGAGGCAGCCCTCTCCATGGGGGAAGGATGAGACTTGTAGTAGCTCCACCCGTCCCCACCCAGAGAAACAGGCAGGGCTGCTACTAGAATATAGATTTCTGAGCAGATTACGCACAGTTAGACCATCATGGCAGGCAAATTCCAAACTTTTTAGGTGCCTCATGCCAAACTTCAAGGTCCTTTGAAATGCTGAAATATTTAATGAACTGGGGTTACAGGACTGAAGAAAAATAGATCAGAGAGACTGCCAGTGTCAGGACAGGTGTCTGAGTTCTAGAACTTAAAAAAATAATAATAAATAAAATAATAATAATAATTCCCAAAACTGAGTCTGCCAGGGCAATTTTACCAAAATAAGGGAGTTCAGAGTTAAAGCAGAACCAGCAATCTCGGCAGAAAGAGAAGATTCAGAGGGGCTGTCAATTGGCACTATCGGGTCAGGAAGAATAGGGGAACTTTGGGTCATGACAAGGTCCTGCGGTGCCAGGGATGATGGTGGCAGGATAGGATCAGCCAGGACTGGTGGTCTAGGTGGGACTAGTAAAGCAGTCAGAGGTCCCACAGGCTTGGAGAGGGGTGGATCTTTACACTGAACTATGAGGTAGTGGCTGAATTGAAGACCGCTACCAAAGGGTGAAAGCTCGGGACTGCTTCCACTTCTGGTGGGACGGTTCCTGGATTGTTAGGATAATTCAGCGGGGATACAGTGAGGTCTGGGTCTGCTGATCAAGGGTTTTGGATAGTCAGCCTAAAGGAATCGTCAGGGAGGGAGCACCACCAAGCATTAGGGCACAATCAGGCTGGAGGGTCTATCAGGGCCCTAAAGTATAAACAGGGAGCCAGGGAGGAATCTATTGTCATAGAGGGTTCTAAACCTGAGCAATAAGTAGCAGAAAGAGTGGGGCCCCCCTCTCAAGATTCCGAAAGGTCATTGTCCATATGGTCTTTGGGGGCGTGTGTGTTTCCCAAAGCCTTAGAAAGCATAGGGAGGAGGAGGACTGAGAAAAAACCCCGTGACAATACAATAGGAGGAACGGTGAAAGGGGGAAGGGGCCTTTAGGGGAGATTATGCAAACAGATTAGGGTAATCTCAAACAGTAACAAAGTAAATACAAAGATTGAACTTCCCAGGATTTTCCCACCCAGTGTTTTTTAGGGGAAATCAAAGACTAGAGGAGCGAATCAGTCTGTATCGGGGATCTTCACCGATCTCTGCTTTCCATTCAGTGGTAACAGCTGGTTTCACTGCTGTGGTGAATCCAGGCAGGGATTGATTCAACTCTTGCAGCAGTGGGCGTGGTGAGGATCACAGTATACCGATGCACAGGGTCAGTGAGAGGGGGTGTCAGTGAGAGGGACGGGAAGGACCTCACGGACGAGGTGTGAGGTGAGAGAAAACTCTTTCTGAGTTTTCTGCAAGGCCTGTAAAAACTTGATAAGGGAAGAGTTAGAAATTTCAGCCACCAAGTCTTCTCTGACCAAGGGCAGAATTGAAGGGGGTCTCCCGAACAGAATCTCAAAGGGAGTTAATCCTAATTTGTTAGGAGTGCCTCTACTCCTCAGTCATGCTAATGGCAGGGGCAAGACCCAGGAGATCTGGGTCTCCAAGACAAGCTTTGAAAGGAGCTTCTTATGTGTTCTATTCATCCTTTCCACTTGCCCAGAGCTCTGGTCTGTATGCGCAGTGGAGTTTCCAGTCAATGCCCAGGGCCTTGCTGATGCCTTCTGATATTTTGGCAACAAAAGCAGGCCCATTATCAGACCCTATGGCTATTGGAAGACCAAAGTGGGGCATTAACTCATTTAGTATCTTCCTAACCACTGTGAGAGCTGTTTCATTTCGGGTGGGGGAAAGCTTCTGTCCACCCTGAGAAAGTATCTACAAATACTAACAGGTATTTTGAACAAATATATATTAGTTTCCCCAATGTTCTATCTCTTCCTCCCCCTTTTTTTTTCTCTCACGGAAAGGAATTATCAAATGACCATTCCTCATATAAATCCCAAGAGTGAATCAAAATCCCTATACATAACAGACTAATACAGTAGCATTTTCTAAAAAGGCCTAAAAGCCCTCACAGTTTTAATAAATCCCATATCAAATCTTAAACACACAATAATAGATGATCCAGGCAAGGTTTAACAGTCAGTCATCAACCATTCCCAAAGTCCCTCATATCAGTCCAAAGTACACTAGATGCAGGGTCCAGTCCATGGTCTCATTTAAAACTGCTGCTTCAGGCTGTGAAGTGATAGGAGGCTCATTCCATGCAGAGTGGATGCATCATGCTGACAATCCAAGCTGATCCAAGCTGATCCAGGTTCCAGAAGCAAGTCATTATCTATAATTTGACCAAAATCTAGAACAAAAACACAAATCTAACACATAAAGATTAGATCAGTCTCAGATAGAAAGACTCAGTTCAGACTCTTGCAAAACATGAGGAGGCCAAAATAAATTGGCCAGCAGTTTCCTATGTGATGAGAAGAGTTTTTGCTTTACAGGCCAAGCAAACGGCTGCAGTCTTACAGACCCCTGTTAATTGTCCACTTATCTTGTAGAAACCTTAAAGGAACAAAACACAAATATCTAGTAACAGACGGATGACCAGGCGAAATACTCAGTTGCCCAAGCATTTAGGATACATGATTACATATGACCAGACTGAAAATAGCAAGGCATGACATAACTGAATTGCATTAACAGCTTCTATTTACCATTGCTCTGATCAGAGAGATCAGTTACAGAAGGAAAAAATGCAAGAACATAATAACATAAGCAGCCGAATTTTAACTGCTTATCAATTGTCCCAGTAATTGTCAGAGGGTGGAGCTTTAAAACTCCCAAATAGCATTAAATAATTAATTCTAAGCCCAAAAACTTTTACCTCCAATAACAGATGTCATTAATCAAATTTCTGATAAATCTTAAACAAAGATTTATCATAACTTTACAGTAATAACAGAAAGAAATTTTGTCTCAGTAAGTTCACAACTTAGAACAATTATCATATCTAGGTAGATGTTACATGAGTGAACATTATACATACAAATCATTTTGCTTTTAAAATACCCAATACATAGAAAAACATCCCAAATTGCATATTGTCCATAACAGAAACATTTTCAAAAAGACAAAAAAAAAAGGCCCTTTAAATAACCTCAGGATGACCCAATACAATCAATTTAAACTTATACAAAAGACCCAATTCCACATAAAAGAATTCAAGACGTTTCTTAAAATAGCAATTAAACTCTTAGAAATATTCGTACCAACGTATGGATCACATTTATGACCATATCTCTTAACCAAGAAAACCTTTATGAAGAAACAAATATTCAAACAATTAACCTAAAAGTAAACATGTCCTTAAAAACCACAGTTTGCTGCACTGCCATAATCAGATAAGAATAAAAAGCGGCAGGAACATAGAGAGGAGAGGGGAGGAAAGGACTCCATGCGGCCATCCTTCTCCCACTCCTGCCCCAACTTCCCTCAGGTTCCCCACTCAAATTTCCACATGGGCATCCTTTTCAAGATTTAGTCCATCAGTTTCCTAACATCAGGTTACTTCCCAAATCCACTCGTTTCCAACTTTCTCTTTCTCTCTTGCTACATACTTAAACAATCTCCTTAAAGAACTTTCCTACCCAGATGCTCCTTTAGTATAGTAGTAGAAGACAGTGAGGGTGGGTGGCTCCCTCCCCCACCTCTATACCTACTCCCAAAAGTCTTTCACCTTCCTTAAACCATGCAAACCTCTAATTGTCCCTACAAATCAGTCCTTCCCGAATCACCTGCATTTCTTCAAAAACCTGTAAGATTCACACTATAGTGAATAACCCAAACCTCCATAAAAACCCATACATGTCCAGCAGAGCGGGATTTAAGGTATAACTTACGTTAACAAATAACTCAATATATTTCAGAAGGTAACAAACTGAATCAAACTAATACAGCTATCTTTAAAAGTTTTTTTTTTTCCTTTTCTACCACATTTCTTCTAACAGCTATTAGCATCTTATCTTCAGAGCTTTTTATTGCCCTTTACTCTAGTAGGCTTTTCCTTAAAAAAAAAAATTTAAAATCACAAGCAAATTTCCCTTAATCATTGTTCTTAAAACTTAACAAAGCTCTTAAATCAGCAAACAGACTAGGGGCTGTTTCCAAGACCTCCACCCCCAGAGAGAAGTTTAATTCCCTTTTCCCATTTCAGAATCTAAAGGGGTTTCTGTGAACTTCCAAACCCATTTAGTGCTTTTCTCTGCCTTCACAGAGAAATGCCTAGATATTCCATTCAAACTTCTTTCCTTTAAAATGTTAACACACTGCTCTTCTCTCTCTCTCTCTCTCTCTCTCTCTCTCTTCTCTCTCTCTCTCTCTCTCTCTATATATATATATATATATATATATATATATAAACTTTCTGAACTTTCAAATCCCTTTCAATCTATTTTTTTAAAATTTCCTTTTTATTTCTTCCTTTCTCCCCCTTTTCTCACAGGCTGCTGCAGTCAGCCAGAGACAGAGAGGGAGAAAGATTTTGCAAACTTCTGGATATTTTCTAAGTCTGCAACACAGAGACTGAATTCTTATCTTACAAGCTTGCTAACTTCTAACACAGACACATGTGGAGCTCCAATTCACTAAGCACAGTTGCAACGTTGTTCTTAAAATTTTTCAGACAAACAAATCACACAGAACATAGAACACACCTCACACAGACTACACAGTTAACATATACCCAGAGGATATTTTCCAGCATAACCAGGACCAGAACCAGATGGTACTCCAAAAGGTACTCAGACAGACTTACTCTTCTAAATGCTGAAACTAACAAAGCTTTTAGACAGACAACTCATACAGAACCCAGTCAAATCACACACAGAACATACAGACTAGTCTTCCAGAACCAGGTCAGGACTCTCACGGTGGAGTCCCACGAAGAGTCAGTGGGAGAGCTGTAAACACTGCGTCCAGCTGAGCTCCACCCACACAGAATCAGGAGTACTCGACAGACAGGCAACTGCAGACGCAGCTGCAGGGCCCCTCAGAATCAGAATGCTTTATGCCAATTTTGGACCGAATTCAAAATTTGGGTCTCACTCTCCTGGTTCGCAGAAGAGAGATTACTGGATACCAGGGGCCGAGAAAGATCTCTTGGTGGCCACCCTCTAGGATCCGTAATCCCCTTCACCCTCCAGGGAGAGGGACTGGCCGTCATACTGAGCCAAAGGCTTATCTTGGTGGGAACCTCCAAATGAAATAGCCCAGGCAATAAAATTCAAGACAGCCGCAATGAGGAAGATTTAGGATTTATTTGGTACCGAGCTCGGGAGGGAATGGTGAAAATTCCGTAACTTCACAGCACTAAGGGCAGCTTTTTTTTTTTTTTTAATTTTATTTTATTTAATAATAACTTTGTATTGACAGAATCCATGCCAGGATAATTTTTACACGACATTATCCCTTGCAATCACTTATGTTTCGTTTTTTCCCCTCCCTCCCTCCTCCCCCCCCACCCCAGGATGGCAAGCAGTCCTATATATGTTAAATATGTTGCAGTATATCCTAGATACAATACATATTTGCAGAACCGAACAGTTCTCTTGTTGCATAGGGAGAATTGGATTCAGAAGGTAAAAATAACTCGGGAAGAAAATCAAAAATGCAAATAGTTCACATTCATTTCCCAGTATTCCTTCTTTGGGTTTCTGTCCATCATTTCTCCAATGAAACTCAGTTAAGTCTCTTTGTCAGAGAAATCCACTTCCATCAGAATACATCCTCATACAATATCGTTGTCGAAGTGTATAATGATCTCCTGGTTCTGCTCATCTCACTTAGCATCAGTCCATGTAGGTCTCTCCAAGCCTCTCTGTATTCATCCTGCTGGTCATTCCTTACAGAGCAATAATATTCCATAACATTCATATACCACAATTTACCCAGCCATTCTCCAATTGATGGGCATCCATTCATTTTCCAGTTTCTAGCCACTACAAACAGGGCTGCTACAAACATTTTGGCACATACAGGTCCCCTTCCCTTTTTTAGTATCTCTTTGGGGTATAAGCCCAATAGAAACACTGCTGGATCAAAGGGTATGCACAGTTTGATAACTTTTTGGGCATAATTCCAGATCGCTCTCCAGAATGGCTGGATTCATTCACAACTCCACCAACAATGCATCAGTGTCCCCATTTTCCCGCATCCCCTCCAACATTCATCATTATTTTTTCCTGTCATCTTAGCCAATCTGACAGGTGTATAGTGATATCTCAGAGTTGTCTTAATTTGCATTTCTCTGATCAATAGTGATTTGGAACACTCTTTCATGTGAGTGGTAATAGTTTCAATTTCATCCTCTGAAAATTGTTCATATCTTTTGACCATTTATCAATTGGAGAACGGCTTGATTTTTTATAAATTTGAGTCAGTTCTCTATATATTTTGGAAATGAGGCCTTTATCAGAACCTTTAATTGTAAAGATGTTTTCCCAGTTTGTTACTTCCCTACTAATCTTGTTTGCATTCGTTCTGTTTGTACAAAGGCTTTTTAATTTGATATAATCAAAATTTTCTATTTTGTGATTGGTAATGGTCTCTAGTTCATCTTTGGTCACAAATTTCTTTCTCCTCCACAAGTCTGAGAGATAAACTATCCTATGTTCCTCTAATTTATTTATAATCTCGTTCTTTATGCCTAGGTCATGGACCCATTTTGATCTTATCTTGGTATGTGGTGTTAAGTGTGGGTCCTTGAAGGGCAGCTTTTATAAACGTTTTTCTGTTACATTGGAATCTGTGATTAGCATTTTACAACAGGAGGGTGGGAGCAAGTATTAGATCAATCTTGAACACCGCCTGAGCACCACCCACCTGGAACAGATAACCTTAAGGGCATTGTTGACCCGGTCTTTTGAAATACAAAACAAATCCCCAATCTAACTAAGCAAACTTTCTTCTGCTGGCCAGAGGCGGGAAGGAGGGATTTGTCGTGTCCATTTCAAAACATAGGGAAAAAATGACAGATCTGGAGAACAGCTCAATAAGAGAACTTATAAGAATTAGACTACCTGAAAATTGTGACCCCAAAAAAGGACCTTGATACAATAATGCAAGAAACAATACAAGAAAATTGTCCTGGAGTGATAGAATATGAGGGAAAAATAGAAATAGGAAAAATTCACTAATCACCATCTTGACATGATTCTTTGTGGAAAACATATTGCCAAATTTCAAAACCCTCAAATCAAAGAGAAAATTTTGCAAGAAACAAGAAAAAAAATTCAACTACATTGAAGCAACATGGAATCATATCTACCAACAATCAAAAGAACTAGGACTGTGGACAAAAATGTCATATCCAGCAAACTTATCTATAAATTTTGAATGAGAAAAAATGGACATTCAATGAACTTACAGATTTTCAGGACTTTCTATCAACCAAACCCGAAATACAAATTTAACATAATAGAAAATTTAACATGAGCCAATATCAAAGATCACTTTCAAGGATCACATGGACAAATTGTGTGTGTGTGTGTGTGTGTGTGTGTATATGTTTAAGATAGACATCAACAATAGGCCAGCTCAAAAGAAAGATTGGGCTAAAGTTAAGGTAAAAACAGTAATTGTCATACAAATGAGGTCCAATGGAAGAATAGACACAGAGACATTAGAAGGGAGAGGAAGGTTCATAGTTCTGAAAATCTAATCACACTGGGAATATTTGTTGCCTATTAAACACTAATAGCCTCCACCATCTATAAAGAAATAAGGAAGAAGGGGCAGCTAGGTGGCACAGTGGATAGAGCACCAGCCCTGAAGTCAGGAGAATCTGAATTCAAATTTGATCTCAGACACTTAACACTTCCTAGCTGTGTGACCTTGGGCAAGTTACTTAACTCTAATTGCCTCAGAAAAAAAAAAAAAGAAATAAGGAAGTTGAGGATAAAGAAACTAAGGGTTCAGGAAGAATATAAAGTAGACTCCATGGATGGGGGGAAGGTTAAGTAATAGCAAGGAAAGTTACGAGCAAAATTAAAGCAAAGAGTCAGCAGGAATAGGAAAGATGAGAGTGTGTGTATATATATCTATATCTGTATATAGAAATATATCATTTCTTAACCATAACCTTCTTGGGGTAGGGGGAATGAAGGGAGGAAAGAATAAAATAAAAAGGTGCTCAAAAGTAAAGAAAAAAAATATATGTGTATGTGTGTGTGTGTGTATATATATACTTTCTTGAACTGGTATTTGTTGTTATATATCTTGAATCATCACTGATGTTCTGCTGGGCACAATGTTCTCTTTTGTTTTGTCTCATTTTATTTTTTATTCCTTTCTGTTTTTCTTTTTTTAAATTCTGTTAATTTAAATAAAATAATTTTTTAAAAGAAGCTTAAAAAGTTCTTTACAAATATTATTTTATCCTCACAACAATGCTGAGAAATAGGTGCTAATATTTTGCCCATTTTACAGATGAGAAACAGAGAGTTCAGTGACTTGAGCAGGATCACACAATTAGTAAGTGTATGAGGCAGGATTTCAACACAGGTTTTCCTGATTCTAGACTCAGCCTTCAGTTAGACATCCATCAGATGCTGACGATGATTCATGTGAGAGAAAAGCTGGGCTCCCTCAAAGAATAATTGACCCCCAAATAGAAGATATTGGATTGAGTTTTGGGAGTAGGGCTGGAAGTGGGGAGAAAAAGCGTTAGAGAAGTAAAAATGGAATTAACTGAGATCTAAGAGGAGAATCAGCATAGTTACCGTGTGCAAGAGGCTCCTGACAATTTATAATTATACAACATAGACAAGTCCCTCAAACTATTCCTTAAATAAGGATAATAATAATAATACTTATACCATTTACCTGACAGGATGGTTATGAGGAAAATGCTTCATAAATTCAAAAACATTAGAGCCATCTGAATTGTTATTAGTTCAGAGTGTTTTTACAGTGATGTTTCATGATTATAAGAAGCCAGTGAACCTCCGGAAATTCCCATGAGAAGTGGAGCTAAAAGAACAGACAAGATGTCTCTGGAGTGATACAGGTCTCAGGATTCCCTATGTTATGCCACAGTTTTCTTTAACTGTCCTGACTCAGTTTCCCTGTCTCAGTTACCTTAACTGTTCTGTCTCTGACCCAGTAAAACTAAGGATTGTTCGCTCTCGGGTTATAAATTAGCAAGATAAAAGAGTAGATCTCCTGATTCTTTTATGGATTTACAATATTCCTTTAGAATATTCCAAGACCAACCCATGATATCTTTACTTCTTTGTCTCTGGAATTTTTAGGTTTTATGGCTTCCCCTCCCTGATAAAAAAACGTTCCCTCCCTTTCTCTTCTTTGTCTCCAAAAATGTATTTAAGAAGTTGTTGTTCCTTCATTCATGGCTGGAGAATGGCATCTGGCAGCTGTATGCTGGACGCTGGATTCTTTGGGTCCTCCAGCCCTGGGACCAATATGGATTCCTTGGTCCCATTATACTTATCTCTGTCTGACTGGATAATCTGAGACGAGAGTCCTGTCCAGTCAATCTTACTCTCCCATTAATAAAATATTAAAAACTCTCTAATCTCTCTCCTGCCTCAGTTTCTCCGGCATTACACCTAATTTCTTTTCCTTACGTTTGAGAGAGACTTCTTGTCCTGCATGCAGAGCAAGGGAGCAGAGTGCTTCTCTATAGTTAAGAGTCAGATCCTTAGGTTGCCATTTAAGTTTTCAGGAGTTCTCAGGAGAGCTACTGGTTAAACTGAGACTTTGGGATCCAGTCTACCACTCTGTGTGATAGCAGGGCCCAAGGCAGCGCTGAAATAGGTCTGAGACCAGTGAGGCAGCAACGTGGAAGATATGAAAACAAAAGTGGGGACCAGAGCAAGATGGGGACCCAAGTGCAGGACATTGTCAATTTTTTTTTTTTTTTTTTTTTTTTAGATTGCTGGTGGTGAGATGATTGATGTCTCTCCCCGTGCTTTTCCTGGCATCTCTTACTCTGTTGCCCAAAATTGTAGTCCTGAATATATTCCCTTGCTCCTCTTTTCCTCTTCTCTTTGTTCTTCGGGTGAGTAGACTTTGGAAACCCCCAACCCACATCTTTAAAAAGTCACGTATAATTGGGAAGAATTTCAGGAGACAGTTGTGTGTGTGTGTGTGGGGGGGGGTCCCTAAGGGAGTGCTGAATACTTTTTTCCCTTTCATTTTCTCTATGTTCAAGAAACTATGGCCCTAAATTAGTTCATTGCCTGGCTCACCATCTTTCTCTCCCTCCCAACTCCTACCCTTGTATAAAGGAACTGAAACATATGGACTGATCCTCTTTCAGACATCCTGAACTCTCAGGTCCTTAACCTACTCATTTCCCATGACCACCCCCCTTTAGCCACACACAAAGATGGTCACATCTTGCCAGCACCCACAAATATTCCACCTCCATGTTCATGAACGCTGAAATGCCTTTATCTAATGACAATCTATTATCATTCTATCTCTCCCTCTGCCTTGTAACCCCTAAAACTGTTCTTCATCCACACTGAAACTTCAATTTCTCTACCACTCAGACCAACACTTCTGTACTAGTTATGCTTCCTGGCACTTTCCTCATCTTGACCACTTATTAAACCAGCTCATCTCTACGGTCCCCTTTTTTTGAGCTTTTTTTAATCATATAGCTCTGCTGCCCGGGTCCTCTAAAAATTGATGTTACAAAACCTTAATTGGGCTTCCCTTGCTACAAGGCAAACCTTTTACAACTCCTTAATTAATTCATCATCTCATCACAGCAAATTTCCAAAACCTTTTCATCTCTCCTTAAATCCATCTCTTCCCTCCTCTTTCCCTCTCGGCTGAGAACCTTGCCTCATAATTGAAGAAAAAAATGTTAAATTAAAAAATTGAGGACGATTGCTGAGAGTTTTTCTCCTCCCCTACTTATTTAACATTACCTACCCACTCTACACATAGTAGAGTGCCAGAGCTGGAGCCTCAGACACTAGCTGTGGTGACTCAAGTCATTCTCTATGTTGTCTCAGTTGCCTCATCTATAAAATGAACATGATAATACCATCTATTTCCCAGGGTTGTTGTGAGGATCAAATGAGATAATTATAAAGTGCTTAGTAATAGTGCTGGGTTATAATAAATGTTAACTCTCATCATTATTATCATTTTTGTTATTATTTACTCCTTCACTTCTGTCTCACATGAAGAGGTGGCTCTTCCTGGCAAGACCAACCCCTCGACATACATAAGCCATCTTATTCTTCCAGAAGATTGTCCCATCCAACATCCTCTCTCTTACTTACCTTCAATCTCTTCCTATCTAGTAATTTTTTCCCTACTTCCTACAAACATATCCACATCCCTTTTATCCTAAAAACAACAAAATCAAACAACCCTCATTTGAGCCTTTCATTTCCTTAATTGTTCTCTCATATCTCTCATGCATTTTGTGACTAAAGGTTTTTGAGAAGTCCATTTGAAGAAACAGAGCATCTAGCGATTGGCAGACAGACACACTCTGGACATATATTTTGAGCACAGACATTGACAGAAACAGAAATATAGCCAGTCAAAGGAGAAAATTGCTTCAAAGGACCATCATCCCTTGCATCAGAAAAGAATGCTGATAATGGACTCAAGAAACGATTTCCAGCAACTAGAAATTTTGAGTTTATTCCTCTGCCATATGTGCATTCCACACATATCTCACTGCCCTTGTATTGTAACTTTAAGTCCACTTGCCTCAGTTACTTTTTATATACAAGAGGACAGTATACCCCAGACTTTGGGGCAAGGAAGAATTAAGTTTTATGCCAGCTGTTCTTACTCTGCTATCTTGACATATTTTTCTACAGTGATGTTTTATCATTATAAGAGGCCAGTGAACCTCTGGAAATTCTCATGAGAAGTGGAGCTAAAGGAACAGACAAGATGTAAATTGCTCATCAGAGCATACTAATAGGGGTTCGAGCACTATGGTATTAGAAATCACAGACCCTCAGTTACTCCTGGGGATCTCAACCTATGTGAGTGAAAGAATGGGTTGAAGGGGCAACATCAGAAGAAATATAACAAATGTTTTATGTTTGTTATATCAAAATCATTTCTTTGTACCCCTACTCCCATCCTGTATTCAACCGTGGTTTGCAATTCCATATGGGGTCTCGTAATTGAATGTGAGGTTGCGAAATTATGGTATACTATCAGTAAATGTTTGCTTTGTCTATCTATTTCATATATAGGTATATAAATAGGTATATACCTATATACTGGAGGTCATGTAAAAATTTCTTAGGCAAAAAGGGATTGAGAGTAGAAAAAGTTTAAGAAGTATTGCTGTACTGTAACAGATAAAAGCAATCAAGCTTTTAAAAGCAACCCATAGAATAATTATATCTTTCTGTATTTGCTGCTTTTAGTACCTGTTGTCATCTGACCTTTGAACTCAATTTGATCACTGCATTTCTCCGGAATTCAGTTGCTTTTTTTTTATCCCTTCCCCATCTTTTTTTTTTTTTTTTTTTTTTTTTTTTGGTATTATGGTGGTAATGTCCATTTCTCTCCCAGTTCTTCTCTCTTCCCTCTGCCTCAATTTATACATCTTTCCACATTTCTCTTCTTATTCATAGTTTTTTTTTTTTAACAACACAATCATTTTATTATATTATAGGACATTTTATTCTACCATTCTCCAAAACAGGGATATTTCAAGTGATCTCCTGAATAGCCTCTTTCATTTCAAACAATAAAATCTAGAGTAAAATAAAATAGAAATGCCAGAGACACAGCTCCTATATAGGGAATGTACATTACATTCCTTAAATGAAATGGAAAAAAGATAAGTTCCCAGAAGCCTTTAGCTTAATGATTCACCAAGATTCAATGAATTCCCATGAAATAAATATTTTGTTGTGAAAACAACTCATTTTTTTTTATATTACATTAAGATTTTGACAATACTTTCTTTATGATAATGTTGGTTGGGAAGCAGTGAAAGTATTATCCCTATTTTATAGTTGAAAACACAAAATCAGTGAGGTTAAGTGATTAAATTAGGGTTAATCACTGCGTTGGAATGAGGGTTTCACAAATTTGAAGCATTTAAAAATGAGGGGAAGATGCTTCTTCCATCCACTTCAATTTCATCCTTTTATGGCAAATGCCTCTATAAAGAGTGACTAGGTGATAACCTTGCATCTGATGTAGGAAGGGAAAGAGGCAATCCACCATACTTTCTAATCATCTTCATATCATTACTACTCAACTCTGGCACTTGCCCTGTAAATAGCCTGACCTATATCCATCATGCTACTGTTCTACACTTATGAAACACAGAGGATAAGTGCTGGATTTGGAATCAGGAAGTTATTGTAAGTAAAGTAAATGCTGGAAAAGGACTGTGTAAACTGTGAAGCACTGTATAACTGGGTTATCATAATTCTCTCTCTTTTTCAAAGAAATGTGAGTTGCAAATGGAAAATTATAGATGAACAAGAAGTGAAGAAGAGTGATTTTCTCTACAGAGATAGATTGTAGAAGGACAGCAATCCTGAGGAGTCTAGAAAACAAAACATTTGTGATGTGTTCCACAGTATCCAGAGTGATGATCTCCCCCTCCTTCACTACCTCAGTGTGAAGGACAAGAATGTCCCTCCGCAGTTTTGCTACCTCTGAGATTGAACGTCCTCCCAGAGAGGAAGACAGACCGTCCCTCGGGAGCATTTAGCTCTAACTCACAGCATTGTTGCTAGGGAGGCACCTGAAAAGAGAGCAGTTTGCTGCAGTGAAGTATGAAGGCCACGGCCTCCTATCTCTTCTCTGAAGGCCAAAGTGGGAAGTCTCCCTATGGGAGACCTCAAAGAAGTGTGAGCAAGGGGAACCAATTATTGGGGAAAGGCTCCATCTTTTTCTTTTCTCCAGCAGTGAAGGGGGTGGGGAGGATTTCTGGCTGAACGGTCTTCTCCTTGAAAGTAAAAGCTGCTGCCATCTGCAAAAAGGACAATTCCTTCACCCTGAAGAGACCCTCATTAGTCAATCGGCAAGTATTAAGTATCTACTATGGAGGTAGAAAACAAGGCAAAAAGGCTTGAAAAAAGGAATGAACCTTGGGCGTTTCAACCACAGCGTTTCAACAAAACGGATCCTATCGTAAAAGGCTTAGCTCCTTTTGGTGCTTTTGTTGAGAGTAGCTACTATCATTTTGAGGTCTGCCACAACTTTTTTATGTCTACATTCTACATATCATTGGCCCTTTCCTGACATGAAGTAATTTGTGCTTTGCAAATGCACAACTTTCTTAATTTAAACATACCTCTAATGCTCCATAGCTATTCCCATTCCAACTGCCATTTACCTGTCAGGTTGAATTAGTGCTTTTTCTTTTGATTCACAGAATTTTTTCTTCAAATATAGAGAAAATTTTATTGCCTTCTTTTACCCACTTAAAACTTTTATTGATATATTTTGTTTTCACAACAGTTGTATTCCTTCTCCTCCTCCACTCAGATTCACCACTCTTATGCTATTCTGGATTTGACTTAGGCCAGTCCCCTGATAGTTTAGAGTCAGTGCAGGCTTAAAATAAGACACTTGGGGATCATTTAGTAGTTAACAAATAGAGATTTAACAAGTAGAGATTTATTTTGTCAATGCAGTCAAATGATTTTCAAGGATAAGAACTGAGGTCTCAGCTGAGTTAAATTCATAAAGCTCCCTTGCCTGAGTCACCCTTTATGAGCCATTAGCCAAGTATTAGAGCACCCTTTGGTACTCCTTATACCAGCTTTGTGATCAAGTGATGAGAAAGAGCCATCTAACAGAATCCCTAGTCCCTGGAGCCAACTAAGTCTCTTGAATATCTCATTACCTTTTAAGGGAAAACTAACCTAACTTGCAGGGGAGAGGAGGAGGTAGGAAATGGAAGACTTGGAGGAAACTTTATATATTTCTCAATATGGTTTAACAAAAAAAAATTTTTTAAAGGAAAAATTCAGCAAATTTAGCTCATATCATTTGAGTCTGACAATATATGTACTACTTTATATTTTTTCTTTCACTTTTGCAAAGAAAGAGAGGTAGCCATATTTAAATTTTTATCCATTTATTTTTAATACACATTTTATGAATTATGTTGAGAGAGAAAAATCAGAGTAAATGGGAAAAATCATGGGAGAGATTAAAAAAAAAAACAGAAAAAAGAAGTGAACATAGCATTTGTTGATTTATATTCAATCTCCTCAGTTCTTTCTCTGGTTGCAGTGTTATGCCACAGTTCTCTTTAACTGTCCTGACTCAGTTTCCCTGTCCCAGTTTCATTTACTGTTCTGTCTCTTCCGCTCTCGGGTTATAAATTAGCAAGATAAAAGAGTAGATCTCCTGATTCTTTTATGGATTTACAATATTCCTTTAGAATATTCCAAGATTAACCCATGATATCTTTACTTCTTTGTCTCTGGATTTTTTAGAGTTTTATGGCTTCCCCTCCCTGATAAAAACTTTCCCTCCCTTTCTTCTTTGTCTCCAAAAAGGTATTTAAGAAGTTGGGGTTCCTCCATTCATTGCTGGAGAATGGCGTCTGGCAGCTGTATGCTGGGTGCTGGATTCTTTGGGTCCTCCAGCCCTGGGACCAATATGGATTCCTTGGTCCCAGTATACTTATCTCTGTCTGACTGGATAATCTGAGACGAGAGTCCTGTCCAGTCAATCTTATTCTCCCATTAATAAAATATTAAAAACTCTCTAATCTCTCTCCTGCCTCAGTTTCTCCGGCATTACAGCAGATGGCATTTTCTGTCCATAGTCTATTGGGATTCCTTCAGATCACCACAACTGAGAAAAACCAAGCCTTTCATAGTACATTATCACACATTTTTGCTGTTACTGTGTACAATTTTCTTCCTGGTTCTGCTTGTTTCACCCAGCATCAGTTCATGTAAATCTTTCAGGCCTTTTTCTAATCAGCTTGTTCATCATTTTTTTTTTTTCTGGTTCTCTTTCTTTTTTTAAAATTTAATTTTATTTAATAATAACTTTGTATTGACAGAATCCATGCCAGGATAATTTTTACACAGCATTATCCCTTGCAATCACTTATGTTTCGCTTTTTCCCCTCTCTCCCTCCTCCCCCCCCCCCAGATGGCAAGCAGTCCTATATATGTTAAATATGTTGCAGTATATCCTAGATACAATACATATTTGCAGAACCGAACAGTTCTCCCGCTGCACAGGGAGAATTGGATTCAGAAGGTAACAATAACTCGGGAAGAAAATCAAAAATCAAATAGTTCACATTCATTTCCCAGTATTCCTTCTTTGGGTGTAGCTGTTTCTGTCCGTCATTTATCCAATGAAACTCAGTTAAGTTTGTTCATCATTTTTTAATAGAAAATGTACCACATTCATGTACCACAACTTGTTCAGCCATTCCCCAATTGATGAACAGCTACTCATTTTCCAATTCTTTGCTATCACAAAAAGAATTGTTAAAAACATTTTTGCACATGGGTCCTTTTTGAGAAATATACATTTTAATCTCTTTTTGAAGAAAAATTTGGTCATTATAGTTGTAGAGAGACTGAGGTTTTTCAATGACAACATATAACACCAAATTAATTAGGCTTTGCTAATGACATATTTGCATGATAAAATCAAGAGTATGGGCTAGATAGCTGGAGAAAACTAATTCTTGTCTTCTCAGTTTATTCTTTCTTCTGTTTCAGAGTCATTTCCAGCTAAGCCAAAGAGGATCTTGGGATCATCTCATTCTGTTAAATTATTATCCACAACAAAAAGTTTTGATTTTTACCAAGACCAAGAAATCAACAAAGAAAGACCTAACTACGGAGTTGTCAGTCAACCCTTTTTAGTGGGAGATTCTAGCCACTAGAGCCTGGAAGAGTGAAGCAGGTAGAGCGGGGTCCAGAAGATAACAGTTAGGAAATATGTTCAGAAGAGATAGTCACTCCCAAAGAACCACTCAGCTGAGAACAACAGGGACCAGTAGAACAATGAATACCAGCAGAGATACCTGGGCTAGCAGAGCAATGTGCCAGCAGAGAGACTAATCACGCAGCAGTTACCTGGGGCCAGCCGAGAATGGTATATAGCAGGAGGGAGGAACAGAGTACAGCAGAGCAATGTCCCCAACAGAGATAACGTTGTCAGTAAGAAGCAGACCCATTGAGTCTGGGGAAGAAAGCCCAGCGAGCGCAGAGATAACCTGAGGAGCAGAATCAGTGAGAGCAGTCTCATGACATCACCCAGAAAACATCAGGGATCTTGCTTCCTTAGAGGTTTAAATTGCCTCTTCACAGGTGTTACCCATACCTTCACAGATATTCCCCACACATGAGTCCCTCCTGAGGGATTCCTGTGAAAGTTCCTCTCTCCACTAATGGTAATATATTACCATTATATATAATATATAATATTATATATATGTACATATATATATATATATATACCATATATGCCATATATATGTGTGTTTGTGTGTATGTGTCTCTCTCTCTCTATATATATATATATATTTCTGGGAGAGAATATGCTAATGGCAAATCTTACTTTATTTCATTAGAAAACCTGCTTTGAACTAAAAAAAATATGATATATAATGTGGTGGACCAATAAAATATCTTGAACCCAAGGTAGCTAATTTGAGGGTCTGTGTATATGAGAGGGAGATATTCCAGGTGCTATCAGTTTCTTTGTTTTCAGTTACATTTATAGTCATCATATATTGTTTTCCTGGAAAATATCATATTCTGGTGAGTTCTAGATTCCAATCATGTACAGCAAAGCTTCTTAAATTGTAGTTTGCAAACCCATATAGGGTTGTGCAACTGAATATGAAGATTGCAAAATTGTGATTTTATTATCACTAAATGTTTGGTTTGTATACCTATTTTATATATTTATATACTCTATAAATTGAGAATAAAACTAATTATTACTATGTGACCTTGCATGAGTCACTTAACCCATATGTGGCTATATGTATCATATATATATCTCCTATATATCTGGGTAAAATTTTTCAGGTGAAAAGGGATCTCAAGGGGAAAATGTTTAAGAAATTTTGATTTAGAACAGGGGTTGGCAAACCGTGACCCAAAGGCCAAATCCAGCTGGATGGCCTGGTTTTGTAGTATGCTATTGAGCTAAGAATAGTTTTTATATTTTTAAATCAATAAAACTAGATTTTAAAATGTCAAAGTCATTCTTAGCTCCTGGACAAAGTAGGGGCTGCAACTAGTAGCAACAAGTGTAGTTTGCTGAAGCCTGATCTAGAGAGAGAAGCAAGGATTCCTGGACTGTGGTAATGTTCTGGATGTCTTTTTATGGGCCATTGCCCTCTGTGACTGATGTGTGACAGCTCTTGTGATTTGATGTGTCACTGATGTGTGAATTTCTACCTGTGGAAATAAAGCTAAGTGATAGACTAGGCTCCTGAGTGAGAATAGATCTATTTAACACTTGTTTGTATATGAAAACTGTCATTGTAACCCACATTTTAGGAGATTTCCTTTCTCAGCAGAACAGTTGCCTTGAGGATAATGTAACATAATCATTTTAGAGCAAAGCTACTTATGACTATTTAAGTTTAAGATCTGTCTTCATCCCTAGGGTGAAAGTGGAATTCAATGGAAAGTTGGTAGGTTTTCTCTCCAACAACCTCCAGTTTATTTGTTTTTTAAATTTTATTTATTTCTAATACATGCTGCTTTATCAGTCATGTCGGGAGAGAAAAATCAGAGCAAAAGGGAAAAACCATGGGAGAAAAAAATTAAAAAAAAAACAAAAAAGAAGTGAACATAGGATATGTTGATTTTGATCTCCATAGTTCTTTTTCTGGATGGCATTTTCTCTCCAAAGTCTATTGGGATTGCTTTGGACAATCTGCAATTTGTGAAGAGAGTCCAGGTCATAGGTAACTATGTGAGTCAGGTAGACTTATCAACACTTGAGGAGAAAGATAGGCTAACCAAAGAGGGGAGAGAATTGTTTTGATTGTTTATTGGCTATCTGAGTCCTTGATATATTTCTATATAGTATATTTATGCTGTGAAAGAAAACCTACTCTGTACTTAATATGCCTTTACTGAGTAATTATTTGGGTGGAGTCAAAATGGCCATGATTGAACTCAGCTTATGCAACCCCTAATTCTAGAGGAGTTGGCTTAAATTTAAATACAGATTTAAATAATAGATAGGAAATTCTGTCTAAAGATCAAGAAAGAAAATCTAAATTAACCCAATCTACATACAGATAAACTGACAAAAGGAATCACAAAGCCAGAAAAATGAATGAGAAAATTTTTTAAAAATATGTTGAACAAATATAATATAAGGAAAAATGAACCAATATTATCTCATGAAAGAGAATCCTGTGGACTCATCAGAAATCATAGAACAATAGCCTCTAGATGGTTCAGTAGATAGAGCACTGGGCCTACAGTTAGAAAGATCTGAGTACAAATCCTGTTTCAGACACTTAACTAGCTGTGTGACGTTGGACAACCTCTGATTGCCTCAGTTTCCTCATTTGTAAAATGGGGACCATAATAGCACTCATCTTTTGGGATTGTTGTGAGGATCAAATTAAATAAAATTTGCAAAGCAGTTGGCACATAGTAAGCATAGAAGTATTAGCTATTATTATTATCAAGAAACTCCAGAATTCTTCAAAAGAGAAATAAATTCTTAATAGAAATGATAGATGAGTTCAATTATTAGTCTATTAGAATTATCTTTCTAACTAAAACAAAGCAGTTAATATTTTTAAAAAATAAGTTTTACTCATTTCTTCTTTCACTCTTGATGAATAGATGCTGTTATTCCTATTTTATAAATATGTCAATCAAGGGAGCCAAAAGTGAAATGACTTCTAGTCACTTTTAGTGATTACATCTAGTAAATGTCTGTGGCCATGATAGAATTTAGGCCTTCCTAACTCTTGGTCTAATGTTCTATCCATTGCACCACTTAGCTAATTTTTAAAAAAATCCATTGTCACTCTCATTAACTTTTTCTGTCATATCTTTTCAGCTATAATTTACTTTTAATCTGGGGGATTAGTTTTGATTTTTGCTCAAATGTCTAGATAATCTGGCTATAGTCAATGAATTCATCCAGGATTCTCTATAATTTTCTTTTTGTCAAGTAAGGTCTGCCAATTTCATTTTGTGTGTACGTGATGTTATTTGGTTTTTGTTATATCCAGTACCTTATGACTCTCTTCTTGAATAAATTTTTCACATACAACAAAAAGTTTTACTGATGCCATTAGTTTTTAAATTACACTAATATCTTTATAACCCCAACTCCCTAACTCCTACTTCCTGAGATTAAATCCTTTCTTCTAACAAAGAAAAACAGTTAAGTAAAAAAACAATGACTATAGTGACTGTGTTTAACAATGTTTCCAGTTCTCTGCCCCTGTTGTTCCTCATTTCTCTAATAGGAGAAGGGAGATATGTTTCCATTATCTATTCTCTGGGACTGAGATGGGTTATTACAATTACTCAGTGTTCATCATCTTTTTAGTCTCTTTTTCATTTCCATTATTATAATCACTGTGTATTCTTCATGATAAGTTAATCCTTGAAAATATAGAAAAGCTAATGAAAGAAATACTTCTTTTGAGCTTCTCACCAATGAAGAGGAATTGGTTGGTAGGAGAGAAAAGATGATAACCTTAAATAGACATGGCCTCTCCATTTTAGAATCTGTGATAGAAGAAAAGAAAGGAAAGAATAATGTGATGTGAACCCTACATTTGGGGAGAGCAAATTTCTTTTTCTTTTTGGCACAGAGCTGGACTTTAGTTTATTTTAATTTTTTTATTTAAAGTTTTTTTTATGTTTATGAAAACATATGCATAGTTTTCAGCATTCACCCTTGCAAAACCTTTTGTTCCAAATTTTTTTCTCCCTCCTTTCCTTCCCTCTCCCTCCCAATATATGTTAAACATGTGCAATTCTTCTATACATATTTCCACAATTACCATGCTGCACAAGAAAAATCAGATAAAAAGGAAAAAAAATGAGAACAACAAAAAAGTGAAAGTATTATGTTGTGATCCATACTCAGTTCCCATAGTCCTCTCTGGGTGTAGATGGCTCTCTTCTTCATGAGACCATTGGAACTGGCCTGAATCACTTTGCTGTTGAAGAGAGCCACATCCATCAGAATTGATCATGGTATAATCTTAATGTTGCTGCATACAATGATCTCCTGTTTCTGCTCACTTAACTCAGCATCAGTTCATGTAAGTCTCTTTAGGCTTTTCTGAAATCATCCTGCTGGTTGTTTCTTAAAGAACAATAATATTCCATAACATTCACATACCATAACCTATTCAGCCATTCTCCAACTGACAGGCCTCCACTCAGTTTCCAGTTTCTTGCCACTACAAAAAGGGCTGCCACAAACATTTTGGCACATGTGGGTCCCTTTCCCTCCTTTAAGATCTCCTTGGGATATAAGCCAGTAGAAACATTGTTGGATTAAAGGGTGTATACAGTTTTATAGTTCTTTGGATATAACTCCATATTGCTCTCCAGAACGGTTGGATTACTTCACAACTCCACCTACAATGTATGTGTCCCAATTTTCCCACATCCCCTCCAACATTCATAATTATCTTTTCCTGTCATCTTAACCAATCTGAAAGGTGTGTAGTGGTACATATGAAAATTGTCTGTTTGTATCCTTTGACTATTTATCAAGTGGAGAATGGTTTGAATTCTTATAAATTTGAATCAATTCTCTATATATTTTAGAAATGAGTCCTTTATCAAAATTCTTGGATGTAAATTTTTTTTCCAATTTACTGCTTCCCTTCTGATCTTGTCTGCCTTGGTTTTGTTGTTCAAAATTTTTTTTACTCAATATAATCAAAATTATCCATTTTGTATTCCATTGTGTACTCTAGTTCTTCTTTGGTCACAAATTCCTTCCTTCAGGGAGAGCAAATTTCAAAAGGCCCAGAGAGAAGATAGGTTAAGAGCTTACAGACTAAACTTCTACAAAGAAAATCACACTAATGGAAGTTCTCAAGAATTAATTTCTAAAAACATGAGGGGAAAATTCCAGTAAGGAGGAAAGGGAACTGTCTAAAACAATTCTGCTCCTCATGGCATCTCCACACTCCTCTGACTTCTCTAGGCTAGATTCTCCCTAAGCATGGCATCTCTGCCAGAGAGATTCCTTCTACAAGATGAAAAAGGAACTCATTGACTAAGATAAGGTTTTTTTAAATCAATCATGGTTAAATGGCTTATCTAGGGTCACACAGCTAGTAAGTATCCGATGACAGATTTGAATTCAGGTCCTTCTAACTCCAGGGCCAGTTCTTTATCTATGTACCACTTGTACTGACCAAGATAGATTTTTTAAAGATATATACAGAAGAGTAAAGCAAATTTAGGTGATGCAAAAATGTGACATAATTATGTAAAAATAGTGTTAAAAATTTAAATCACCGGTCTGTAGCAAGGAAAACTAAGAACAACAAGAAAGGGATGGATGTGTAAGTGGAGGGTTTCTAGTTAGGTTCGTGATAGAAGAGGATCCAGTAAGGGGTGGAGTCACTGGTCAAGGTAAATATAAAAATGACTGAAGGGAGAGAAAAGGCAGAGTGATTCAGAAAAAAAAGATCATTTTTACTTAAAAAGGACAGAATAAAAATAGTTATTAGGCTGTTGATTAGATAAATAGAAGAAGAGTTAGGAAGTACCTTGATGCCTTTGAGTGATTTAAATAAGCAGCTCCAGGTAAACTCTTATATATAGTCTGAAAATATATAATATATCAAAAATACTGGCAGATGGGATTGTAGAATCACTTAATGATCTTTCAAAGATCGTGTAGAATGAGAAGAGGATTAGGCTAGCAGAAGAGCAGCTGTTATCAATTGAGAGGGAAAAAAAGAAAAGAGAATAGAGTTAGAAAATTACAGACCAGTGATCTTGATTTCAATTCTGTATCAAAAATCTAGAATATGTGCCCAATACTTGGTCCTCCATACTATATCAACTGAACAATATTACTTGTATAAGGAATAATATTACTTGCACTAGGAGGTCTAACTCGGTGTAGAGTTCCATGTCTACAAATTTCCAATGAGAAATTGAGACCACAGCTATTCCAGTTAACTTAAAACTGAGCATGAGCAGTTCACTTTCCCCTAGCAAAGCAATTGTTGCTTTTGTTCATTTGTTTTTCAGTCATGTTCAATTGGCATATCTACCAATTAACTTTTGGGTTTTTTTTGACAAAGATAGTGCATTTCCTTTTCTAGCTCATTTAAAAAATGAAATAACTGAGGCAAACAGAGTCGAATGACTTGTCCAGGATCACATAACTACTGTGTGTGGCCAGATTGGTATGTAGATTTTCCTAACTCCAGTGGTTCATTGGACCACCTAGCAGGTTCTGCATTTAAAGTCCATTAGCAAGAACTTCTGGGTTATGTGAAGAACAAGGTCAAGGATTAGATATTTTTTTCAATCATCATGATGTCTTAAATCGCTTCAAAAATAGGAATTTTGCACCAAAAATAAATCAATTTCAATTCTCTCCAGTCTTGGACACCAAGAACCTCAAACAAGGTAAAAACTCAATGAATGAATATATAAATAGCAGAACAGGTCAGTCCTTAATTTCTATTATTCTCATTCAACATTTCCACTCCACTAAACCAATCCATACACTTGCAACAAAATCCATCATTGCACTCCTGTTGCCTAAAGCCTCAGAGATTTAAATACCATAAATTTGTTCAGGTTAATAGAGACCAGTAAGGACAGAGGAACAGTAGCACTCTGTACTGCAACAGAGTTCAGAGAACTGAAGAACAAAGGGTACGAGGAAAAGACATGGGCTTGGGGCAGTGTAGCAACTGTGTCTACTACTCTGGAGGGAAAGACCTAGTATCAAACTTAGACCAAGAATTTTGAGATACAGCCCCCAGAGAAAGTACCATCAAAGGGGAGAGAGTCAGAAAGTAAACAATAAGGGAAAATAAAGGGGGGGGGGGGAATTAAAAAAAAAAAAACTAAACCTCAAATATCTTGGGAAGAAGAAAACTCAACATCTTTAGCATAAGTAGATAAACAAACAGAAAAGATATTAATAACAGAAGGGAAAATGGTCTGGAGATCAGGGAAAATAGTTTGAACATTTATGAATAAATACTGTAGAACAAAGGAAAATGAATCAACACTTGATATGGCAAAGGAACATATGAATTCTGAATAGAGCATGAAACTATAGGAAGACAACTCTGAATATTTTAAAAGATAAATAAATATGAAATCTGAATTTATAGCCTACATAACAAAAAATAATTGGCAGAATAGAGAAGCTTGAACACACAAGTGATAAGTTTCATCAAAGAAACAAAATATATCTAACCAGGAATATAAATACACAGAATTGAAGGATAATTTAGAAAAAAAAAGTAAAAAGAAATCACATTTTTAAAAAGCATGCTCTTTATACAAATAAAGAATATTGACTTCAAAGAGAAGGTGTATAGAAATAACTTAAAGGTCATAGAGGCCTATGACCTTTAAGTTGTTTCTATACACCTTTAAAAAAACTGACCACTACAATATAAGAAATAATTAAAAAAAAAAAAAACCTATCTAGAGCTTTTGGACACAGACAATAAAGTGACCATAAAAAGAATCTATATACTACCTCTAGGGAAAAAATTTATGTTGCACCTTTAGGGAAAAATTATGTTGCACATCCTAAGATTCATAATGGTTAAATTTAAGAATTCCATTTAAAAAAACCCAACTAATTCTGCAAGTGATCAGAAGAAAAACATTCACTCATAAAGGGAAGGAAATTAAAATAATGCAAGGTAATTTTGTACCTATCAAAAGATCCTGGAGGGATGAAATAATGTGCTATGAAGAGGGAAGGAGATCAAATCTGCAAATCTAAGCCTAACAATAAATTTTAAAAGATAGATATACAGGAAAAAAGAAGCATTCAAAACATTTCTAGAAAGAAAACTAAACCTGATGAAATTATTTGCTTCTCAAACACCCTTAGACAATTAAATTGAAATAACTGAATAGACATAATACTATCGTATTGAGGAAGAAGGAAAAAAATCCTAATTTGGATAAAATAAATACTGCAACAAATAAAGAAAAAATATAAATTTAACTTTTGCTTTTTGCTCATTTTTTAGTCTATTTCATGACTTTTTAAGTTGAACTGTGCTTCTAAGAAAGCAGGGGCACTTCCCCAAGCATCTTGTGCTGGGGCCTAGGTGCCTGGTCACTGGCTTTCTCCACCCAGGAATCAGGTACTTGTGGCTTGCTCACTGTGCTGGGGTAGTTTGGCCTAGTTGCCCCAGTTGTGCCTTGGGTTCTGGGATCGTTTCACTGGAACTGGAGGATTCACAGTTGGCCTACTATGTCACCAGCCTGCTGAGCCAGGATAGAAAGGCTTCAGTGTTAATCTATGCTGGGACAAGAGCCTCTAGCTGGCAATGCTAGGACACCACTTGCACTGGGCTCCACTCTGCTCTTACCTAAAGGAGACATACCTTTCCTGAAGTCCTAAGTTCTCTTAGGCTGGAAATTTGTCTCATTCTGTCTTTTTGTGGATTCTGTTGCTCCAGAATTCTTTTAGATGCTTGATTTAATGTTGTTTATGAATCTGGGGAGAGCTCAGGCAACTTTCTGGTGTCTTTCTGCTATCTTGACTCTGCCTTTAACCTAACTTTTATAATATAAATCTAACTTAAAATGCAAATGAATAAAATAGTGCAATGAAATGAAAAAGAGTGATACATTAGGGAAAAAATCCCCAAATCTGTTGCTTAAAAGAAGTACATTAAAAAAAAAAAAAAAAAAAAGACATATATAGAATAAAAATGAAGGGCTGACATTTTTTTTACTAAAATTAAATGTGAAAATATTGTTTAAAAAACTAAAATTCAATACATCAGGTGAATTAAAAAAATTAAGAGTTGCAATCATGCTGTAAAACATGAAATATAAGAAACACGTTGTAAAGCAGATAAAGCAAAAGCAAACATTCAAAATATACAAAGAGATAAACAAGAAAACTATATGATGCTGTAAAGCTCCATAGTTAACAAAGATCTATATTAAACCTGTATGCTCCAAATGTTCCCGTGTCTAAATTCATAAAAGAAACATTAAATAACTTATACAATAGCGACAGGAGACTTCAAAGTTTCTTTCACAGATGCAGAGATTTCTAAATAGAAAGATAAACAATAAGATATACTATAACATATTTAACATGTATAAAACTTGCCTGCATACAAAATAAATCCCCATAAATCCTCAGTATTTTTATACATCACCAACAAAATCCAACAGCAAGAGATACAAAGAGAAATTCCATTCAAAATAACTGTTGACAGCATAAAATATTTGGGAATCTATCTACCAAAGGAAAGTCAGATATTATATGAGCAAAATTACAAAAAACTCTCCACACAAATAAAGTCAGATTTAAATAATTGGAAAAATATTAAATGCTCTTGGATAGGCCAAGCAAATATAATAAAGATGACAATACTCCCTAAACTAATCTATTTATTTAGTGCTATACCAATCAGACTTCCAAGAAAATATTTTAATGACCTAAAAAAAATAACAACAAAATTCATATGGAAGAACAAAAGATCAAGATTCTCAAGGGAATTAATGAAAAAAAAAATCAAATGAAGATGCCTAGCTGTACCTGATCTAAAACTATATTATAAAGCAGCAGTTACCAAAACCATTTGGTATTGGCTAAGAAATAGATTAGTTGATCAGTGGAATAAATTAGATTCACAAGATAAAATAGTCAACTACAGCAATCTAGTGTTTGACAAACCCAAAGATCCTAACTTTTGGGATAAGAATTCATTATTTGACAAAAACTGCTGGGATAACTGGAAATTAGTGTGGCAGAAATTAAGCATAAACTCACACTTTTTTTTAAAATAACTTTTTATTGATAGAACCCATGCCAGGGTAATTTTTTACAGCATTATCCCTTGTACTCACTTCTGTTCCAATTTTTCCCCTCCCTCCTTCCATCCCCTCCCCCAGATGGCAAGCAGTCCTTTACATGTTGAATAGATTATAGTATATCCTAGATATAATATATGTATGCAGAACGGAACAGTTTTCTTGTTGCACAGGAAGAATTGGATTCAGAAGGTATAAATAACCCAGTGTTCTTTCTTTGGGTGTAGCTGCTTCTGATAGACTCACACTTAACACTGTATACCAAGATAAGATCAAAATGGGTCCATGATTTAGGCATAAAGAATGAGATTATAAATAAATTAGAGGAACATAGAATAGTGTATCTCTCAGACTTGTGGAGGAGGAAGAGATTTGTGACCAAAGATGAAGTAGAGACTATTATTGATCTCAAAATAGAAAATTTTGATTACATCAAATTAAAAAGCCTTTGTACAAACAAAGCTAATGCAAACAAGATTAGAAGGGGAGCAACAAACTGGGAAAACATCTTCACAGTTAAAGGTTCTGATAAAGGCCTCATTTCCAAAATATATAGAGAATTGACTCTTAATTTATAAGAAATCAAGTCATTCTCCAATTGATAAATGGTCAAAGGATATGAACAGACAATTTTCAGATGATGAAATTGAAACTATCTCCACTCATATGAAAGTGTTCCAAATCACTATTGATCAGAGAAAAGCAAATTAAGATAACTCTGAAATACCACTACACACCTGTCAGATTGGCTACGATGACAGGAAAAAATAATGATGAATGTTGGAGGGGATGTAGGAAAACTGGGACACTGATGCATTGTTGGTGGAGTTGTGAACGAATCCAACCATTCTGGAGAGCAATCGGGAATTATGCCCCAAAATTATCAAACTGTGCATACTCTTTGATCTTGCAGTGCTACTACTGGGCTTATAACCACAAAGAGATACTAAAGAAGGGAAAGGGACCTGTATGTGCCAAAATGTTTGTAGTAGCCCTGTTTGTAGTGACTAGAAACTGGAAACTGAGTGGATGCCCATCAATTGGAGAATGGTTGAGTAAATTGTGGTATATGAATGTTATGGAATATTATTGTTCTGTAAGAAATGACCAGCAGGATGAATACAGAGAGGATTGGAGAGACCTACATGGACTGATGCTAAGTGAAATGAGCAGAACCAGAACAACAACGATACCAGATGAGGATGTATTCTGATGGAAGTGGAATTCTTCGACAAAGAGAAGATCTAACTCAGTTTCAATTGATCAATGATGGACAGAAGCAGCTACACCCAAAGAAAGAACACTGGGAAATGAATGTAAACTGTTTGCATTTTTGTTTTTCTTCCCGGGTTATTTTTACCTTCTGAATCCAATTCTTTCTGTGCAACAAGAGAACTGTTTGGTTCTGCACACATATATTCTATCTAGGATATACTGCAACATATTTAACATGTATAGGACTGCTTGCCATCTGGGGGAGGGGGTGGAGGGACAGAGGGGAAAAATCAGAACAGGAGTGAGTACAAAGGATAATGTTGTAAAAAATTACCCTGGAATGGGTTCTGTCAATAAAAAATTATTAAAAAAAAAAAAAAAAAAAGACTACCTGACAGCTAGGGGAGGGGGGTGGAGGGAGAGAAGGGAAAAGTGGAACAGAAGTGAGTGCAAGGGATAATATTTGTTTTTTTTTTTTAAATAATAACTTTTTATTGACAGAACCCATGCCAGGGTAATTTTTTTTACAACATTATCCCTTGCACTCACTTCTGTTCCGATTTTTCCCCTCCTTCCTCCACCCCCTCCCCTAGATGGCAAGCAATCCTATATATGTTAAATATGTTGCAGTATATCCTAGATACAATATATGTTTGCAGAACCAAACAGTTCTCTTGTTGCACAGGGAGAATTGGATTCAGAAGGTAAAAATAACCCGGGAAGAAAAGCAAAAATGCAAACAGTTTACATTCATTTCCCAGTGTTCTTTCTTTGGGTGTAGCTGCTTCTCTCCATCATTGATCAATTGAAATGGAGTTAGGTTTCTTTGTCAAAGAAATCCACTTCCATCAGAATACATCCTCATACAGTATCTTTGTTGAAGTGTATAATGATCTCTTGGTTCTGCTTATTTCACTTAGCATCAGTTCATGTAAGTCTCTCCAATCCTCTGTATTCAGCCTGCTGGTCATTTCTTACAGAACAATAATATTCCATAACATTCATATACCACAATTTTCCCAGCCATTCTCCAATTGATGGGCATCCATTCAATTTCCAGTTTCTAGCCACTACAAACAGGGCTGCCACAAACATTTTGGCACATACAGGTAACGGATAATGTTGTAAAAAATTACCCATGCATATGTTCTGTCAATAAAAAGTTATAATAAAAAAGTATATTGTATTGAGGAAAAAAAAGATAAACAAAAAGAAAGATATAGATTTAATCAAATTGCTGTGGAGAAACTAGAGTTCAAAGATTCACCGTGTCTTCTAAAATAGGGTTGCTAAAGAATACATGGACTGAGGGGACTGAGTGAGGTTCACAACATAGTATTTTCACTCTTTTTGTTAGTTTGCTTGCATTTTATTTTGTTTCTCTTTTTTTCTGGTTTGATTTAATTTTTCTTGTGTGGCAAGATAATTGTTTAAATATGTATGCATATATTGGATTTAACATATATTTCTAACATGTTTAACATATATTGGACTACTTGCCATCTAGGGGAGGGGGTGGAGGAAAGGGAGGAAAATTTGGAATACAAGGTTTTGCAAGAGCTAATGTTGGAAAATTGTCCACCCATATGTTTTGATAAAAATAAAAATAAAATAAAATAAATAAAAAATAAAAAGTCTTAATAAAGGAAAAAAAGAATATATGTATTATATTGGACTACTTGCCATCTAGGGGAAGGAGTAGGTGGAGAAGGGGAACAATTGAAACACAAAATTTTGCAAAGGTTAATGTTAAAGAATTATCCATGTATATGTTTTGGAAATAAAAAGCTTTAAAAAAAAAAGACTATATGTATTTTTTCAGCATAATAACTGGTCATGTATTATGGCATGGAAGTATTATATAAACAAATGTTAAGAGGCAGAAATAGTATAATAGTATAGGGCTCAAATGAGATAATGATATAAGATATTTCAAAACATTAAAATGCTGCAAAAATGAAAATAATAAAAATAATGATAATAATAGCTATTATTATTCTGTAGTCACTAAGCCTCCTAGGTAGTGATAAGTTCATTCCCTGAACTACACTCTTACTAAACTCAAGAAATGTTTATAAAATAAGAATACTATACTAGTAAATGCCTGACAAGCCAACAAGCTTATTAAGGGGGAGAAATATGTGTCCATATACAATTTAATCTGAATCATCAAAATTTTCTTCAATCTGGGCAATCAACAAAACAGTCGATTAAGCATTGATTTATAGCAGTTAGCTATTTCTAAGACATTTGAAAATTTAACAGTTTTGGAAGGTACTATACCCTTCTTGGCATACACACACACACACACACACACACACACACACACACACACACACACACTCACATTCCCTTTTTAATTCATTCTCAATGAGAGTAGGATTTCAGAACTACCAGCTCTCCTCCCCATCTAATTCCTCTGTGTCAGTTCTTGCTCTCAAACCTCATTCATTTAGCACAATTACTGTTTTGGGGACATATTTTAACTTTACTTCTATATTTACATATTCTGAAAATGCTGCTCCCCACACCTGCAGACCACAATGTGAGCCCAGTTGTGCCCTATGTGACCATTTCTTCACTTCTAGATCAGCTGGGTCCCTTCCCAAGGAGCCACTCTTGGTCTTTGGTGGAGAGGAGCTCAGAAGCACCTGGGTATTCTTAGATTGCAGGTGGCAATCTGTTTTCCTGTAAGTCCCACTGAAGAAAAGTATTTCCCTCTTACAGAAAATTCTCTGTTCTTAGAGAAAACTGGGACATTGATGCATTGCTGGTAGAGTTGTGAATGGATCCAACCATTCTGAAGAGCAATTTGTTCCTTGGACAGGAAGTTGCCTTTGTCTTTCAGGTCTTCCACGTCATTCCACAGTGAATCCCTCTTGAAGAAGGTAGCAGCAGGCAGGCCTCCTGCTTGGAGCCCCATTCTGTCTGGCATCCAGGCAGAGGATATTGACTGTTGGAAAAGTGAGTGCCTGTCAGCTTCTTACTGAGCCGCTTCCTAGTCTTGCTGCTAATGGAACAGGATTCTCTTTGTGGCATAAGCTACTCATCCTGGAGTCCCTCCCACAGGTCCACATAACTGAACCCACCTCCCCCAGCTTCTGTGTGAAGAGATATCTCTTCCTGTCAATAGTGAGGGTCCCTCGAGAACAGATACACAGTGTGTGAAGTACCTTAGTCATCCTCAGGGCAGGGACATAGGCTGCCCACACAGCGGGGCTGGGCTGAGCCAATGCTCTAGTCCCTCATGGGATTCCAGGGGGTCCCATGCAAAAGGCTGGCCCATTCATAAGAGCCTACAATGACTATTTTTACTTTTTCCTAGATGGTTTTGCTTTTTAAGAGTCACATCATAATCGCTTCTCATCAAGTGTGTAGAGTCACATCATACTCAGCTCTATCCCAATCTTTTTTTTTTTTTTAATAGCTTTTTATTGACAGAACATATGCATGGGCAATTTTACAACATTATCCCTTGCACTCACTTCTGTTCTGACTTTTCTCTCCCTCCACCCCCTCCCCTAGATAGCAAGCAGTCCTATACATGTTAAATATGTTGCAGTATATCCTAGATACAATATATGTGTGCAGAACTGTACAGTTCTCTTGTTGCATAAGAAGAATTGGATTCAGAAGGTAAAAATAATCTGGGAAGAAAAACAAAAATGCAAACAGTTCACACTCATTTCCCAGTGTTCCTTCTCTGGGTGTAGCTGATAATGTCAATCGTTGATCAATTGGAAATGAATTGGATCTTCTCATTGCCAAAGATAGCCACTTCCATCAGAATACATCCTCATGTAGTACTGTTGTTGCCCTGGATAATGATCTCCTGGTTCTGCTCATTTTATTCAGCATCAGTTCATGTAAGTCTCTCCAGTCCTCTCTGTATTCATCCTGCAGGTCATTTCTTACAGAACAATAATATTCCATAATATTCATATACCACAATTTATTCAGCCATTCTCCAACTGATGGGCATCCATTCAGTTTTCAGTTTCTGGCCACTACAAGCAGGGCTGCCACAAACATTCTTGCACAAAGGGGTCCCTTTCCCTTTTTTAATATCTCTTTGGGATATAAGCCTAGTAGTAGCACTGCTGCATCAAAGAGCATGATAACTTTTTGAGCATAATTCCAGATTGCTCTCCATAGTTGGATCCATTAACAACTCCACCAACAATGTATCAGTGTCCCAGTTTTCCTGCATCCCCTCCAACATTCGTCATTATGTTTTCCTGTCATCTTAGCCAATCTGACAGATGTGTAGTGGTATCTCAGAGTTGTCTTAAATTTGCATTTCTCTGATCAACAGTGATTTGCAACATCCTTTCATATGAGTAGAAATAGTTTCAATTTCATCATCTGAAAATTGTCTGTTCATATCCTTTGACCATTTATCAATTGGAGAATGGCTTGATTTCTTATAAATTAAAGTTAATTCTCTATATATTTTGGAAATGAAGCCTTTATCAGAAACTTTAACTGTAAAAATGTTTTCCCAGTTTATTGCTTCTATCCCAATCTTTTTTTTTTTTTTTTGAACTACCCAATTACTAACGTCAATCTTAGATATATGGTTTACATTTCCACACATGAAACATAAACAATTTATCCTTATTGAGTCCTTTGAAATTAGTTTTTGTTGCTGGCTCTTATATGTTAAATTTTCTATTGAATTCTGGTTTATTTGAGATAAAATTGTGATAATCTGATTGTTCATTGAATGTCCATTTTTTTTCATTCAAAACTATACTTAATTTTAATTGCATGTATTTAACCTATATCAGATTACTTGCTGTCTTGGGGAGGGGGGAGATAAGAGGAGGGAAAAAAATTTAGAATACAAAATTATAAGACTTTCATCTTGCCCAATTCTAATTCTTAAAGAGTCATTTTCTTCTTTAAGATGCTGTATCTTTATTAGTTGGCTGACTTTCTTTTCATAATCTTATTTATCTTGGATTACTTTTATTTTTTTTTTTAAGTTTTTCCTCAATCTCTTTGAGCTTTAAAGGTTTTTTTGAGTTCTTCTAAAAATTTATTTGGGACAGGTAGCCATTTATTCTTTGAAATAGGAGAGGCTTTTTTTTTTTTTTTTTTAACTTCAGTATTCTCCTCTGAAGATGAACCCTGGTCTTTCCTGTTTCCAAAGTAAATTTCCAGGATTGGATTCTTTTTTTTTTTTTTTTTTTTTTTAATCTGCTCATTTTTTTAAAGAAAAAAAAAGAGAACTTATTAGTGTAATCCTGAGATGGGGGGATACTGCCTCTAATTTTATTTCTTCTTGCCTGAAACCCCAAACTGAGAACTATACCCTCCAGTAAGTGCCTGAAGCCATTAATGTTTCTGCATCTGCTTCTGCACTCGTCAATATGTGTTGTTTCCTTTTCAACTAGGGCCATGTCTCAGCAGCACAGTTAGGCCTAGGGTTCCTTATCAGCATAGGTCTCTCAGTCTGCTGGGACTCAGAGCTGGGATTCGTTACATTTGTTCAGGAGGTAAAAATTCCTGTGGCAAGTACTGAGGATACCTCTGATTCAGTTAGCCTCTGGGCTCCCCAATTGCTATTTCTGTGGAGATAACCAGGAAATGTTCATACTACACACTGGTTTAAGCTCAGTCCTAGAGTCTATATTCCTGTCTCCTTACCTGGGTTGTTTCTGGAGAATTCAGGTTGTTTCCAAAGTCTCATTTGTTTTTCACTGATCTACATTTGAGTGCAATTTTGTTTTGTTTATAGGGGAAATCTGAAGAGCTTGGAATTTTCTGACCTACTCTGCCATCCTCTCAGAATCCTAGGAGACGTGTTTTTAACTGAACAAGGGACAAATGCAATTACAAAAAAATAAACTAAATAATTTTAGTAACATGAAACTGAAAAGCTTCTTCACAAACAAAATTAGTGCACCTAGACTAAGAAGGGAAATAGTTGAATAGGAAAAAATCTTTGTCAAATTTCTCTAATTAAGAGTATAGTAGCTAAGATATATAAACAATTAAAAGATAGATATGTTTAATATATACCTATTTATATGTTTATATATAACTATTGTGTGTATATAAAGATATGTATGTATATACACATACATAGATACATATACACATACATACTTGTATGCCCATGAAACACCAAGCCAAGAAACTGAATAGCTTTAATTTGAATTGTTTTAGGAAGATTCTGAAGATCACCTGGGCAAGATAAAGTACTGGACACTAAGATCCTTTCTTGAGTTGAATTGTGAAGCATTTAAACTCTACTGCAGAGAGTGCAGCTCTAGTGGTTCATCCACATTATTCAAATGTCAAAATGCTTAAAGACTATTTTATGGAAGACTCACCCAAGACACCCTCAAGTTCTCTTTGAAGAACTTTGGAAACAATTTTGACACAGGAGACATTGGCCCTGGACTGTCCAGCCGGTATGCCCAAATCAAAGAAGGTGCTGTGCTCTATGAGCAAAACAATTACTGTAGCTCAAAAGAAATGTGAGATGCACAAATTTGTGCTGGACTTATGGTAGATCTTTCTAAGCTCATTTTGGTCTGGTCAGCCACAGTCTGACACATTGGATCTTGACCCTCAACAGACGAATGTCATTTTGATCCTCTTAGAGGACTTAGAGTATATACATATATCCACACATATATACCCAAAAGACATTCCCCCAATAGATAAATAATCAAAGAATATGAACAAATGGATTTAAAAAAAAAAGTCCTACAAACTATTAACAATGATATTGGCGGATTAAATAAGATAATATTTGGAAAGTGCTTACAGTTTCTGGCACATAGTAGGTACTTAACAAATGCCTATTCCTTCTCTCACCCCATGTGAAAGAATGCTCCAAATAATTAGTAATAGGAGAAATGCAAATCAAAATAGCCCTAAGGTTTCACTTTACCACTTGTAAATTGATAAAAATGACAGGAGAATGGAATCTCAGGGGAGTAGTGGGAAGATAGACATATTAGTGCGTATTGGTATTGTTGATAGATCTGGGAATTAGTTACAACCATTTTGGAAATAAATTTGGAATTACGAAAATAAGTTACTAAAATGTCTATATCCTTTAATCCAGAGATTCTGTTACTGGGCTTATTGCTCAAGAAAACTATTCAAAAGAAAACCTTATATACATCTGTAACCATTATTTATAGTAGCACTTTTTGAGATCTCAAAAAATTGGAAACAAAGTAAATGTCCATTAACTGGAGGATAACTATAAACAAATTGTGGTACATGGATGCAATGGCAAATTACTGTGCTGTTTAGAAATGCTGTGTGACAAACACAGAAAAGCATGGAAAAATCTATATGAACTGATGCAAAGCAAAGCATGCACAGCCAAAGAAACAATATACAGAATGACTACAACTGAAAGAAAAACCACACGCACAAATCTAAAGTGAATGTTGCAAAATTACAAAGCACAAGCATGGCCTGAAAGGATAGATATGAAAGACATCCTCCCTCCACTCCTCTGCAGAAGTAGGAGATCCATTAGTGTTGCACATGACACATATTTTCAGACTTTATCTTTGTATTGGTCAGTTATGTTGCTCTTTTTCTCTCTTTTGCCTTTTAAAAAGCATTAATTGTTATACAGGATGGCTTGCTGGGAGGGAAAGAAGAAGGAATAAGGAATGCTAGGGGAACCGATAGTGATATAAAACCAAAAGATAAAAATAAAAATTTATTTAAAATAATAAAACACATTAAAATAGATTTTCTTTCCCCTTTCCCCCAAATGACTCAAATTTTCTGGGCTCATGTCCTCTTGCCCATTCTTGGTTCCCTTTTTAGCCCATCCCTGAAGAACTTTATCATGCAGGATTAAGTTCTAAATGGAGTTTTGTACAAGAAAATTGGAAGTTAAATGTAATTGTATTAACTGATGAGACTTGAATAAGCAACTGCCACTACTTCTGGGAGAGTCTGAATTTCTAGCTCATGCTGGCCTTTTTGCTGTATCTAGTTCCTCATTTTTACCGTGGGAACACACACACGGAAAGGCCATTTGTAAAACGCTATCATTTATTCTTAGTTTCAGAGATCAAAAGGAAGGTGTCGTTTTTAGCTCACCACAATAGCTCCAGCAAAGGCTGATGGGTATGTCTTGGCCAGCAAGTACACAAAACCCGCTGTCCCTCACTTCAGCAGAAAATCCCCTGGGACCATTCAAATAACCAACTTCCTTCTTTGTATTCTCTCCCAATGTATTGTAAATACAGATGAAAGCCTGAGAGTCAGTCAGTCAGTCAGTCAGTCCATCATCATCTTCCTCTTACCATTTATATAATTCTTACAGTGCCAGGTGCTGTCCTAAGCACTTTGCAATTATGATATCATGTAATGATAATACTATTATATACATACCTCCTACTATGGTCCTGATACTGTGCTGAGCACATTACAGATATCATCATCTCATTTGATCCCCAAAACAACTCTGGAAGAAAGATACTATTATTATCCCCATTTTACAGATGAGGGAATGGAGGCAGAATGAGGTTAAGTGATTTACCAGGAATCACACAGCGAGTAAAATTTTCCGGCCAATTTTAAACTAAGGTTTTCCTGATTTCAGGCCTGATTCTCTGTGCCCAATGGCACCACCTAGCTGCCTCACAGATTACTATGCCCTGAAGCTGAAAATCCCACCATAGCATATGAATTTAGCACACCTTTAACATGGTTTTCTATCTGTTCTATCTCTACATTTACACCTCTCTTTTCACCTAAGATTTGGGAAATATAGGAGAAGACCAGCAAACAAAAACAGGAACACCTATAGACTGCTTCACAGAGGTTATACTGTTAAAGGGGGATTAATGAACTTTTAGAAAAAGAAGCAATGATCAAAAGCAACTAGAATGGCTTTGTCAAGATTAGGTCAAAATACACTGATCCCGTTTCCATCTTGATGGATTTATTAGGCCAGTAGAGAAGGAGAATTCTATAAACATAGTATATGCAGGTTTTAATGAAGCATTTCACAAGCTCTCTCATGCTATTCTATATGATCATAGAGTTAGGGATTCAGAACTGGTTTTTAACAGCCAGCTCTAAAGAGAAGTCATTAATGAGTCAATGACTAGTCTCTAGTAGAGGTCTTCAGAGCTCTGTACTGTTTAACTTTTTTTTAAATCAATAACTTGGACAAAGGTAATGATGACATTTTTATAAAATTTGCACATGACAGAGTGAGTATACAAAAATATCTAGATAGCCTAGAACATTAGAACATATATGTTAGTATTAAATTGAATATATTTACCATCTATCATGCACTATGCTAAATCCTAAAAATATAGTCCCCTTCTACTCTTCCCTTCCATTAAAAAAATAAAATTCTTATTCTTAAAAAATCGGATTTATAATGGGGGAAGACAGCACATAAAAGGAAGCTACAAATCTGCAGAGAGAGGGAGGAGAAAACATTCATGTCAGGGAAAGATGACAAATTCCAAAGAGGACTGGAGACAGACAAGTGAGCATGGATGGCTTGGGCATTTCTTTAAATAGTAGTATTCCTGGGCAGGAACTCTCCAATCAGAGGAGAGAACCACAAGGATCAAGGCTTGGCTAGGGTGTGGAGGAAGGGCAAACAACATTTACATCTACAAGTATACACAAAATAAATTCCCCCCTCCAAAAAAATAAGGTAATTTTGGCAAGGAATGTACTAGCAACTAGCAAACTGATATTTGAACCAAGACTTGAAGATTACAAGAGATTATATAAGAAGCAGAAGTGAGGAGGAATTATATTCCAGGTATGGAATAGAATGAAAAGAAATGGAATGTAAGAAGAAAGAATCAGCCAGAAAGCCACTTTGACTATAAAACCCCTGAAAAATATCTTAAGGTTAAAAAAAGTAATTTGGAGACAAGCTGTAAAGATCTTTAAATGACAGAGGGATCTGACCCTCTTCTAAGGGTTCACTATCTTTTTTGAGTCATGGATCCCTTTTGACAGTCTGGCAAAGCCTACCAAACTCTCCTAGACTCATGTTTTTAAATACATAAAACAAACACTTGGGATGTGACAAAGGAAATCAATCATATTGAAATCTAGATTGTAGGCAGAAAGATTGAAATCTCATGAAATCTAGTGGCAGGTTTAATAACTACAGTAATTTCAAAGTAGTGATGAATATAAATGATATTTTGAAATATCTGTGACAACGTTAACATGATAGGAAAAAAAAATCTGATTTCTCTTGGTGACAAAGTTAAAAGTACTTCTAATAGCACTGTAGTTTATTGCTTATGTTTATTATAAAAGGAAACGCTTTATTTTAGTTACAGAATAGTAAAAATAAAGATGTATTTTTCCCATCCCTGATCATGAACCCTCTGAAATCTATCCATGTAGGCAATTGATGGATCTTTGTTTAAGAACCTTTGTCTTAAAAGTAATTCATTTTTGGATAAGGGAATGATGTGATCTGACATATACTTTAGGAAAATCACTAGTGACTCATAAGGGGAAAGATGAGGCAGGAAGACCAATTAGTATGTTATTGCAAAAGTCCAGGTAATGGTGAATGTGTATGATAGCCATGTGAGCAGAAAGGGCCAGATGTGAGAAACCAGAGACAGAATGATGATATATGATCTTATAAATAGGTTCAAAAATTCACTTCCATAAGAACAATATGATGGAAGCACCACAAGATAGCATTTTGTTTGAAAAGAGATCTAGAAGTTCTAAATAGTCAACTATAAGCTCAATATGAGACAACAGTATGATGAAGCAGCCAAAAATGTCCATGTGACCTCAGACTATATGTAGAGAGGGATAGTGTCCAGGACAAGAGAAGTGACCATTCCATTGTACTTTTCTTTCCTCAGTCACCAATTGAAGTCACCATTGGGGACCACAGTAATGAGGTAATATAACATGGCTAAATCTGGTCCCCATTCTATCAGGTACCTTGAGGAGGTACCTGCCACTGACCTAATCCCATTTTAGGAACCCAATGACTAGCACCTTAGTTCCCTTTCATCAATTAACTCTGGGTAGCTTTTTTATATTTTTATATGTGTTTTTTAATTTTCCCCCACTGTGTAGCTTTTATAAAGATAGACATATTGTGTTGTTCAGTCATTTCAGTCTTATCTAACTCTTCATGACCCTATTTGAAGTTGTTTGTTTGTTTTTGCAAAGATATTAGAGTGGTTAGACATTTTCTTCTCCAGTTTATTTTACAGATAGGAAACTGAGACAAATAAGATTAAGTGACTCACCCAGGCTCACACAGTTAGCAGGTGTCTGAGGCTAGATTTAAACTTTAGACTTCCTGACTCCAGGTCTGGCACTCTGGAGCCTATCATACCTCTTTCTTTGGTCACTGTTTCAATTGTTATGGCTCAGAGTGCGTGTTAATAGCAATTGTTTCTGTTTTGGCCAGAAAGGTTTTCCCCTTCCAAGTTTGTGTGTGTATGTATACATACACATGCATATATACACATGTACATACCTATGTAATATGTATGTGTGTATGTATATACATATGTGTGTATTTGACTAAGTTAAAGAGTCTATTCTCTGATTCATTTCTTATTAACCTTAATCAATGAACAAGCATTTTAATGGGGTTTAAATGGTATTTTAAAAAATCATTGAGTAGGCATCACCTTAGTAAAACTGAAGGTTTAAAAATGTCTCTGATTGCAGCCAGAGCCATTTCCAGTTGTCCTGATCTATATCTTGCCTCTGGACCCAGATGGCTCTGGAGAAGAAAGTATCTTTCCACAGCACTCCCTTATTTAAATCCAATTCACTTGCCTCTCATGGCATCACCTCCCTACTGCCATGGTCCTCTTTGAGAATGAAGAATAAACAACCAGAACAACAATTTCAAAATTACTGCAATTATTAGACTTGCCATTAGACTTCACATGATTGCAATTTTCCCAGTTACAGACTGTATTGCAAAGTAATTGCTTTCTTTTGTTACCCTATGTATTTTACTTTACTCAGTTAAGAACATTATTCTATTGCATGTTTAACCTATTTTGGATTGCTTACTGTCTTGGGGAGAGGGAGAGAGAGGGAGAAGAATTTGGAACATAAGGTTTTGCAAAGGTAAATTTTGAAAACTATCTCTGCATGCTGGAAAAATAAAATACTATTAAAAAAAGAAAAAATAAATAACATAGAACATTATTCTACAAAGAGGTCCAAAGGCAATACCAGACTGTTAGAGGGGTCTATGACTCCCCAAATTTTAAGAACCTCTGAAATAAAAGGAGACATGCATAGGAAATAGTAGTCAACGAGGGATACTTTGGTCCAAATGGTTATAATAATGATAAGTATATGGGGAGGTGATTAACATACCCCTTCCAAGAGAACTGGTATAGTCTAGATTCTGGGACATGAAGAGGGGAAGGGTAAGAGGGTATGTTCTCCTGGTTCTTCTCACTTCACTTTGCCTTAGTTCATGTAAGTTTTCCCAGGTTTTTCTGAAACTACTTAAGCCAAAATATAGGAAACTAGGAATCCACAGAGATTGCTATTCATGAATAGATATCCCAAGAGCAAGACCCAGCTACCCTCAGTTGTCTCATTCCAGTTGACGAAAACTACTTTCCACTTCCAGAGAGAGAACTAACAAACTCTGAGTGCAGATTGAATCTTTTTTTTCCTTCTTTTCTTTTTAGTGTGTATTTCCTTTCTTTCCTCTCAAAAGTATTTTATTTTTCCAAATACATGAAAAGATAGTTTTCAACATTCATTTTTGTCTTCTTTTCTTTTTTTTGCAAGGCAATTGGAGTTAAGTGACTTGTCCAGGGTCACACAACTAGTAAGTATTAAAGTGTTTGAGGTCAAATTTGAATTCAGGTCCTCCTGACTCCAGGGCCGGTGCTCTATCTATTGCACCATCTAGCTGCTCCCTTTCTTTCCTTCCTTTTTTTTTATTCAACATTCATTTTTGTAAAATTTTATGTTCCAAATTTTTTTTACTTCCTCTCTTGTTATCCCCTTCCAAGACAGCAAGCAATATAGCTTAAACACATTTCCATATTTGTCATGTTGTACAATAAAGTCAGACCAAAAAGGAAAAAAAAAAAAAACCTGAGAAAGAAAAAGCAAACAAACCACGATAACAACAAAACGATGAAAATACTATGCTTCAATCCACATTCAATCTTCCTAATCCTCTCTCTGGATGTGGATAGAGTTTTCCATCCCAAGTCTATTAAAATTGTCTTGAATTATCACTTTGTTGAGAAGAACCAAGCCAGTTGATCATCCCATAATATTGTTACTATATTAAATTTTCTCTTGGTTCTACTCACTTCCCTCAGTACCAGATCATGTAAGTCTTTCCAGGCTTTTTTGAAATCAGCCTGCTCATCATTTCTTATAGATAGTAATATTCCATTACATTCATATTCATATTTTCTTTTGCAATGAGATTAATATGTAAATATACTTTTGCATAACTTCATATGTAGAATTGATATTACATTGCTTGCCTTCTCAAGGGATGAGAGAGAAATAGGCAGAAGAGAGAAAATTTGGAATTCAATTTTAAAGAATGAATGTTAAAAAATTTACACTGAGAAATAGTTAATAAAATAAATAAAAATATTTTAAAAGTAATGTTGTATAATGGAAAGATCAATAGAAATGGTAAATCTTAAAATAAGACTGTATGTCAGAATAGGTTGGTTAGGTAGAAGATATGTTGAACATATGAAAAGAAAAGGAAGGGAGAAGGGGAGACATAGCAAAGGGAAGGGAGGAAAGGAGGAAGGTATCACTGGATCAAGTATGATGGATAATGGCTAGATAGATAAATCATTTATTAAATCCTTACTATGTTCCAGGTACATAGAAATAGAAAGTCTCTGCCCTCAATGAGATAATATACAAATATGGATGGGATATCAGAGCATACAAGGGGCTGGGACATCTTGCTCTGTGGGTCTGAACCAGACAGTGTACAAGATGCAAAGTAGAGTGAACTGAGGGTCCAATTTCTGCCCTCTCTTAAAGTAAGGCAACTCCCAAACTGCAGTGAAGGTATTCATCAGCATTGCTAAAGAGGGTTTCCTCATCCAGAAGTTCTTTATATTCGTGGAATCATAGGTCCAGTCCCTATTCCTAACTAGTTGGCCCTTTTCCTCATTTGTAAAATAAGATGAATGGACTCAGTTATCTTTGAGGTTCCTAAATGTATAAATTTCTGTGGAATAACAGTGCTATTTTCTGGCTCATGAAGGTCAGAGAGGCTGAACCTGAGAATAGCTTGGCAGAACAGCTGAAAGGGTTTATGGGCCCCTGGGCAGCCTTTCTTAAGGTATTTGCCAGGACAGTTTTGGGGCTAATATTTCCCTGTGGTTCCCTGACCAGGGTCATGCCATTCGTCTCATGGGAGGGACAGAACAGCTGCTAGGACAGCTGCAAACTTAAAGTCTTAAAGAATTAGTTGCCCAGGACACAGAGATGTTAAGCAAGTTAGATTGGCTTAAAAGGCTAGTATATGTCATCAAGGGTACAGACTGAATTCTTTTATTTGCCCTTTCTTTGTATCCTTGAACACTTAGCACAGTGCCTGGAATGAAAGTAGCTATTAATAAGTGTTTGTTGATTGAGTCAGTCTTAGTCAGCAAGAATGTATTGAGTTTTTTCCCCCTCTCAATAGTATTTTATTTTTCTAAATTCATGTAAAGATAGTTTTCAACATTAATTTTTGTAATATTTTGTGTTCCAAATTTTCCTCCCTTTCCCCCTTACTTCTTCTCTCTCCAAATACAGCAAGCAATTTGATATAGGTTAAATATTTTAAAAATATTTTCTTTTAAAACATATTTCCATATTTGTCATATTGTGCAAAAAAAAAAAAATCAGACCAAAGGGGGGGGGGGGGAAACATGAAAAAGAAAAAAAAAAGGTGAAAAAACTATACTCTGATCCTATTCAGTCTCTATAGTTCTCTCTCTGGATGAGGATGGCATTTTCTATCCCAAGTCTGTGGGAATTGCCTTGAATCACCACACTGTTCATTACAGTTGATCATCACATAATCTTGTTACTGTGTACAACGTTCTTGTGGTTCTGTTCACTTCACTTAGTATAAGTTTGTCATTTCTTATAGAATAATAACATTCCATCAGAATGTATTGGATTTTGATTATAGCCTAGATATTGTGCTAAATATGTGAAGAAAAACAAAACAAAACAAAACAAAAAACCCTTGATTTTTGCCCTCAAGAAGCTTACATTCTAATGGAGGAGACAGCAAGCACAAAAGTCAATCCTGATTCCTAGGCCGATCCCCTATTCACTTCTCCCCTAGATATCACCCCATTCTCTCCCACTTTGTTCTTTGTCAAGTCTTGGAAGAGGTGACCCTTCTGTCCTGGCCCATCCTCCTAGAGGGATCTCTGATTCCCCTCCCCTCCATGTGCTATGGGGTAGAAATCTTTACTTCCCCCAAAATTCATTTTCTACCCCCTTGGTCCCTTCTCTGCAGTTTGCAAGCTTCCTTATCCTTTAAAAACAAAACCTTTCACTAGACCTAGTTTCTTCAGGCTTTTGTTCCTTCCTTTTTTTCCCCTGAGGGGTTAAGTGACTTGCCCAGGATCACACAGTTAGGAAGTGCTAAGTGTCTGAGACCAGATTTGAACTCAGGTCCTCCAGACTTAAGGGTTGGTGCTCTATCCACTGCATCACCTAGCTGCCCCTTGTTCCTCTCTTTCTTAATCAAATTACTGGGGGAAAAATTGTGCACTCGTTGCCTCTGTTCCTTCTCCTATATTCACTTCTCAACCCTTTCTGAATTCATCACTGAAGGAACTTGCTCTCTCTGAAGTTATCAGGGATCTCCTAATTGCCAGATCTCATGGCCTTCCTGACTTATCCCCAGCTTTGGGGCTATTATCTGTCCTTTCCCCCTGTGTTCTCTCTTCTCATTGGATTTTCACAATTCTGCCCTTTCTAGGTTCTCCTCCAACCTGACACCGCCTCCCTTTTCCATCTGATTTTCTTGTTCACAGCTATATCTCTCTTCCTAATTGAGTTCATATCTAAACTCTCTGCCCTGAGCCCTAACCTCTTCTTTTTCTGATTTTTACTGAGGGGTACTCATCAAATTCCTTTGCACCATTTATCTGCTCAGATGATTCCCAGATCTCTGTGTACATACCGTTATTTCTTCCAGACTTCCAGGCCCACGTCACCAACAACCTATGAAATATCTTGAACTAGATGTCTTATAGACATTTTAAACTCAGGATGTCTGAAACAGTATTATTATCTCTTCCCCAAACACTGCTCTTTTAAATTCCTCCTTTCAAGACATCTCCACCATCCTTGTGGGCGCCTGGCTCCCAGCTCCCAGCTCCCAGTCTCAGTGCTTTCTCCTCTACCTCTCTCTCCTTCACCCACATTTTTAGTTGCCGAAGCTTTTATGTCTACCCACAGGGCTCCCATTTGTCTCCTCTCAGCTCACACAGCCTCTCCCCTAGGATAGGCCCTCATCTCACCCGGCCTATTGTAACAGCCTCCCATCTGTCCTTCACACAGATGCTAATGGGATTTTCCTAAAGCTGCTGTCTGACCACGAATCTCCCTTCTCAATAAACGCTAACAGTCCCATGTTAGTCCCCTCTATAAGAAGCCTTTCCCAAAGCCCCTAGTTTTTGGTGCCTTCCCTCATTGTTTTTTCTCTGTCTCATTCTGCTTCTGTCTCTCTCACTGTGTCTTTGTCTGTGTTTCTCTTTGTCTCTGTCTGTCTGTCTCTCTCATTCTCTCTCTCTCTCTCTCTCTCTCTCTCTCTCTCTCTCTCTCTCTCTCTCTGTCTCTCTCTGCCTGTCTCTCTCTCCCTCCCTACCTCTTTGTCTCTGTCTCTTTCTGTTTCTCTCTCCTCTCTCTCTGTCTCTCTCTTCTCTTCCTTTCTGCTCTGTCTGTCCCTCTATCTCTGTCTGTCTCTCTGTCTCTCTTCTTTTTCTCTTCTCTCTTCTCTTTCTCCTCTCTGTCTCTGTCTCTTCTTCTTTTTCTCCCCCCCCCCCTTTTTTTCCCTCTCTCTCTATCCCCCTCTCCCTCCTTCTCTCCTTCCTCAACTCACAGCTAGGAACTATGGCTGGCATTTAAAAAAAAAAAAACTCCTTGAATTTGCTTCTCTCTGCATCAATTTCAGCATCTTCCCTCTATTGCCCACCCCACTCAATAAAGGGTGCAATTGCAAAAGCAATTTAGACCATTGTTTTTGTTGGGTCGAAGCTGACAGAGCAGAGTTCAGGTTTTATCTGCCTAAAGGAATATAGAGAGTAAGTTTATCATTGAGGTGAAACCTGGCACTTTTCCTTTTGATGATGAGGATCAAGCAAGATGAAAAGAAAATTAAAGGAAGTTTAAGAGGAAAGTCAGATACATGACTCTCTTCATCAGGGAGGTGATTCAGACCAGTTCCAATGATTTTGTGATGAAGTTATCTGTACCTAGAGAGAAGACTGTGGGGACTGAGTGAAGATCAAAGCATAGTATTGTCACTTTTTTTTTATTTGCTTCATTTTTTTCTTTCTCATTTTTTCCTTTTTGATCTGATTTTTCTTGTGTAGTATGATAATTGTGGAAATATGTATAGAAGAATTGCACACATTTAACATACATTGGATTATTTGCTGTTTAGGGGAGGAGGTGGGGGAAAGAAGGGAGGAAAATTTGGAACACAAGATTTTGCAAGAGTGAATGCTGAAAACTATCTTTGCATGAATTTTGAAAATAAAAAGCTATTGTCAAAAAAAGAAAAGAAAAAGTCAGACAATTCTGGAATAGGTATATTTGATTGTCATACTTTCTAAAACTGCATCTATTCCATCCTCTGATGATCTTTTAAAACTCTTCAAAAATTCCCTTGGATTCATGCCTTCTCTATACATGAGGAAGAGTGGAGGTAGAAAATTTGGAACTGAAAAATTAAAATTAAAGATATTTTTAATCCCCTTGAGAATAGGATCCCACTACTCTTGTCTGAACTCTCATCATTCATTCCTCTCTGGTTTTCAAGTTACCTTCTAACTGTTCTCTCATTTTCTCTTCCTTCTAATCCAGTTTTCATGGTTAACTGGTGTGGGAACATGATATGATATTAAATACACTGTTCCTTTTAAAACTCTTTTCACATGGAACAGCTAGGTGAAGAAAAGTGATGAAGACCAGAAAAAAGGACAATATACTTTACTTAAAGTTTGATTACTAAAGATTATTTAAATCAAAGATCATTATTAACTGTCTAAGGTATGAGGATACAAAGCTAAATAAATAAACAAACAAAATAGATGAGTGAATGAATAAATAGTCCCTTGTTCTCAAGGACTTACATTCTATCCCACTTTAAATGAGCTGCGTTTTCATAATCATGGATCCTCTATATTTATTTAGCTCTCACCCATTCTTGTTCATGATCAGGTATTCTGTAATCCTCCCATTACTCATGTCTTTTCATAAATTCTCCCTCAGGAGATCTACCTAGACTACAACAGGCCTTCCTCTGATTCTTTGTACATCTCATGGTCCTTACTACCTGTACCGGCTGAACATATCTGTGCCAGACACCTTGTTGGAAGCCTTGAGGGCACATTTTACCCCATCAAGTCCAAAGCTCTTGGGTAATCAACAAACAACAGACACTCAGGGATCTTATTTTCTCTTCTCCTTCCAAACTAATCTCATCTTGTCACTCTCCTGCTCAATAACATACCTGGCAGCACTTGAGCCTTCAGTCTATTATCTTTCACTCCTGTTATATGACCGAAAACTTCCTTTCCCATTCATACATGTCCCTAATAATTCCTTCTAGGCCACTTCACCAGCCTGAGGCATTACTGATAAGATGCTTCAGCCTCTTTACCTTGGTCAGGCATCTTCCCTTTGAGTCACTGGCAATTTATTTAAAAATATTTATTATAAAAGCTATTGAACATTCATATCATTGGTATCATGGTTCTCTATTTGCCTTTGTTGCTATTATTTTGGTCATTTCAGTTATGTTCAACTGAAATTTGAGATTTTCTTGACAAAGATACTGAAATGGTCCAAAGCAGACCCAATAGACTTTGGACAGAAAATGCCATCTGCATCCAGAAAAAGATCTAAGGAGACTGAATGTAAATCAACACATACTATGTTCACTTCTTTTTACTGTGTGTTTTTTTTAAATCTCTCCCATGGTTTTTCCCTTTTGTTCTGATTTTTCTCTCCCAAAATGATTTATAAAACAATGTGTATTAAAAATAAATAAACTTACTAAGGAAAAAAAAGATACTGAAATGGTTTGCTATTCCTTCTCTGATTCTACAGCTGAGGAAACAGACGTAAACAGGGTTAAGTGACGTGTACAGAGTCACATTCCTAGTAAGCATCTGAGTTTGGATTTGAAGAGGATGGCAGAGGATGAGATGGATAGAGAATATCATGGAAGCAATGAATATGAACTTAGACTTCAGGAGGATAGAAGGAGCTGGTATGCAATGGTCCATAGGATCATGAAGAATCAGATCTGACTGAATTACTGAACAACAAAGAGAGAATAGAGAGCCACTGGAGTTGACTGAGTTGGGGAATGACACGGTCAAAACTGTGATTAAAGAAAATCATTTTGGCAACAACATGGTGAATATATTGATGTGGGGAGAGGCTTGAGGTAGAAAGACTGATTAGGAGATTGTTGCAATGACCTAGATTAGAGGTAATGAAGGAGTGAGCCAAAGTTATAGCTGTATGGATAGAGAGGAGGGGGTGGGTGAGAGAAATATTGAGGTAGAAACTGCAAAATTTGCCAACTAATTGAATGCATGGAGTGAGGGAGAGTGGAGTTAATAATTCCAACCTAAAGGGCTGAAAGGATAAAGGTATCTTTGACAAAAACAGGGAAGCTTAGACAAGAAGTGTCTTTGGAGGAGAGAGATAATGAGTTAGGTTTTGGCCACGTGAGTTCGCCAAGTCTCCAGGAATCCAGTTTGAAATATCTAATAGGCAATTGGTGATGCAAGACAAATACTTCTGGGATGCATCAGGCTGGTAATGGAGATCAGACAGTCATCTGCATAGACATGATAACTGAACCCAGAGGAGCTGATGAGGTTTCAGACAGAGACAAATGAATGGACAGACAAGACGGGGTCGGGAGGGAGGGAGGAAGAGGAGAAAAATAGAGAGAGACAGAGGAGAGAAAGAAAGAATGAAAAAGACAAAGAGACAAAAGAGGAGAGAAATAGAGAGTAGGGAGCTAGAATAGAGCCTTTGAGCTCTATTCCTAACCCACAGCTAGGGAACGTGATCTGAATGATGAACTAACAAAGGAGACTGAGAAGCAGTTAGAGAGAACTAGGAGAGAAACAATGTCACAAAAGCCCAATACTAATCATGCTGCTAGAAACATTACTGAAGATATAACTCTTTAAAAATTAACTCTTTCAAGTATTGAAATATCAGGAACATTCTCAGAAATGGCATTATCAAGTCAAAATATTTTATTAAATTTTCATTACAAACTATCAGATTGTTCTCCAAAAAATGTTGCGCAAATTTGCAATTTTATCAGCAATGAATGAATGTACTTTGTCCTAAGTACTAAAAGCTAACGACTAAAAAGTCTAAAGACTAAAAGTGGATTTTTGTTGCTTTTAATTATTTTAGCGACTCACTCATCATTTGTGTTTCTTTCCCTCTGATTTTGGATCTCTCATGCCTAACATATACTAGGCACTTTACAAATGGTTGATGTCTTTTGAGTGGAGCAGCTAGGCAGCACAATGCATAAAACTCAGGTTAAAATCAGGAAGACCTGAGTTCAAATCAAAGCTGTGTGACCATGGGCAAGTCACTTAATCCCGTTTGCCTCAATTTTCTCATCTGTAAAATGAGCTGGAGAAGAAAATGGCCAACTACGCCAGTGTCTTTGCCAAGAAAATCCCACGTGGGGTAGCAAAGAATAAGATACGACTGAAGTGAACCAACGACAATAAATCGTTTGAGTGACCAAGAATGTAAACAAGGTGGTCTGGCAATGTTCTGGGGCTTGGGGTAATTAAAATTGTGTCATTTGCAAACAGAATTAGCCTGAGAATCTCTTAATGATAAGGAATAGAAGACCCCTTTCAAAGATAAGCAATCCCTCCACAATTTGGAATACTCAGACATCCTCCGAGACATTGGCAGATGCCTTTAAGTGAGCATGTGTCCCTGTTACACGCCTGGTTTGACACTGATACTCAGCAGATCTCCAGGGCTGCAACTGACAGGAAATTATGTATGATCTTTAAATATCTGTTGGAAACTCCAAGTTTGAGGAGATTTATCAAATCAGGTGCTTTTATACTATTAACAGACACAGTGGGCTCTTATATTCTCTTCATCTCTCAAACTAATCTCATTTTGTTGAGGTGGAGGGGAGAGGGAGAAAGGGCAGCTAAAGCGGGGGTATAGAGAGGGGTTTAAGAACCTAGGATATCTCTCTATTGCTTTGTACACTAAAACAGACTGATGTCCGATATCAGAAGCCCTCCTCCCAATCCTCTTACCTCCCTCTGTCCCTCACAATTCTACCTAGTTCTCCTTGTCACCTACATTGGAGGTAGGGGGATCCTTAAGCTTTCAGAATTGAGATATTCAGCCTTCATTTCAGCAAAAGACCAATGTTAATGAGTGTGGTGTCTCCAAATTCCTAATACGCTAAAGGAATGGCTTTCTTAGGTTTAGGAAGTATACTGTCAATTTTAGTTAAAAGTTAGATCTTGCCATTTTAACATGAAATTTTCCTTTTGGGTGTTCCAAAGGCTAGGACACATGTGGATACAAGTATTCACACATAGATATTTTGCACAGAACAGCTAGGTGGTGCAATGGCCTGGAGTCAGAAAGAATCTTCTTGTATGATTTTGGCAAATCATTTAGCCCTGTTTTCCTAAGTTTCCTTATCTGTAACATGAGCTAGAGAAGGAAATGGCAAACCACTCCAGTATCTTTATCAAGAACACCCCAAATGGGGTCACAAAAAGTTGCAAATGACTGAGACAACTGAATGACAAAATTCACATAACCTGTGAATTCCTCTTTCCCCATTGCTGTTGACCAGTCTTTTTTTTTTGTTGTTGTTTGTTTGTTTTAACATTCTTTTTTTCTTCTAATTTATTTTTATAAAAATCTTGTAAGTCTTATAAGACTTTGATTTCCATGTTTTCCCCCTCTCCTTCACTCTATTCATGACAGTAAGCAATATAAGTTATATATGTCCAATCATATTAAACATATTTCTATATTGTTTATGTTGCGAAAGAGGAATCAGAGCAAAAGAGAAAAGCTATGAGAAAGAAAAAAAAAAACAAAAAAGGAAAGATTATAATTCAGTCTGCATCCTGATTCCATATTTCTTTCTCTGAATGTTCATTTTTCTATTAAGGGTCTTTTGGGATTGTCTTGAATCACTGAAATTGCTGAAAGAGCTAAGTCTATCATAGATGATCACACTATCCTGATCTAACTGTGTACAATGTTCTCCTTGTTCTATTTAGCATCAGTTCACATATATCTTTCTTTTTTTAATATAGCTTTTAATTTACACGATATATGCATGGGTAATTTTTCAGCATTGACATATATCTTTCTAGACTTTTCTAAAATCGGCCTGGTCATTATCTCTTTTCTTTTTTCTTTCTTTCCTTTCCTTTTCTTTTTCTTTCTTTCTTTTTTTTTTTTTTGCTGAGGTAATTGGGGTTGAGTGACTTGCCCAGGGTCCCACAACTAGGAAGTGTTAAGTGTCTGACACCAGATTTGAACTCAGATCCTCCTGACTTCAGGGCCGGTGCTCTATCCACCCAGCTGTCCCTGGTCATTATTTCTTATAGAAGAATAGTATCCTATTACATCACATACCACAAATTATTTGATCATTCCCCAGTTAATGAATAACATCTCAATTTCCAATTCTTAGCCACCATAAAGAAAGCTAGCATTAGTTTTTTTTTTTTTCCAAATATATGCATAGATAGTTTTCAACATTCACCCTTGTAAAACCTTGTGTTCTGTATAGGATTGCTTGCCATCTGGGGGAGGGGGTGGAGGGAGGGAAGGGAAAAATTGGAACAGAAGAGAGTGCAAGGGATAATGTTGTAAAAAATTGCCCTGGCATGGGTTCTGTCAATAAAAAGTTATTTAAAAATAAATTTAAAAAAATAAAACCTTATGTTCCAAATTTTTTTTCTCCTCCCTTCCTCCCACTCCCTCCCCTAGACGGCAAGTAATCTAATATATATTTAAACATGTGCAGTTCTCCACATATCTCCACAACTATGCTGCATAAGAAAAATCAGATCAAAAAGAAAAAATGAGAAAGAAAATAAAATAACGTTAGCTTTTTAAATGACAAGTACCAATCCCCTCTTTTTTTCCTGTTAAATAATCTACCTGCTCATAATAAGTAGATGATCAGAATATATTTCCTTAGAGCCTCTCATATTATTAATCACTCACATTTCTAAGATTTGTCAGGATTTCCAAAGTACCTTCCTCACAATCCTGTCATTTCTTACCCCACTTTGTTTTTGTGGTTTTTTATTGTGAGCCCCACTTTCCACATAAACAAACAGGCTCAGAGAAAGGAAGTGAATTATCCCAAGTCAGTTCAAGTCTTCTGTCTCCCAGTTTAGCCCTATGAATAATACCCATTTGATAATCAATAATGTCAATAAAAAGAACACCAGAAGGAAGAAGGTCCCTTCCAGCACTATGCTCTTATGCTTTATAAGAATAGATGAACTTTGAAATTCCCTAGAGGTATTAAGGTGGCACTGTGAACAAAACTCTAGGGCTGGAGCCAGGGAAACCTGAATTCAAATCTGAACTCAGACATTTCCTATTTGTGTTAGCCTGGGAATGTCATTTAACCCATGTTTGCCCCAGTTTCCCCAGCTGTAAAAAGGTGATGATTACAGCACCTGTTCCCAGAGTTATTGTGATAATCAAATAAGTTACTATCTATAATTGGTTCCTATCACAGCGCCTGGAACACAGTAGGTTATCTATCAGGATTGGAGAATGTTCGACCTGTGGCCCAGAAGTCATTTCCCCTGCCACGGGAACCGCAGACAATAACCTCCCACTGTTTGAGTTCTTTATGTGGATAGTTTCGAAAGATATTATAAATATCCAAATGGTCCTTGGCAAGAAAAAAAAGTTCCCTACCCTATGTCCTATATAGATGCTTATTCCTTTCCCCTTCTCTCTTCAGTTTTAAATATATGGTCCTGTGATTCTGCCTGCAAAATAGCAGGTAGGTAATTCAGTGGAGACTGCTGGGCTTGGAATCAGGAAAGTTTGAATTCAAATTCTACCTCAAGTACATACTCATCTATACGATACTGAGCAGGTCATTTAACTTCTGTCAGCCTCAGTTTCCTAGTTTGAAAAAAATGAACATAATAGGACCTACTTCCTAGGACTGTTGTAGAACTCAAATGAGTTCATATTTACAACGTGTTTAATATAAACAAGATAAATAGCCAGATAATTGCTAGCGACTATTATGAACCATGCTCCTCTCTACTTTAAATGGTTTTCTTCATCTCTTTCCTGGACTACTGCCAATAGCCTTTTCCCTTCTCTAATCTGTTCTCCACACAAATGCCCCAAAGCCCAAGTCTGACTGAGAACAACTAACTCTCTGAAGAGGCTTCAATGGTTCCCTAATGGCTCCAGGGTAAACTACAAACTCTTTAGTTTAGCATTTAAACTGCTTCACAATCTGGCTCCAACCTTCCTTCCTCATTTCCCACCTCTGTGTATCTATGCAGCTACGTGGTAAAGAGGAAGGGGCACAGGACCTTGGAGTCAGGAAGTCTTGCATTCAAACCACTGATGCTTGCTGATTGGTGACTTTGGGCAATTTCACTTAATTTCTGTAAATTCCTTGAGGGAATGAACTGCCTCCTTTTTGTATCTCCAGCATATAGCACAGTTCTTGACACATAGGAGTTGCTTGATGAATATTTATTAAATGAATGAGTGAACAAATGTCTCCGTTTCCCCATCAGAAAAATGCAGATAATAATAGCAACTACTTCATGGGGTTATTGTGAGGATCAAATGAAAAGATATTTGTAGAGCTCAGAAAGTACTTTGCAAACTTTCAAGTGCTATGTAAATATGAGCTATCATAACAATAATCATAATCAGTGGAAAGAACTCTGGATTTGGATTTAAGGCTCCAAGTTCAAATCTGTGACAATTTCTTGTGCAATATGGGGCAAGTCATTTAGAACCTCTCTGAACCTCAGTTTCCTTTTCTGTGATATTAGAGTTTGGACTAGATGACTGACATATAAAGTTCCTTTCAGCTCCAGGTCTATCGATCCTATGATTTCATGATTCCTAGCTTCCTTCAAGATAGAATTCATGAACCATCTCCTCTAAAAAGCCTTTCCTGATCTCTCTAGTGGAAAGTGTCCCTCTCACTACTCTATCACATATGAATTTACACATACAAACACAAGATCTCTCATAGTAGAAATGGGAGATATTTGTGGACAAGAACAGTTTCCTTATTATCTTTATAACCCCAATGCTTTGCATAGTGCCTGAAACATAGTTGGTGCTTAATAAATGCTTGTTGGATTGGATTGGACTTTCATTAAACATTTTTTTTCTCTTACCAATTAGTCAACAAAGGCATACCCAGGTAGTGGCTATAAGGGTGCTGTATCTAACTATACAAAGTGCTTACCACTCAGGGGTCCTCAAACTTTTAAAATAGGGGGCCAGTTCACTGTCCCTCAGCTGTTGGAGAACTGGACTATAATAAAAACAAAAACTTTGTTTTGTGGGCCTTTAAATAAAGAAACTTCATAGCCCTGGGTGAGAGGGATAATCATCCTCAGCTGCTGCATCTGGCCCGTGGGCCGTAGTTTGAGGATCCCTGAGAGATGGAAAGTAAAGACTCAATTTGGTTTCAACCTCTTTCTACAATTGTGAAACTTTTTAAGTGTCAAACTAAAGGGTTTGTAATAAACCTCTTATGTATATAATAAAGTCTACATACCCCAGACTTTTGGGGACAATCCTGAGATCAAGAAAAAGAAATGAACTTAAAAAAAAAATAAATGTCTAAAATAGCTTTTGTTTTTAATGTCACCTACAATTTCTAATATGTTTCTCCTTGCCCTTCCCAAAAAATCATCCTTCATAAATAATAAAGGAAAAACATAGACAGTTCAGGAAAACAAAACAATGTATCAAAAATGTATCTTGATAAAATCTTTATAAACCCGAAATATTCTTCTGTTTTTCCTTTTAAATTATATGCAGCCCTTTTCACCCATAGACCTCCATTTCTGAAAAGAACATAGAGAAGAGACTTCTTTTCCCCTTCTTTGGGGATCAAACTTTGTTATTATAATTTCACAGCATTTGAGGGGTTTTTTTGGTACGTTCTTTTTTTTTTTTTTTCTTTCTTCATTGTATACGTTGGAGTTCTGATTCTCTTTATTTCACTTTGAATTGGTTTATATGGCTTTTTATGCTTCTCCAAATTCTCAATATTATTTTTTCTTACAAAACAGTATTTGGTGAAATAGCCTAGAACTGTGACTCCAAGAGACTTAAGAATATAAAATATTCTCCAGGAGCTCACTTTTCAACCTATCATCCAGGGAAACAAATGTTGTGGAGGGAGACTCTCCACCTATCTCTTGAAACTGTCTCTGCAGATGCTGCAGAGATCAACTCATCCAGCTGTAGCCACTGAAAACCCAGAAGTTACCCCAAAGTTTTTGACATTGTTAAATGGTTCAACATCAGAAATATGAACAGAAATGAAATTAAAGAATATTCCTTACAAATCAGGATCATGGGGCTTTTTCACATGATTTGCAATCGAAAATTGCAAAAACACAAAAACCCCCACAAAATTGTGTTCTCTCCTGCATTAGAAAGTGAGCTGTGCCATGGCAAGGACTATCTTGCTTTTCTATTGCTATCTCTTGTGCACAGCCACAGTAAACACTTAATAAATGCTCTTTTATTTTTTCATTCATTCATTCATGTCCATATTAACCGAGTAATTGTTCTGTATTCTTTTATCTTGTTTAGAATAACGCTGTGAGGTTAAGAGATTTGCCCAGGGTCATATAACAAGTATGTCTGAGGAAGGACTTAGACCACGGCCTTCTGGCCCTGAAGCCAGCCTTCTGTCCTGTGTATCCTGTTGCCACTCTATTTGAAATATTCCATTTATATAACTTAATACATTTCCCTTCCCCCCATTTTGTTTATGAAATGAACACCCAATGAGAAAACTCCCTCAAACAAAATAGATTTAGAGACGATTCTGTCATTTATATTCTTAAAGAGTTTTCCTTCTATGAGGTTTTGTTTCCCAGGGTCACACAGTCAGAGATTTGGACTTTTCCAACTTGAAGTTGAGTTCTCTATTTGCTATCCCTCTAGATAATACAGTGGAAAGACCAAATTAACAAGTATTTATTTTCTCTCAAGGGGCATTTTTTTATGATCCACATATAGGATTAGGAATTTGGAAGGAGGACCCTTGGAAGTTCTAGCTAATTAAAATCATAATATGTTAGAGTTGGATTTTAGAAATCGGGGATCATAGAGATTTAAAGATGAAAGGAAACTAAGATGATGAATTAGTTAAATATCCACATCCCCCACACAGACCATTTCATGGAGGGAGTTACTAAAGTCCAGAGAGGGGAAAATTCCTGTCCAAAATCATACAGGAAGTCCAAAACGTGAACCTAGGCTTTCTTGACTCCTAGTTTAGTGATCATTCTACTATTCCATGAGCCATCTCCCCCCTTCCCAAAACTATTGCATTGAAAGATCAGAAAATCAAGGGAAGACTACTTCCCAAGACAGATTACAGGGATTGAACAAAGGAAGAGGTATGGTGGTTCAATCTCAAAGGAAAGGAAAAAATCTTGGATTCATTTATAAAACCCGTTTAAAAGATCTGTGCACAAGTTACTTACGTTTAAGTTTCCTCATTTATACCATAGGATTTATTGTTGTTTGTTTCCAAATCTTTTTTTTTAACAAAGTTTTTTATTTTCAAAACATGTACATAGATAGTTTTCAAGTCACCCTTGCAAAACCTTGTGTTCCAAATTTTTTTCTCCCTCCTTTCCCCCACCTCCTCCCCTAGACAGCAAGAATTCCAATATAGGTTAAACATGTGCAATTCGTCTATACATATTTTCATAGTTATGAAGCTGCACAAGAAAAATCAGATCAAAAGGGAAAAAAATGAGAAAGGAAATAAAATGCAAGCAAACGACAATAAAAAAGGTGAAAATGCTATGTTGTGATCCACAATTAATCCCCACAGTCCTCTCTCTGGATGCAGATGGCATCTCTATTACAAGTCTATTGGAACTGGCCTGAATCACCTTATTGTTGAAAAGAACCACATCCATTAGAATTGATAATGACATAATCTTATTGCTGTGTACAATATTCTCTTGCTTCTACTCATTTCACTTGGCATCAGTCCATGTCTCTCCATTTCTTTCATTTTCCTGATCATTTCTTACAGAACAATAATATTCCATAACATTCATATACCACAACTTACTCCATTCTTCAATTGATGGGCATCTATTCATTTTCCAGTTTCTGGCCACTACAAAGAGACCTGCCACAAACATTTTTGCATATACAGGTCCCTTTCCCTCCTTTAAGATCTCTTTGGGATATAAGCCCAGTAGAAACACTGCTGGGATCAAAGTGTATGCAGTTTGATAATCCTTTGGGCATAATTCCATATTGTTCTATAGAATGGTTGGATCAGTTCACAACTCCACCAACAATGTATTAGTGTCCTCGTTTTCCCACATCTCCTCCAACATTTATCATCTTTTCCTGTCATTTTAGCCAATCTGAGATATGTGTAGGGGTACCTCAGAGTTATCTTAATCTGCATTTCTCTGATCAATAGTGATTTAGCATTTTTTCATATAACTAGAAATGATTTTAATTTCTTCATTTGAAAATTGTCTATTCATGTCCTTTGACCATTTATCAATTGGAGAATGACTTGTATTCTCATAGATTTGAGTCAATTCTCTATTTTAGAAATGAGGCATTTACAGAACCCATAGTTTCCAATTCTTCATGAAACCTTTTTGGGGTTTCCTTGGTTAAGATGCTGGAATGTTTTGCCAATTCCTTCTCCAGTTTATTTTACATTTTATTTTTGTTTGAGGCAAGCAGGGTTATGTGACTTGCCTAGGGTGACCCAGCTAGGAAGTATGTGAGGCTGGTTTTAAATCAGTCTTCCTGACTGCAGGACCAGTGGTCTTTCTACTATGTCATCTAACTGCCTTATAAAATGGAATTAGTTAAATCATATACCTCATAGTATGTGATCACAAGGAAAGTCTTTTTAAACCCAAACATATATATATATATATTCTGTTTTTATTTTTTAAGTTTAACTGATGTCTTTTACCTTTAACACAAAGTAATTTCCTAAAGTAACTCAATCCCTCTGCTCCCTCAAAAAACATTTGAGCAAAATCAACCAAGAGTGACATGTCCTTTGGTACATGTATCATTCTGCATTCATCATCTCCTGCCTTTTAAACGAAAGAAAAGAGCACTCTCCATCATGGGCTCTCCAGATACAAGATAAGTCAATATATTTAATCTTATTTCTGCTGCCTTTTAGGGTTGTCTCTAATTACATCATTGCAGTTAGTCATTATGTGCTCACTATGTGACCTGATTGAGTCCATTGTTCCTGTGCCTCAGCTTACTCATTTGTAAAATGTGGATAATAAGAGCATTCACCTCCCAGGGCTGTTGTGAATATTGAATGAGATGGTATCTGTAAAGTGATTACACAGTGTGAGCTCATAGCAAGCACTACATAAGTAGTATGTAGTTATTATCCACCATATATCTTTGGACATTTTCTTTGTCCTGCATTGTTTTGTATAAATCTAATGTTTCCGGGTCAGTTATTATTAAAAAGCTAGGTGGAGCTGTAATGCACAGAGGGCCAGATCTGGAGTCCTAAGTTCAAATTCAGCCTCATACTTACTAGCTGTGTGACTCTGGACCAGTCACTTGACCCTGTTTGTCTCAGTTTCCTCATCTGTCAAATGAACTGGAGAAGGCAATGGCAAATTACTCCAGTATCTTTGCCTAGAAATGGGGACACAAAGAGTTGGACAATAACTGAACAAAATATTAAAAAGAAATCCTTCCTTTTCCCACCTCTTCCACCCCAAGCTTACTTGGTATCCTTAGCAGTAGCTTGTACTTTTCTGAGCAGAGGAGAACCAGTGCTCTGGAGACCTTACCAGTCCCTAGCATTATTATTCTCTCCTCCAACCTCCCCATTGACTCGTGAGGATTCTGGTCTGAGTGTCAAAGCACATGGCCAATAGGATAGAGAAATGGGCCAGTATCTGTGGCTTACTCCCTAGCTGCAAAAGGGGGAAAAAACAATTACTCTCCTTTTCTGACAGAATTACAGTCAAGAAAAAATGAAGGAATATCCTTATAAGAGCTTAGAAAATTACAGAATACCACACAAGTGGAACAGTAACTAGGGCAGGGTGACTGGGTCTTTAGAGGAGAGGTGTCACTCCTTCATGTGACTTACCATACTTATGAGTGTCCCCCAACTAGGTTAAAATGTAACTTTAGAAAAAAAGAAAGAAAAAAAAGGAATAAAGAAAGAGAGAAATGTAGAGGGCCAGAACTTTGGAGAAGTATACTTGAAACAAGGATACTTACAACAAAGTGTTAACTCAGTGGAATTGATGAGATGATGGTTCTCTAGCATACATATATTTTGCACTTAGTATAGTGATGTAATGGTTCTCTAGTTCACATATCCATAGTATGCTGTAATGATGTAATCATGCCAAGTTATTTAAGAGCTGAGAAAGATTGTAAATGAGACATTCCATTTTTGACCATTCTCTTGGTGGCTCTCCTGCTTCCTGAGTAGTAGAACTACTCCACTAAGATCAAGACTGATGCTGAGGTCCTCCAGAAAACTAGCCTGAACATTGCAGAGAAAGAGAGAGAGAAGGAAAGAGAGAAAGAGAGAAGGAGAGAGGAACTGAAAAAGGAAGGAAGGAAGAAAAAAAGGAAGGAAGGAAGGAAGGAAGAAAAGAGGGAGGAAGGGAAGGAGAGAGGAAGAAAATATAACTGTAAAATACTGAATAAAATTTTAAAAAATCCAATAGAGCATAGGTAATATTATATTTTAAAATTAAATTAATATGTGGCCTGCAGGGATCCTTATTATGGATGAGTGGCCCTCATTTCTAGGTTAGTTTTCTTAGCATGACAAATTCAGAGGACATTGACAGCACTACAAAAAGTAGTCTCTCCAGCAATGCCCTTAATGTATTATTTATTGCCTTGTCTTCAGGCCATATCCTTCACCCCATTTTGAGCATACACACATACAACTTAAAATTTGTTCTACCTGAAGTTTGTGCTTAGCACAATTCCTGGTACACAGTAAGTCTTTTTTTTTTTTTTTCTTTCTAATTTTCAATAGTATTTTATTTTTCCAAATATATATATAGTTTTCAATTTTGTAAAACTTCATGTTCCAATTTTTTCTCCCTTCCTCCCTCCCTTACCTTCCCCTTTTCCCCAAGACAGCAAGCAATCTGATATAGGTTATATATGTGCAATTCTTTTATTTCCATCTAAACCCAGAAAAAGAACTGTGGGAACTGAATTTGGTTCACAACAGCATCTTCACTCTTTTTTGTCGTTATTTGCTTGCATTTTATTTTGCTTCTCATCTTTTTTTCTGGTTTGGTTTGATTTTTTTTTTGTGTGTATGGCAAGGTAATTCTATAACTATGTGTGCATATATTGGATTTCACATATATTTCTTTTTAAAATTTTAATAGCGTTTTATTTACAAGTTATATGCATGGGTAATTTTACAACATTGACAATTGCCAAACCTTTTGTTCCAATTTCCCCCCTCCTTCTCCCCACCCCTTCCCTAGATGGCAGGATGACCAATACATCACATATATTTCTATCATGTTTAACATAAATTGGACTACTTGCCATCTAGGGTAGGCCTGGGGGAAGGAGAGAAATTTTGGAACACAAAGTTTTGCAATGTTGAATAATTGTCCAAGCATATGTTTTGAAAAACAAAAAGCTTTAATAAAGGGAAAAAATAAAGATATTTCCATATCTGTCATGTTGTGCAAGAAAAATCAGGCCCAAAGGGGAGGAAAACCCATGAGAAAGAAAAAACAAATAAAAATGCAAACGCTCCGATCCACATTCAGTCTCCCTAGTTCTCTGGCTGTGGACGGCATTTTCCATCCTGTCTATTGGAATTGCCTTGAATCACTGCATTGTTGAGAAGAGCCAAATCCATTATAGTTGTTACTACGGACAATCACCCAGTAAGTCTTAACAAATACTTATTGATTATTTTCTCCAGTACTCTCTAACTTTGATACAGCGCCTACTACGTTAGGGCCCTGCGCTAAGCGCCTTGAGAATGTTATCCCATTTGCTCCTCACAGCACCTGCTAGGTAGGTTATTAGTGAGATGAGGAAACTGGCTCTCGCCGGGATCACCTTTCCGGCCCGAGTTCTCCCTCCGCCGCAGCGCCTGGCCGCCCCGGGGACCAACCCCCCGGCTATGGCTCTGCCCACGTGCGGGGGAGCCCGCTGCACTCCTGCCCACAGACGGCGGGCCCTCGGAGCGGACTTTCCCCTGAGAACGGAGCGCCTCGCAGACAAAGACTCTGTGGCCGTCCCGAGGAGACGCAGACTGCTGGGCACTGCTGTCCCCTAGTGGGCACTGACAGAGATGAATCGCTCCGACAGGCGGCCAGCCGCGAACGGCGGACTGTCAGAGAATTAATTGTCCAGAAGAGCCCGAGCCAGCTCCATTTTCCAGCTCGATTTCACACAGATTGATGGCCTGCCACTTGCCCGGGTTATGGTCCCAGGCTTGGGCAGGAGGTGGGAGTCGGGCCGTTTGCCGCCGTTAGCGGTCCTTGCTGAGCCTGGCCCTGGGCGCTCCGGCCGCAGGCGGCCCCGGACACAAGCCGGAGGACGCAGCAGCTGTCCCAGAGACAGCTCGGGATCCAGGGTCAGCGGAGCCTTGCGTCTGGTCCGTGCTGTCCACAAGAGGGCAGTAGGAGGCTGCTGCTGGCTGCCAGTGGAAAGCCAAGGCGCCTCCCTAGGTCCAAAGTCTAGGAATGGAAATCAAGCTCTCCTCGGAAGGAGGAAGTCTTGGAAGACAGCGCAGTTAGATAACCCATAAAGAGAATGTCCAAAAATAATTCCATTTTTCAATAAGCTCATTCAAAACCATGGCTGATGAGTGTTTCTACTGGGCTTATACCCCAAAGAGATACTAAAAAAGGGAAAGGGACCTGTATGTGCCAAAATGTTTGTGGCAGCCCTGATTGTAGTGGCTAGAAGCTGGAAAATGAATGGATGCCCATCAATTGGAGAATGGCTGGGTAAATTGTGGTAGATGAATGTTATGGAATATTATTGTTCTGTAAGAAATGACCAGCAGGATGAATACAGAGAGGCTTGGAGAGACCCACATGGACTGATGCTAAGTGAGATGAGCAGAACCAGGAGATCATTATACACTTCGACAACGATATTGTATGAGGATGTATTCTGATGGAAGTGGATTTCTATGACAAAGAGACCTAACTGAGTTTCAATGGATAAATGATGGACAGAAACAGCTACACCCAAAGAAGGAATACTGGGAAATGAATGTGAACTATTTGCATTTTTGATTTTCTTCCCGAGTTATTTTTACCTTCTGAATCCAATTCTCCCTGTGCAACAGGAGAACTGTTCGGTTCTGCAAATATGTATTGTATCTAGGATATACTGCAACATACTTAACATATATAGGACTGCTTGCCATCTTGGGGGGGAGGAGGAGGGAGGGAGGGGAAAAAACGAAACATAAGTGATTGCAAGGGATAATGTTGTGTAAAAATTATCCTGGCATGGATTCTGTCAATACAAAGTTATTATTAAATAAAATTAAATTAAAAAACAAAACAAAACAAAACAAAACAAACAAACAAACAAACAAACAAACAAACAAAAAAAAAAAAACCATGGCTGATGGAGAATCATTCGTGCATTTAACAAACATTGATTTAGAATGTATTCTACTGTGTACTGGGCAATCTGTATTGGAGTAGGGAAGGTTCACCTCCTGAATTCAAATCCAGCCTCAGACACATACTAGCTACATGACCCTGGATCACATAATTTACTTAAAGTTACTTTAAATTAAGTCACTTAATTTAACCATGTTTGCCTCAGTTTCCCTTTGTAAAATGATCTGGAGAAGGAAATGGCACGCTGCTCGAATAATTTTGTCAAGAAATCCCCAAATGGGAGCAGCTAGGTGGCGCAGTGGATAGAGCCCCAGACCTGAATCCAGGAGGACCTGAGTTCAAATCTAACGTTAGACACTTAACACTTCCTAGCTGTGTGACCCTGGGCAAGTCACTTAACCCCAATTACATCAACCCTTACCCCAAAAATTAAAAAAAGAAAACCCAAATGGGGTCACAAGAGTCAGACATGACCAAACAACTGTACAAAATATTTAGAAGAAATCCTTCCTCTTCCCACCTCTTCCACCCTAGGTTTGTAAAAAAGTAGCTTGTACTTTTCAAGGAGAGGGGAACCAGTGCCCTGGAGACCTCACCAGTCCCTAGCATTATTATTCTTTCCCCCAACCTCTCCACTGACTCCACGATGAAAGATCCAGGGGTGCTGGTCTGGATGTCAAGATGCATGCCCCAAAATGTTTGTGACAGCCCTGTTTGTAGTGGCTAGAAGCTGGAAAATGAATGGATGCCCATCAATTGGAGAATGGTTGAGTAAATTGTGGTATATGAACGTTATGGAATATTATTGTTCTGTAAGGAATGACCAGCAGGATGAATACAGAGAGGACTGGTGAGACTTACATGAACTGATGCTGAGCGAAATGAGCAGAACCAGCAGATCATTATATACCTCAACAATGATACTATATGAGGATGTATTCTGATGGAAGGGGATTTCTTGGACAAAGAGACCTAACTCAGTTTCAATTGATCAAGGATGGACAGAAGCAGCTACACCCAAAGAAAGAACACTGGGGAATGAATGTAAACTATTTGCATTTTTGTTTTTCTTCCCAGGTTATTTATACCTTCTGAATCCAAGGCTCCCTGTGCAACAAGAGAACTGTTCGGTTCTGCATACATATATTGTATCTAGGATATACTGCAACATATTTAACATATATAGGACTGCTTGCCATCTAGGGGAGGGGGTGGAAGGAGGGGAAAAATTGGAACAGAAGTGAGTGCAAGGAATAATATTGTAAAGAATTACCCATGCATATGTACTGTCAATAAAAAGTTATTATAAAAAAAAAAGATGCATGACCAATAGGACCTTGGGCTTCATGCAGAATTCTGGGCCAGTGTCTGTGTCTTATTTCCCTACTTTCAAAAAGGGGGAAAAAACTACAAAGTTGGAACAAGACATATTGCCTGACTTCGTGGAGGGCAAGTTCTATATAAATATATTAGCCATTATTAGCTTATTTAACTCACAGTACCTTCACAAGATAAATATTTTGTGAGTTTTTTTCTAATACAGATTTGTGATTTTGACAGTATAAAGAACTCCCAGTTTGGAAAGTCACTCCACTGTAACAGATCAGCACCTTATTCTGTAACTTATATAGTCTTAAAGTTTTGGATGAAGGAGAGGAGCAATACTGAAAGTTTAAGTGATTTGTTACTCAAAATGTGTGGCAAGCATCTACTCAAGTTTTTCCACCTCCTAAGTCCATCAACCAATCAATAAACACTTTTTAATGAGAAGAACCAAGAGAACATTGTACACAGTAACAACAAGATTATGTGATGACCAACTGTTTTGGAGCTCGCCCCAACAATGTGGTGATTCAAAGGAATTGCAATAGACTTCAGATGGAAAATGCCAATCACATCCAGGGAAATATGGGAGGGAACTGTAGAGACTGAATGTAGATTAAAGCATAATATCTTCACCTTTTTATTTGTTCTTTTCTTTTTCATGGTTTTTTCCCTTTTGGTCTGATTTTTTTTTTTTTGCATAGCATTACAAATATGGAAATATGTTTAAAAGGATTGTATGTATCTAACCTATCTCAGATTGCTTGCTCTCTTAAGGAGGGGGGAGATCCATGAAGGGAAGGGAGAAAAATTTAGAACAAAATTTTACAAAAATGTTTGTTGATCTGATGGACTTGGCTCTTTTTAACAATGAGATGACTCAGGTCAATTCCAAACTTGTGATGGACAGAGCCATCTGCATCCAGAAAGAGGATTATGGGGATTGAATGTGGATCACAACATAATGTTTTCAACATTTTTGTTGTGGTTTGATTGCTTTTTTTTTTCTTTCTCATTTTCTTTCCTTTTTGATCTGATTTTTCTTATGCAGCATGACAAATATGGAAATATGTTTAGAAGAATTGCACAAGTTTAACATATATTGGATTACTTTTTGTCCAATTACTTGCTGGAAAGAAGAGTGAGGGAAAGGGAGGGAGAAAAAATTTGGAACACAAGATTTTGCAAGAGTGTATATTGATACTGCAACATATTTAACATATATAGGACTGCTTGCCATCTTGGGGGGGGGTGGAGGGAAGGAGGGGAAAAAACGAAACATAAGCGAGTGCAAGGGATAATGTTGTAAAAAATTACCCTGGCATGGATTCTGTCAATACAAAGTTATTATTAAATAAAATAAAATTAAAAAAAAAAGAGTGTATATTGAAAACTATCTTTGTGTTGATTTTAGAAAGGCCTAGAAAGATCTACATGAACTGATGCTGAGTGTAAAATGCAGAATCAGGAATATATTGTACATAAAGACAGCAAGAATGTGTGATGATCAACTATGAAAGACTTCTCAAAGTTCTTCTCAATGATTCAGTGATCCAAAGCAATGCTGATAGACTTTGGCCATATGGAGATTGAATGCAAATCAATACATGCTATGTTCACTTCTTTTTTTTGTTTGTTTTTTTTTCCCTCTCCCATGGTATTTCCCTTTTGCTCTGATTTTTCTCTCCCAATATGATCCATAAAACAATGAGTACTAAAAATAAATAAAATAAAATGTTAAAAATAGAAAAAGAAAACTATCTTTGCATGTATTTTGAAAATAAAAAAACTATTATTAAAAAATTTTAAATACATTTCCATGTAAAAAACATAAATAATTTGTTCATGTTAAGTTCCTTGAGATTGATCTTTGATATTAGTTCTTATATGTTCATTTTTTTTATTAAGTTCAGGTTTGCTTGATAGGAAGTTCTGAAAATCTGCAAGTTCATTAAATGTCTATTTTTTTTCTCATTCAATATTGTGGATAATTTTGCTGGGAAAAAATGTATATTGAAAACTGTCTTTATCTAATTTGGAAAAATAAAATACTATTGAAAACCCCCTACTTATTAAGCACCTACTATGTGCCAGATATTATGCTAAGTACTAGATTCATCCTCTATCCATTATGCTACTCATAGTTTCTTAGAAAGTAAACTCCTTAAGAACAGGGACTATTTAATTTTTGTCTTTGTATTACTATTACCTAGCATAGTGCTTAGTGCTTAATAAATATTTATTGACTGCCTCTTTTTATAGGAATTATTGCCTCAGTTTCTTCATCTATAAAATGGGAATAATAACAGCACCTACCTTGCAAAGTTACTGGGAGGATAAAATGAAGGAACATATTTGTAAAGTGCTTTGCCATCCTTAAAGTGTTTAATAAGTGCTATCTATTATTATTATTTTACATAAGACAAATCATAAAATCATATGAGAAAGCCACAGGTGGGAGAAAGCCCTTACAAAGACTTGTATTCACCCAGAGAGAGGACTGTGGGAATTGAGTGTCGATCACAACATGGCATTTTCACTTTTTTTGTTGTTTGCTTGCACTTTGTTTTTTCTAATTTTTTTTCCTTTTTGATCTGATTTTTCTTGTGTGGCATGATAATTGTGTAAATATATTGTATTTAACATATATTTTTAACATATTTAAATATATTGGATTACCTTCCATCTAGGCAGAAGGGGAAGGGGAAGGAGGGAAAAATGTGGAACACAAGATTTTGCAAGGGCCAATGTTGAAAAGTCATCCATGCATATGTTTTGAAAATAAAGAGCTGTAATAAAAACAAAGCAAATAAATAAAAAAATCAAAGAATTGCATTCTCATCTCATCCCTTTGATCCTAAATGGTGCCTTTGGGCCTCCTCTACTTTGTCTAGTGGAGTGCCTTTGTCTGGTTGTTTGTGTAGCAAGTAATTTTAAAAATTAATAAACATTTTTTTTCTCTCTCCTATCTCCAACCAAAAAAAAAAAAAAAAAGAAAACAAATATATGTATAGATAAATTGTATGTAATGGAGGCCTGTCATTAGAAATATAGTCCTTCGATTCTGTCCTAATAAATATTTATGTATATCTATGCATATACATATATATGAATATATGTATAAAGATGCATTGCCATTCTACTTGATGTTTATTAAGATCAGAATAAAAATACAAATTAATTTTAAAATACACCTAGTTAAGCCAAACAATTCCCACATCGATCATGTCCAAAAAAGCATGTTTCCTTCTCCATCTTAAGCCAGTCAGGTAGCATGTTTCTTCCTCAAGAATGACTGTAAATCTTCATTCTGCTTTGAATTACCAGCCAAACCACTCTGGAAGAAGAGAAGGAAAAGAAGCCTAGGGAGCGTGCACCAAGAGGAATTGGTTGAGTCCCTTGTATAAAGGAAGAGTTCCCAGGATGCAGGTATGAGAGGCTGGAGATGGAGAAATAGCATCCTGGGGCATGGATCGCAAGGCAGTGAGAGACCAGAGTGAGACCTTTGGGATCCTCTCAGTTTCACTGCCAGCCCCCTGGCAGAGGGGGATCTGCCATGAAATAAAGAAGCAAGGTGAACTATCTCCAATAAAGAGCTCAGAGGTGCAGGGCCAGGGGAAATAGAGGCAAGCTGGCTGCCTTCTTAGGCCATGGGAGAGTGTATCCAGAGAAGAATATCCAGACTTTGACCTTTGCTTGAGTGGACTGTGCAGGCCCTGCAGGGAGGACAGCTCTCTGCGGACCCTGAGGTCTTTCCTCATTATCACCATCATAACCTGAAGGAATATGGAACAAATGGATGAGAACTTCCCATCTGAATGTGGACCAGGACAGGTTTAGGATGGCCATTTAAGCCTGGATCATTAAGCGTAGGGACTACTGCAGGATTCCAGGATCCTGGCAGGCTGTATAAGTATCCTACCTAGGAGGTGCCCTGCGGGACCTGAGGACTAATATTCTAGGTGGGAAGCTCACGGTCTTTCAGGCACTGACAATGACAAATCCCTGTGCTACCAATGAAAGTTTCAGCTGATGTCCCACCTTCTACAAGCCCCTTAACTATCAGTGCTTTTTGGTGATTTCCTCCAACTGATCCTGTCTCTATCTTCTTTGGTCAAGTTGTCTCCCCCCATTATATTGTAAGGTCCTTGAAGGCAGACATTCGATTTTGGTTTTAGGTTTTTGGTTTTCTCTTTGGGCAGATATTATTATTATTATTATTATTTTGTAGGTGTTTAGCAGAGTGTGAGCATTTAATTAATGCTGGTTAATTTGATTTGACTACAAATAGGAGCCTCAAAATATCCTGGAAAATTTAACCAATAAACCACACTGAAATCAGACCATCTCCCCTTTTTCAGTTTTGTTTTGTTTTTTAGGCAATTAAACTTAATTAAAATTAAGTGACTTTTAGAGGATCACACAGCTGGTAAAAGTCTGAGGTAAAATATCAACTCAGATCCCCTTGACTCCAGGGCTGATGTACTCTACCCTTTACACTACCTAGCTACCCCTTAGACCATCCTTATAGGCTAAAAAATGTCTTATAATCACCTCTACTTAACAGTGATTCATAAAACCTTAAGAACAATGTTTTTAATATGCTTATGTCTGACCAGGGGCATACTGGTAAATGTTTAACAGGTATTCTGGTTAAAAAAAAATGTGCATGTAAAACACTTTTAAATTTAATCTGCATTATTAACAACAATGCAGTGAATTTGTAGTATCTGCCAATTTCAGAAGTGTAAATGTTCACATTGAAAATGTAATAACCAGTTTTTCTAAGCCTTTATGAACTGGTTTCAGCATACCCCTGAATGTCTCTCTTCTAAATATTCATAATCTCCAGTCTTTTTCTTAATTGTTGATTCATTTTAATCACACCTTAATTGTTGATTCATTTTAATGGAGCTCTTCATGGCTCCATTTGGAGTTTTTCTTGGCAAAGATATTTGAGTGGTTTGTAATTTCATTCTCCAGCTCATTTTACAGATGAGGAAACTGAGGCAAACAGAGTCAAATGATTTGCCCAGGGCCACCCAGCTAGTAAGTATCTGAGGCACGATTTGAAGAGCCGACTTGCCTCCAGATCTGGTGCTCTATCCACTATGTCACCTAGCTGCCAATCTCCAGGCTACATGGAAGGAATCTTCCAAATATAAATAAAATTATTTTTATGAATATAAATATTGTATATATAAATAAATATAAATATAAATTATCCAAGAACAAGATGAGGTGCACATCAGTCCAATTGTGTTGACTGTTAATGGGATTGTCTCATGGATGTTTTCATTGTGTTTACATCAAGCTTACATCCTAATATTTTTTTCAACTACATAAAGCAGTCTTTTTATCCACCTGAGCATGAGTCTTTTGAACATTAAGCATAAGAGAACAATAGTAAGATAGTAGCTTATCTATGTTCTGTGTGTCTCAGAACTCCATCCAAAAAAAAGAGAAAAATTAAGATAGCAATAACAATCACAACCAATAAATAGCATCCAGTACCCAAAGGATCATCTCAGATAAAATTGCCACCTGCAATTGAATGAAAATAATACTGACCTCATAATAATGCAGAAGCAAAGCTTTAAGTTAATGTTATCTATTATGAATACTCAGAACATCCAAATTTTATAGAATGAAAAGCTTTTGAAATATAGAGACTGGTAGAAAAAAACAAGATGGGGGAAGGAGTACTTTGGGGAGTTGGCTGGGGAGGGCACAAGAGGAATATTATAGCTCATTGGTTTTGTCTATTCCTACAGCTGTCTTTTATTGAGTTTACAAAAGATAAGCTAATGTGGCCAAGGTTTACTTCAACTTGAAAAAGTAATCAGTGGGGCAGCTAGGTGGCACAGTGGATAGAGCCCCAGCCCTGAAGTCAGGAGGACCTGAGTTCAAATGTGACCTTAGACACTTAACACTTCCTAGCTGTGTGACTCTGGACAAGTCACTTAAACCTAATTGCCTCAAGGGGGGGAAAAGTGATCAGTTGTGAGATTATGCAGAGAGTTTCTGTGCCAGATTTTTACTTAGATGTGTGACCCTCAGTTTCCTTATCTCTTCTATAAAGATAATAATAGAACCTTACTCCCAGAGTTTTGTAAGAATCAAATGAGATTGAAATTTTTGTAAAGTGTTTAGCACAATAACTTGCACCATATAAATGCCTTTTCTTCTCCTAGCCGTTATTTTATTGACTTCCAAAACAGTTCACCGAATAGAATAATGACTTTGTCCCTGGATTCTTTTTTAGTTTGAATTTCATTGACTATAAGATGGGAAGAATGAGACTAATAATAATAATACCAAACATTTGGATGTTGCTAGGAGGTTTATGGAGTGCTTTACATAACTTCCCTATGTAGATATTATCTCATTTGTTCCTTTTAGCAACCATATGAGACTGAGGCTCTTATTACCCCCATTTTACAGATGAGAAAACAAGAGTAAGAGAGTTTAAGTTACTTGCCTATAGTCATGCAAGATTTGGAGATAAAAAGACTTGGGTTCAGATGTTGTCAGATGTTGTGGGTAGTTTTCCTGCCAGGTCTATGGGCTTGCATATAAGTTCTTTTTGCATTTTTTGCTATTGTGTAAATCAATTCCTCTCCCCACCCCCCACCCCCCATGTTTAATGACTAATTTGCCTGAGTGTTTTGCTGGGGAGCCAAGAACTTTTTTAGAGAAAATGAGCTAGATACTGACATTAGCAGGGGCCCTGTGTGGGAAAATGAGCCAGAGAGATTTGTTTTTCCAATTATCAAGCATTTTCCCCTCCCTGTACCTCTCTCCACTGGGAAAAAAGAAAAAGAAAAAGAAAACCCTTTTTAATAAATAAGCATAGTCAAGCAAAATAAATTCCCATTATGGTCACATCCAATAACAATATTGATAGCTAACATTTGTACGGTGGTCATTACATGCCAGCCCCTTTGCTAAGCACCGTACAATTACTATCTCATTAGATCTAAAAATGTGTGTCTCATTCTGTATGTTAATCCATCACCTCTTTGTCAGGAGGTGGGTAACATCCTTCCTCATCGGTATCGGTCCTCTGGCAACATGATTGATCACTGCACTGACCAGAGTTAAGTGTTTTAAAGTTGCTTTTTTTTTTTTAAACATTGTTGATGTTTCAGTATAAATTGTTCTTCTGTTTCATTGTGCATCAATCCATACAAGTCTTCTCAATGTCTCTGAAACAGTCTCTTCAATTTATTTCAGTATACTGGTGATCCATCGCATTCCTATACCATAGCTATTCAGCCATTTCCCTTAGTTTCCAGTTTTTTGCCACCACAAAAAAAAAAAAAAAAAAAAAAAAAAAAAAGAACTGTGGTAAATATTTTGCTACCTATAGGATTTCTTCTTCTTCTTCTTCTTCTTTTTTAATCAACTTGGATTATAAACCTAGTAATACTACTGCTGGACCAAAGGGTATGAACTAGTTAATAAATTTTAGAATTGCATAGTCACAAATTGCTTTCCAGAATGGCTAGACCAATTCTTAGCTCCAACAATGTATCAGTGGATCTGTTTTCTTGTAATCTTTGCAGCATTTTCTTTTTTGTCAGTTTTTCTGTCATACAGTCTAATGGATATGAGATGGAATTTCAGCTGCTTTAATTTGCATTTTTCTAATTATTAATGTTAGCAGCATTTTTATGTGATTATTGATGGCTTCCTTAGATAAATGCCTATTCTTATCCTATGACCATTTATCAGCTGGGAAATGTTATTTATTCTTATAAATGTGAATCCATTCCTTATATATCTTGGAAAATATACCCTTGTCAAAAAAAAATTGCTGCAAAGATTATTTTCTTTCTTTTTTCTCACTTTTTTTGTTTTTTTAATTAAAGCTTTTTATTTTTAAAACATATGCATAATTTTCAGCATTCACTCTTGCAAAACCTTGTGTTTCAAATTTTTTTCTCCCTACTTCTCCCCTAGACAGCAAGAAATCCAATATATGTTAAACATGTGCAATTCTTCTATACATATTTCCACAATTATCCTGCTGCACAAGAAAAATCAGATCAAAAAGGAAAAAAAAATAGAAAGAGAACAAAATACAAGGAAAAAACAACAAAAAGAGTGAAAATGCTATATTGTGATCCACACTCAGTTCCCACAGTCCTCTCTTTGGACATAGATGGCTCTCTTCATCACAAGACCATTGGAACTGGCCTGAATCACCTCACTATTGGAAAGAGTCACGTCAGAAATGATTATTATACAATCTTGATGCCATGTACAATGATCACCTGGGTTTGCTCACTTCACTTAGCATCAGTTCATGTAGATTTCTCCAAGCTTCCCTGAAATCATTCTGTGATCGTTTCTTACAGAACAATAATATTCCATTACATTCATATACCACAATTTATCCATCCATTCTCCAATTGATGGGCAACCACTCAGTTTCCAGTTCCTTGTCATTACAAAAAGAACTCCCACAAAAATTTTTGCATAAATGGGTCCCTTTCCTCCTTTAAGATCTCTTTGGGATATAAGCCCAGTAGAGACACTGCTGGATCAAAGGGTATGCACAGTTTGATAACTTTTTGAGCATAGTTCCAAATTGCTCTCCAGAATGGTTGGATCATTCACAGTTCCACCAACAATGTATCAGTTTTCCCACATCCCCTCTGACATTCATCATTATCTTTTCCTGTCATCTTAGCCAATTTGAGAGCTGTGTAGTGGTACCTCAGAGATGTCTTAATTTGAATTTCTTTGATCAACAGTGATTTAGAGTATTTTTTTCATATGACTAGAAAGGGTTTCAATTCAATAAACTGGGAAAACATTTTTACAGTCAAAGGTTCTGATAAAGGCCTCATTTCCAAAATATATAGAGAACTGACTCTAATTTATAAGAAATCAAGCCATTCTCCAATTGATAAATGGTCCAAGGATATGAACAAACAATTCTCAGACAAAGAAATTAAAACTATTTATAGCCATATGAAAATATGCTCCAAATCATTATTAATCAGAGAAATGCAAATTAAGACAATTCTGAGATACCACTACACACCTGTCAGATTGGCTAGAATGACAGGGAAAGAAAATGTGGAATGTCGGAGGGGATGTGGGAAAACAGGGACACTGATACATTGTTGGTGAAATTGTGAACACATCCAGCCATTCTGGAGAGCAATTTGGAACTATGCTCAAAAAGTTATCAAACTGTGCACACCCTTTGATCCAGCAGTATTTCTACTGGGCTTATACCCCAAAGAGATACTAAAGAAGGGAAAGGGACCTGTATGTGCCAAAATGTTTGTGACAGCCCTGTTTGTAGTGGCTAGAAACTGGAAAATGAATGGATGCCCATCAATTGGAGAATGGTTGGATAAATTGTGGTATGTGAATGTTATGGAATATTATTGTTCTGTAAGAAATGACCAGCAGGATGAATACAGAGAGGACTGGCGAGACTTACATGAACTGATGCTAAGTGAAACGAGCAGAACCAGGAGATCATTATATACCTCAACAACGATACTGTTTGAGGATGTATTCTGATGGAAGTGGATCTCTTTGATAAAGAGAGCTAATTCAGTTTCAATTGATCAAGGATGGACAGAAGCAGCTACAAAGAACACTGGGAAATGAATATAAACTGTTTGCATTTTTGTTTTTCTTCCTGGGTTATTTATACTTTCTGAATCCAATTCTCCCTGTGCAACAAGAGAACTGTTCGGTTCTGCACACATATATTGTATCTAGGATATACTGTAACCTATTTAACATGTAAAGGACTGCTTGCCATCTGGGGGAAGAGCTGGAGGGAGGGAGGGAGGGGAAAAATCGGAACAGAAGTGAGTGCAAGGGATAATGCTGTAAAAAATTACCCTGGCATGGGTTCTGTCAATAAAAAGTTAAAAAAAAATTAGAAATGGTTTCAATTTCTTCATTTGAAAACTGTTGGTTCATATCCTTTGACATTGATCAATTGGAGAATGGCTTGAATTCTTATAAATTTGAATCAATTCTCTATATTTTAGAAATGAGGCCTTTATCAGAAACTTTGAATATCAAAATTTTTCCCAGTTTATTGCTTCCCTTCTAATTTTATCTGCCTTGCTTTTGTTTGTATAAAAACTTTTTAACAATTAAATCAAAATTATCCATTTTGCATTCAATAATGTACTCTAGTTCTTCTTTGGCCACAAATTCCTATCTTCTCCACAAATCTGACACAAATTTGTTCTTTTAATTTGCTTATATCACGAATCCATTTCAACCTTATTTTGGTGTAGGATGTTAGGTGTGGGTCAGTGTCTAGTTTCTGCCATACTAATTTCCAATTTTCTTAGCAATTTTTTTCAAATAGTGACAAAATGGGTCTCCTAATAAGAGATGGAGACTTTGGGTCTCCATAGTATCTACCATACTCCACCATTATCCCAGAAACTGGGATCTTTGGGTTTATCAAACACTAGATTACTATAGTCATTGACTATTATGTCTTGTGAACCTAACCTATTCCACTGATGGATTACTCTGTTTCTCAGCCAGCACCAAATGGTTTTGATGACTGGTGCTTTATAATATAGTTTTAGATCAGATACAGCTAGACTACCTTCATTTGCATTTTTTTTCATTAATTGCCTTGAAATTCTTGACCTTTTATTCTTCCAAATGAACTTTGCTATTATTTTATTTTTTCGATTTCTGTAAAATAATTTCTTGGGTTTGGTATGGCACTGAATAAATACATTAATTTAGGTAGTATTTTAATTTTTATTATATTAACTCAGCCTACCCAAGAGTACTTGATATTTTTCCAATTAATTAGATCTGACTTTATTTGTGTGGAAAGTGTTTTGTAATTGTGTTCATATAGTTCCTGACTTTGCCATGGCAAATATTTCATATTATCTGCATGTATTTTTAAATGTAATTTCTCTTTGTATCTCTCACTGCTGGACTTTGTTGGTAACATATAAAATGCTGATGATTTATGTGGGTTTCTTTTGTATCCTGCAACTTTGCTAAAGATATGAATTGTTTCTAGTAGTTTTTTTAGTTGATTCTCTAAATATATCATCATATCCTCTGCAAAGAGTGATAATCCTCATTACCCACTCTAATTCCTTTAATTTCTTTTTCTTTTCTTATTGCTAAAGCTAACATTTCTAATATAATATTGAATAGTAATGGTAATAGTGGACAACCTTGTTTCATCCCTGATCTTATTGAGAATAGTTCTACTTTATCCTCATTACATATGATTCTTGCTAATGATTTTAAATAAATGCTACTGATCGTTTTAAGGAGAACTCCATTTATTCCTATACTCTGTAGTGTTTTTAGCAGGAATGGGTGGTGGATTTTGTCAAATGCTTTTTCTGCATCTAATGAGTATCATATGATTTTTGTTAGTTTGGTTATTGAGATAGTCAATTATGCTAAAAAGTTCCTAATACTGAACCAGCCGTGCATTAGTGGTATAAATCCTACTTGGTCATGGTGTATTATCCTGGGGATAACTTGCTGTAATCTCTTGCAAAGATTATTTTTTCCAATTATATTTCCTAGAAAAAATGATTTTAGGAGCTTTTTACTTTCAGTGCTTTTGTTTGTGAAAACTTTTTAAATTTTATGCAATCAAAATTGTCCAGTTAATCTTTTGTGATCCTCTATACTATAACATGTTTAACATGTATAAGACTGCCTACCTTCTAGGGGAGGGGGTGGAGGGAGGGAAGGGAAAAGTCGGAACAGAAATGAGTGCAAGAGATAATGTTGTAAAAAATTACCCATGCATATGTACTGTCAATAAAAAGTTATAATTTTTTTAAAAAGTCTTCTGTGATGCTCTCTATCCTTCATTTGGCTCAAAAGTTCACAGGGTTTAGAGCTGGATGGAACCTTGGAGATGATTTCACATGACTTCCTTATTTTACAGGTTAAAAAAACAAACTGAGGCTTAATCTGATTTTAAGTCCAGCATTCCTGTCAGTGTGTCATGCTGTCTTTCACGAATACCTGAATTATGGCTATCTGGGTAAGTCTGATATTCCACCTCTCCCCCATCCTCTACCCCCATTAGACTATAAACTTGAGAGAAAAGAAGGATGTCTTTTGGGTCTCTGTAGTGACTACCGTACTCCTCTGTTCACACTAGGGTCTCAGTAAATATTTCTTATGTAACAGGCCATAATCAGAGAAACCCTCCCAACTGGCTCTGACTTCATCCCTTGGAGCATGTTTGGATCTGGTCCCCTCTAGTGACACATTCATCCTGGCTTTTCAGGGGGTCATGTGTCCCGGCTGGAAGGCTCGGTGCTTTGGAAAGTACAGCACAACCTGGGTGGTCTCTCCATCCCTGTCATGGCAGCAGGAGGTGGGATTTGGAAGGGTGGCTGTGTCAGAGATTTGGTCACCACACCAGGAAAAGTCTCCCACTCAGAAAACCTTAAAGCTGGAGTTCTTAACCTTTGTTGTGATCTCCATCCCTCTGGGCAGTCTGGCAAAGCCCATGTATACCTCCTCAGAGAGAACTCTGAAAATAATATAAAATGAAATCTATAGGAATACAAAGGAAACCTGTTATATTGAAATAAAGATGCAAATTTTTTTCCCATCCAAGTTCAGAGTTTCCCTGAAATTTGTGCACATGGTCCCTAGGTTCAGAACATTTGTCTCAAAGGGAATATTTCTATCCTTTAGACCTCTGTCCGTTCCCATCTGTCAAGTGTGTCAGAGCCCTGTAAGTCTCTCACTTGAGGGGAAGGAGAGTGCAGAGAAAGGCACCCTTCCTGTGTCTTCCAGAAATGGCAAACTGTTCATACATGGTAGCCAACACATGGGCCTTAAAGCCCTGGCTGTTGCTTGTGCTCTGTCCATCTGTCCTGAACATAGGTGACTGACCAGCGATCCTCAGATGGACACTGGAGGCAAAAGCATGTAAGATTAAGAATCAAGAGTACTTTAATCAGTACAAGAGATGTTCCTCACAACTATTATAGCACTTTCTGAATGAGAAGATGACAAAAGAAATGTTAAAAGCACAAAAGACTCAAAAATATGCTGTGATTAAAAAAAATTAAACATGAAGCAGTAACTTAAAAATACCATTACACTTTCCTAGGAGACTGATACTTAGAAAATGAAGCATTTTTCAGGACTGTTGTACAGACATTTCCTGCTCACCTTAGCTCTATACTGTCTCCTTCAAGGTCCATGGCTTCCGGAAAGCCAGGCCAGGCCTCTTCCTTCTGGAGTGGTTGCTTTAGCATATGTTGTTGTGCCTAAATTATTGATGGTATTATTTGTAGTGTATAGAGTGCTGGCCTTAAAAGGACCTCAATTTGAATCTTGTCATAAATTGATCATTGGGTAATTATTTTTGAGCCTCGGTTTCTGGATCTGTAAAATGGGATTAATAATAGAACCTATTTTGCAGGATTAATGTAAGCATTGAATGAGATAATGTATGTAAAGTGCCATGAACTCAAAACATTATATAAATATGAAGTATTATTATTATTTTTAAGTTATTTATATTATATCCTCTTGATGACCCAGACAACTGCCCAAGACTGTTAAGTTACAAGAAATGTTGCTAATCTGCATTAGTGGAGGGAATTTTCAGGCTGGGACTTTCCTATATTGTTGAAACCCCATTATTCCCCACTCCAAAAAAAAAGAGGTTCTTTGTATGTGTCATAGCCACTAGAAGATTTTAAGTTCCATGAGGGCTTCATATCTACCGCAGGACATGGGATGGCACCTTGGGTGTCTCAGGCATGTGATGTTGATTGAATGGCTGATCAGAGCTAGCCCAGAGCCTTCAGATGGGGAACTTCTCTGATAAGGCTGTATTCTGATAAAGCAGCTGGTCTCAGGCAGCTTTCTATTCTGAGCAGTCCCTGAACATAGGCATAAAAACAAAGGCATCCAAGGAAAGTACCAGATCACAGGGCCCCACAAGGCCCCAGGGATGGGTTTTCCCCTGAGTACTTGCCCTTAGGTCTGTGGTGCAATGACAATCTTGAGCTGCTTTTGCTGGACAGCAAGAGTCTCAGAACAGGCTTTGTAGGCTCAGGGTCAGGATCAGACAGCTAAGGGCTCTTTAGGCTGGGGGTTAGGGGATAGTGGGGTGGGGGGGGAAGGAGGGAGAAGGAGACCTCAAGGAAGAATGATTCCTTCCAACTTCCTGCAACCACACATTTCTCAGTTCCAAATAATAATTCTCATTAAGATGTTAAAAGCACAGACTTTGGTTTCTGAGATGGCCCTTGACCTTAATTATTGAAAATTTGCTAATCAGTTTATTTATTTTCCCCTTTTTTTTACCTTTTCATTTTCAAAATACATGCATAGTTTTCAGCATTCATTGCAAAATTTTGTGTTCCAAAATTTTTTCTTCCTTACTTCCTCTCCCCTCCTCCCCGAGACAGCAAGTAATCCAATATATGTTAAACGTATACAATTCTTTTATACATATTTCCACAATTATCATGCTGCATAAGAAAAATCAGGTCAAAAAGGAAAAAATGAGAAAACAAAAAGCAAGCAAACAATAACAAAAAAAAAAGTGAAAATATTATGTTGTGATCCATACTCAGTCCCCACAGTCCTTTCTTTTGGATGCAGATGGCTTTCTCTATCACAAGTCCATTCAGCCATAGTTTATAAAAATGATTTTTAATTACTCAGAAAAAAGATTTTTGAAAGCACTTCATTTGTACTTTTTTAACATTTTTATTAGAGAGGCAGAATCCATGTTATTTTCACTTTACAAATGAGGAAACTGAGGCTTAGGGAGGTTACCTGATTTAGGATCATTATTTCATGGATTTAGAGCTGACAGAGATTTGGGTTAGATTGCTAAGGAGTGTCAGAGCCTGGAATTTACTCCCAGTTCTCTCCTGACCTAGAATCTGATGCCTTTTCTGTAGGCCCGCTTCTAAACTCAGAACCTACCACCACAACTCAAGGACAGGTGATTCTGACCTCTGGTGGCAGTTCTACCTCCATCTGGGTCAAAGATAAAGAAGTGGAGGAAGAGTTTCCAATAAAACGTTTTTGCAGTCTTGTCATCTAAAATGGGTGCATCTAATGTATTCTACAGGGACATTTAGATAATGATTTAAAATCTGCAAAGTGCTTATATATAATGGAACCTATAATGGAACCACACAGCCTTGGGAGATAGGTACAGATTCCTGGGATCATTATCTCCATTTTATAGATCCAGGAACTAAAGCACAGACAGGTTAGCAAGGTTTCCAAGCACTCTCGGAACCTGTCTGCAGTTTCTAAAGTCAGCTTCCTACCCACTGGGGGACAATGGCTCTCCCTTAAACATCTCCCCATGTCACCAGGTACCGGTATAACTATGGACCCTGAAAAGGTGATACCCAACTCCAACTGAAGAGATCCATATGGGAACTGTCAAGATGGGAGCGGAGAGACCTCTCCTTCTGATTCCTGGCCCAGTGCCAAGGAGATGAAGAGCTTCAAAGATGGCTTCCCCACCACCTTCCAGCAAGCCCTAAATGACAGTGGAAAGCAGATTGAATTTGGGAGTCTGAAGATGAAGTTTTCAATGGAGCTCCTATCATTTACCTACAATAAAGGCAGTTATGTTGGAATGGAACCCTGGCCTAGAGTTATGAAGACCTGAATTAAAATCTGGCCTCAGGACTGGCGAGACTTCCATGAACTGATGCTAAGTGAAATGAGCAGAACCAGGAGATCATTATACACTTCGACAACGATATTGTATGAGGACATATTTTGATGGAAGTGGATTTCTTTGACAAAGAGACCTAACTAAGTTTCAATTGATAAATGACAGACAAAAGCAGCTACACCCAAAGAACGAACACTGGGAAACGAATGTGAACTATCTGCATTTTTGTTTTTCTTCCCAGGTTGTTTATACCTTCTGAATCCAATTCTCCCTATGCAACAAGAGAACTGTTCGGTTCTGCAAACATATATTGTATCTAGGATATACTGCAACATATCCAACATATAAAGGACTGCTTGCCATCTAGGGGAGGGGGTGGAGGGAGGGAGGGGAAAAAAATCGGAAAAGAAACGAGTACAAGGGATAATGTTGTCAATATAAAGTAATCATTAAATAAAAAAAAAAAAATCTGGCCTCAGCTGTGTGACTCTGGCCAAGTCACTCCCTCTACAGTTGCCTCAGTTTCCTCATCTGAAAAATGGGAATAATAGTATCTCTTACCTCCTGGGGTTGTTGTGAGGATCAAATGAAAAAAAATTTTTTTTGTAAAGTGCCTGGCACATAATAGGCACTTAGAAATGTTTCCTTCCTTCCTTCCTTCCTTCCCTCCTTCTTTCCCTCCTTCCTTCCTTCCTTCCCTCCTTCCTTCCTTCCTTCCCTCCCTCCTTCCTTCCCTCCTTCCTTCCCTCCTTTCCTTCCTTCCTTCCTTCTCTCCCTCCTTCCTTCCCTCCTTCCTTCCCTCCTTCCTTCCCTCCCTCCTTCCCTCCTTCCTTCCCTTCCTCCTTCCTTCCCTCCTTCCTTCCCTCCTTCCTTCCTTTTCCTTCCCTCCTTCCTTCCTTCTTCTTCCCTCCTTCCTTCCTTCTTCCTTCCCTCCTTCCTTCCTTTCTCCCTTCCCTCCTTCCTTCCTTCTTCCTTCCCTCCTTCCTTCCTTTTCCTTCCCTCCTTCCTTCCTTCTTCTTCCCTCCTTCCTTCCTTCTTCCTTCCCTCCTTCCTTCCTTTCTCCCTTCCCTCCTTCCTTCCCTCCTTCCTTCCTTTCTCCCTTCCCTCCTTCCTTCCCTCCTTCCTTCCCTCCTTCCTTCCTTTCTCCCTTCTCTCCTTCCTTCCCTCCTTCCTTCCTTTCTCCTTCCCTCCTTCCTTCCCTCCTTCCTTCCCTCCTTCCTTCCTTTCTCCCTTCCCTCCTTCCTTCCCTCCTTCCTTCCCTCCTTCCTTCCTTTCTCCCTTCCCTCCTTCCTTCCTTCTTCCTTCCCTCCTTCCTTCCTTTCTCCCTTCCCTCCTTCCTTCCTTCTTCCTTCCCTCCTTCCTTCCTTTCTCCCTTCTCTCCTTCCTTCCCTCCTTCCTTCCTTTCTCCCTTCCCTCCTTCCTTCCCTCCTTCCTTCCTTCCTTCCTCCTTTCCTTCCTTCTTCCCTTCCTCCCTTCTTCTCTTCTTCCCTCCCTCCCTCCCTCCCTCTCTTCTTCCCTCACTCCTTTCCTTTCTCCCTCCTTTCCTTTCCATCCTTCACCTTTATCTAAAGCCTCGATTTTTAAAAATGTATACAGTGAGTTCTCCTGACTTAACATCGGAGATGATAAAGCCTGGCACATACAGGGAGCTTTAAATTGACAAAGCACGTATGTATCATATATATATATATCACGCCCACGTGTAATACATGCTCCTATACATGCACATGCACATTCGATCCTCACAGCCACCCTACAAAATACGCGCTATTACTGCTCCCATTTTACAGATGGAGGACAGACTGAGGGATTTGCCACGGGCCACACAGTTAGTGTCTGAGCAAAGGGTGATTCAGTGTCCCGGGGCCCCAGCCAGAGCCGGCGCCATCCAGGAGGCCACCTCTAACCTGGCCTGGCCCTTGGATCCCGCCGCCCTCTTCCCCCTGCCTCCCAGTAACAAGTGAGCCCTCTTGGCCGCCCACCGTGGCTTCGCCCCCTCGGGAGGCCCCGCCCCGGCCCAGCAGGCCCGCGCCCCCGCCCCGCTCCCTCCCGGCCCGGGCCGCGGGCCGGTGTCAGTTTCCATCCCCCAGGCCGGGGGCGGGAGCGTGGCCCCGGGCAGCGGCGCAGGCACCTATCGCTTTCCCCATCGGGGCGGGCGGACAATCCTTGGAACTCGGACAGTTTCGTGTGCCCGCCCCCGCGGCCGCGGCCGCCTTCCAAGTGTTCCTCTGGAATCCACGCTCGGGTAAACACCCGGGGAAGAGGAAATTGGCCAAGCAAACAAGCGCGGCCGATTGCATCTGGGTGACGGATCCCCGGGAGCAGCGCCTGCTGACGCACTCCCTGCCTTTTTCCCTACCTAGGCCTCCGGAGAGAGGGGGGCGAGGGAGAGGCGGAGGGAGACGAGTGGAGGAAAGGGAGGAGGGGAGAGAACAGAGAGAGGAAGGGGGAGAGAAGGAGAAGGGGAAGGCGGGGAGGGGAGGAAGGGAAAGAGGGAAAGGAAGAGAAGAGGGGGGAGGGGAAAGGAGGAGGGGGAGGCTGTGTGACTGGGGCACCTGGGGCCGGGGCTGCTGGGACAGATGCTTAGGGCTGGGGCCGGCCGAGGTCAAGCTAACCAAGCCTGGAACAGTGGCAGCTTATGGGCTGCTGGCCAGATGCCTCCCAGGCTCCCGGGGCAGGGCTTATAGAATCTATAAGCTATAGAATCTATAGCTTCACGGCCCTCGCTCGAGGTCCTTCGCTCTTAACGCGTCCCAGCAAGAAATACCAAATCCACTTGGGAGGAGCAGGGGGCGAGCAAGGTGACCTGGCTCCGGTCGCGTTATTCCTTGGGAGGATGAGGAAGTGGAGGCAAAATCCTCGTCTGAGTAAGGCGGTTTCAGTTCTACCAGGAACTACTAATAACCAAACCAAGAATAATAAGAAGCCTCCTTAAAAAAAAAATTAGCAGCCCAGGTATAGGTTGGGGGGAAGCTCAACTCGATAGCAGCGTGAGAAAGAGCCAGAGCTTTTAACGATCTAGAAACTCAATATGAGTCAGCCGGGGAGAGAGGGCTGCCAAAAAAGCTACTCTATACGGCCGAGGGAGGGGAAGTCCAACCCTCCTCTAGCCCTGCTAGACCACATCTGGTCATGGGCTTACAGAGGTCGAGCTGGAAGGGACCTCAGAAGCCTGCATTAAATTCACCAGGTGAGGAAACTGAGGCATCAAGAGAACAAGGGAAAACTGTCCAAGGTCCCAAATCCAGTTACTGTCTGAGGCAGGATCTGAAACCAGAGCCTCCTGACTCCAAGTCCACATCATGCTGATCCTCCATCTTCTTCCTCAAGTCCACATCATGCTGATCCTCCATCTTCTTCCTCTCATTCTTAGGATTGAAGATGGCCAGTAAGCGGTTAACTATGGCCAGGGTCACACCGCTGAGAGGGAGCTGAGTAAAGCTTGGAACCCGGGCTCCTCTGACTCCAAATCTAGTGAGCTACGGGATTCAATCCTGGGCACCAGCTAATTTTGGTTCTTGTCATGGCAGCCCTGCAGTCTCATGGATGTAGAGAGTTCTGTGATCTCCGACACCCTTCTTGAAACTTTCAGCCTTAGATAATTGGAACTGGGAGCACCGAGAGATTGTCACAAAATCACAAAATTGAAGGGTGGGAAAGGACTTCAGCCCGATTTATAGGAAACTAGTGACTTGTCCAGGGTGACAAGACCACTCTGGGTCACAGATTGGACTTGAACCCAGTCCTTCTTGGATCCAAGATTGGGCAGGGAGACACTGTGCTCTGCTGTCTCTCTCACCTGGACTGCTTTGATAGCACTTATTAAAATGGAAGGTCCTGAGCAGCAACTTCCAACTTTTCCATTTCTACCACAAAATAAACTAGCACAGTGCTGGGCACATCTCTAGTACTTAATACATGCCTTTTCATTTATTTCCTGGTTCATGAGGAGCACATCCAGAGGAGGGTGATCAGGGTACTGAGACCACTGGAAGTTATACCATAACAAAGTTCAGTTGAAAGAATTAGAAGAGTTTAACTTGGAGAAGAAAAGATTTAGGATGCATATCATCATCAGCTTTTCAAGTACCCTCTTTCTTTTTAGGTATAATTTCTTTCCTTTTTTTGGTAACGTTCTTTAAAAAAAATTTTTTTGAGTTCTGAATTCTCTCCCTCCTTCTACTCCACACCCATCCACTGAGAAGACATGCAATGTGATATCAATTATACATGTGGAATCATGCAAAAGATTTCCATTAGCCATGTTGCAAAAAATAAAATAAATTAAAATTAAAATAAGCAATAAAAATAGAGTGAACAAAATTTATGCTTCAGTCAGCACTCAGACTCCATCAGTTCTCTTCCTGGAAGTGGATAGTATTTTTCATCATGAGTCCTTTGGGATTGTCTTGGATTATCATATTGATCCAAGTAGCTAACTCTTTCACAGTTGATCATCTTTACAATATTGATGTAAATGTGCACAGTGTTCTCCTGGTTCTGCTCATTTCACTTGGCTTCAGTTCACATAAGACTTCCCAGTTTTTTCTGAAACCAATCTGTTTATCATTTCTTATGACACAATAATATTCCATTACAATCATATGCCACAACTTGTTCAGGCGACCCCAATGTGTGTCCTCTCAATTTCCAACTCTTTGTCACCACAAAAAGGGTTGCTATAAATGTTTTTGTAGATATAGACCTAATGGGCAGCGACAACTGTTTTTCTTTTTGTTCTATCATGCCCAGTACACTGCAAATTCTCAAAAAATATCAATGATGGGGGGAAAATTGATTAGGAGCTAGAATTAGCTCCAGAACTGGAGGTTGTAGAGAGGCAGGTTTAGCATCTACAGAAGAAAAATCTCCGAACAACTGTTGCCCAAAGTGGAAGTCTTCTTTGAGAAGTAGTGAGATTTCCCATCACTGGAGGTATTAGAGTTAAAGCTGTATATCTGCTTGGAGCTAGGATTCCTGTTCTGGTCTGGGTTTTCCTGGGTGCCTTCCAGCTGCTTCTCACTCTGAGATCCTGTGATTCCCCTCACCCGACTCCTAGGTACACACCCCTGCTGATGAGATGTAGATATCTACAGGCAAAAGAAAAACTAGGTCACATTCTTTCCTCTCCCCACAGCCAAGGAGGAGCATGAAAACTCAAGGTAACTGCGACCTGCAGAAAGCTCAGATTCCAAAGTTGAGGAATGCAGAAGGTGTGGTGTTGCCATAGTAATAGCTATGCTCCAGGTCCTCCTGAAGGCTCTCAGGCAAGAGAAGGATCCTACATGATTGTCACAGGTTGGACATTTAGGGGACTTGCATTTCTTAGCGTTAATGGGGCATTACTAAAGTCTTGTGTGTCTCATTTTCTCCATTGGAAGGGTTCTCAGCTTGGTCGGCCCATACTGGAGGCAGTCCTCTCTATACCATCTACTCAGAATTGAATCTACAACGCTCTCAGGATGACCATCCAGCCTTGGTCCATGTCTGTGTCCCAAAAACCATCCACACTGCTGCCAAAGAGCTGGATGACCTTGTCACTGGACCTTTCTGGCTGTTGGTTTTCTCATCAATGAAATGAAGACTAGGGCTAAACTTCTCCTACCTCAACTTAACTCATCTTTGTGGTTAAGTCCAATTTGGATTTGCTTTATTCAAGACTCTTAAGTCATGGGTCTAAAAAGCCATGATCCTGACCTCCAGTGACAGGGAACTCGTGACTTTCAGAGGCAGCCCCATGCATTGTGAGAAAGTGCTGATCAGTAGTTATTCTTCCTTATATGGAACTGAAATCTCAATGTGAGCCCTGTGACTTCCTCCAGCATAGAGCAGGAGATAAGTGATGGACAGCCTTCATTGCTCCTTTGGCATCTACTGAATGTCAAAAGAAATGGAGAAGGGCCGCCATCATTTTAGGTGGACTCCCTGTGGTGGATTTCCAGAAGCACATACAGATAGGAATCCCTTTGGAAGGGCAGGCAGGGATGGCACTGTGAGAGGCGTGTTCATTCAGATGTGAGGGGCCTGCCCTGATTTTCATTCTCTCCTATGGTGCAAAGTAGACAATCCCCCTCATAAAACATTGTTGGGTATTTTTTCCCCATTTCATGCCTCTCAATACATTCGAAATCCCCTGAAGTTAGCTACTTTTAAAAAAAAATTGTCATAAATAGATTTGAGGGATGAGGAAGAGAAGCATTTATAAAGCACATACTATATTCTAGATATTGTGCCAAGCACTTTACAAATATTATCTCGTTTAATCCTTACAACAACCCTGGGAAGTAGGTGCTATGATTTCCCTCATTTTACAGTTAGGGGAAACCGAGGCAGACAGAAGTTAAATGCAGGATCACATAGTAAATATGTAAGGCCAGATTTTAAATCAGGTCTTCCTGACTTCAAGCTAGTGCTCTAGCACTATATTATGCTTTTTTTTATATTCCCCTTGCCTCACACTGTGTGGCACATAAGGGGGATTTACTAAATGCACATTGAATTGGATTTCATAAAGTAGCCTTTTAGATAGCTGAAATCAGCTGTTATGTCCTCTTCCCTCTAAAGTCTTCCTTTCCTAACTAAGCATCCTCAGTTCCTTCTACTAATTCAATTAAATTCTACTGAATTTAATTCAGCATTTGTTAAGTACTTACTACCTGCAAGGTGCTACTATAAGCATTGGGGGGAAATTAAAGATTACAAGAAACATTCCCTCCTGGCCCTCACCATCCTGACTATTCTCTTCAGCCTGCCCAGGCCCCCTCCTAAAATGTGGCACCTATATATGAACACAACATTCCAGATGGGGGTCTGTCTGAATGAGTTGGAGGCCAGGGAGATGATGGATCACCTCTCTTCTGGAAGCCAAATTCCCATTCACTCAACTTCCTTAGGCCAAAAGGCACGACAGCTTGAAGGGCTGTTAGTAGGTGGTTTCAGCACCCCATCATCACCTAAATCGTTATGTCATTTGAAAGGTTTGTGAAAACTGCATTGTATTGATTTTTCCCTACATCAGTTTCATTTTTAGTATTTCTGCTGTTTTTTCTTTTCTAGAATTATTACCTGGCTATGAAGCAGACTGGTGGAGTGAAAAGAGCTCTGGCTTTAGAGCCAGAAGGTAGGATTCCTTCTGTGATGTAGGGTTTCACTGGGCCTCAGTTTCCTATCTATAAAATAAGGGATCTGATCAGCTGGGGAATGGCTGAATAAATTTTGGTATGTGAATGTTATAGAATATTATTGGCAAGCAGGCTGATTTCAGAAGAGCCTGGAAAGACTTAGGTGAACTGATGCTGAGTGAAGTGAACAGAACCAAGAGAACATTGTACACGACAACAACAAGATTATATGATGATCAGTTCTGATGGACTTGGCTCTTTTCAACAATGAGGTGATTCAGGGCAGTTCCAATAGGCTTGTGATGGAGAGGGCCATCTGCATCCTGAGAAAGGACTATGGGAACTGAATATGGATCACAACATAGTATTTTCACCTTTTTCTTGGTGGTGGTGGTGTTTGCTTGTTAGGTTTTTTTCTTTTTCTTGTGTTTTTTCCCCTTTTGATCTGATTTTCTTGTGCAATATGACAAATGTGGAAATATGTTTAGAAGAATTGCACATATTTAATCTATAGCGGATTGTTTGCTGTCTAGGGGAGAGTGGAAGGTGGGAGGGAGGGAGGAAAATTTGGAATACAAGATCATGCAAAGGTGAATGCTGAAAACTGTCCTTGTATGAATTTGGAAAAATAAGAAGCTATTAGTTAAGAAAAAATAAAGAAAATAAAGGGGCTGGACTAGGTGAGGCTTTAGGCCTTGCTCAGCTCCAAAGCCTTTGTCCATATGGAAAGCTGAGCTGTGATTTGCAAGCATATCTAGAAACAAAATGCAAATAAATGCTTCTTTAAAGGTATTTGTGGGATTTAAAAATATATGTGTTTGTGTGCATATATGATATATATGTACACATATGATATATATGTACATATACATAGATACATATACATACATCTATATATGTATATACATATACGTTATTATTTATAACTAGCAATAATTGGCTAGCCATCTACTGAAAAGGCTAAAAGAATTTGGCTTCCATTATCCAGACTTAATTTGGCTTTAGGCCTTTATCAATCATTGCTAGTCATAAATAATGATAATAACTATGAAATTCTCAAAAGTTTACAAAGAGCTTTACATATGTAGCTTGTTTGGCCCTTATACAATTTACACAACAGTGTTCAAGTATAGGATGTCCCAAGAGTCTTAGAACAGTTTTTGAGATTGCACCAAAATTTTTGGAACAGTATATTTTCTCTACTTTACGATGAGAGAATTGAGAGTCCCAGAGTTCACCAATATTTAAATATGTCTTGTCTTCCTAAGTCCAGTGCTCAAAGACCCTGTGTGCTACGAGTCAGCTTCTCAAAGCTATCTGTTCCATTATTAAATAGTCCTAGCTGGTAAAAAAATTTGCTCTTATTTTGAGTCAAATTAGTCCTAGTTATGACATGAAAGGTCCAGGCTTTTATGTTAGGGAGAAAGAGGGAAAGAGAAGAGTTTGGAAAGAAGTTGCCTTGGTAAAAAGGTTTTTTTACTCCAAAGAGGAATTTTTCCCTTTTCTCCCAAGTCTCCCATTTGCTGTCCTTTTCCTCTAATTGATTCTCCTATCCATATTCATGTGCTGAGTGCCCATCTTCCTCAAATTTTATTCATAGTATCAGTAGTAAGTCTCTATCGCAGAGATTAAAAAAACAATATTTAGAACAGCTCTTTTTTTTGGATGGCAAAGAATTGGAAACCAAAGGAGTGCCCATCAATTGGGAAATGGTATATGATTGAGCTGTAAGAAATGATAAAAGAACAGATTCAGAGAAACCCGGGAAGACTTATGTGAACTGATACAGATTGAAGTGAGTAGAACCAGAAGAACAACTTTCAAAATAACAACAACATTGTCGAACAACATTGTCAAGTTTGAAAAACTTAAGAATTCCGATCAAATCAATGATCAACTGCAATTCCAAAGAACCTATAAAAAACATGCTATCTCCCTCTTGACAGACCTGATGGATCTGATGGATAGACTGAGATTTTTTTTTTTGACCAAAGCAAGAATTTGTTTAGCCTGACTACCCACATTTGCTATAAAGGCTTTGTTTTTCTTTTCTTTTTTTTTTTTTTTTCAGTTGTGGGAGAGAGGAATGGGAGAAAAACATTTTTTTCCTTAGTTGAAAAAATAAAATTTAATAAAGCATATAATATAAAATATAGTATAATATAAATAATATAATATATAGTATAATATAAAAATAAAAATATAATAAAATAAAATAATATGAAATAAAAATATAATATAATAAAACATAAATTTTACAATCAAGTAAAATCATTTACTTGCTTACTCAGGAAGTTGGACAAACTTTTCCTGATGCCTCCTCATGGTGGTGAGGTAAGTGAGTTTCCCAAGGCAATGCTTGTAGCACTCAAGTGTTGGCAACTTCTGCCACTTTGGAAAGAGGTTCTGAGGACCTAGCTAAGCAATGGAGAGGTCCATTACCAAGTAGACTGATTGCTTGTAGTCGAATTCTTTGGCTATGGCAACCTACTGTGTTTGCCAAAGGCATTTGCCATTGTCAGGGAAGAGCTCCAGGGAAGAGTCCAAGGGAAAGAGGGATTCCCTGCGGATAGTAAGGTCCTCCAGATGCTTCTGTTTTTGGATGACATTATGCAAAGGGCATCAAGCCCCTGACACTGCAAAGACTCCTAAATGAGATCAGAAATCACTCAAAAGAGTTTGGCGCAATTGTAGGAACAGGAACAACTAAGCAGATGAAAAATAGCTGAAGTCCAGATGCAGTTGAATGGGCAATCTATAGAGCTTGTCCATCCATATATTTATCTTGGACAGATACTGGCAAAGGGATAAGTGAACTGTGCCCAGAATTGAAAAGGCAGAAGAGAGCAGATGAATTGACATTTGGAAAATTACAGTTTATTTTAATGACTCCAAATTTCTTACTGAAACAAAGGCCCATCTTATTTTTTTTAAAAAATACCACTCTTCTTCCTCTTTTATTGTACTGCTGCATTTATACTAAAATATGAAAGAGGCTGAAAAGATTTTTGTGTTGTATCTTACAGGAATATTTGCATAATAATACATCTGACTTAAGTCAAAGAAATAAAGCTCCAACAGCAGAATTGGAACAGGGGAAGTGAACAAACTTCCTAGGACCCTTGAAATCACAATTGTGAGAACAGCTACTTTTAAAGGGAGCCTTAACCCCCTAGTTCTTGAATCGTCTAGGACTGAATTTTCTCCTTAATGCTGAATGGGAAATGTTGGTAACACAGTACTGGAATGTCTGATCTCCCAGGGGAAAATTATGATTCTGCCTACAGAGAATTCTCAGTGATAAATTAACTGACTGATTGGTGAAAGTGCAGGATTTCTGGAGAAGGGAATCCTTCTTATTATACAGAATGATCTTGGGCATACTATTTAACCTTATCTTTTCAAGTGTTTTTGTATAGAACCATCAACATGTCCCAGCTGGGAAGGCCCTTAGAACACAGAATATCCAGACTAGGAAAGCCCTTAGAATACAGAATATCCAGGCTAGGAAGGCCCTTAGAGCACAGAATATCCAGATTGGGAAGGCCCTTAGAGCATAGAATATCCAGGCTGGGAAGGCCCTTAGAACACAGAATATCCAGGCTAGGAAAGCCCTTAGAACACAGAATATCCAGGCTAGGAAAGCCCTTAGAGCACAGAATATCCAGGCTGGGAAGGCCCTTAGAGTACAGAATATCCAGGCTGGGAAGGCCCTTAGAGCACAGAATATCCAGATTGGGAAGGCCCTTAGAGCATAGAATATCCAGGCTGGGAAGGCCCTTAGAGTACAGAATATCCAGGCTGGGAAGACCCTTAGAGCACAGAATATCCAGGCTGGGAAGGCCCTTAGAGCACAGAATATCCAGGCTGGGAAGACCCTTAGAACTGGAGAGGGGACTTAGAACAGAATGTCAGGATGGGGAGGAGTCTTGGAATATAATGTCAGAGGTGGGAGGGTCCTTAGAACACAGAAGGTCAGAACTGGGTGGGGCCTTGGGACACAGAAGGTCAGAGCTGGGAGGTAACTTACTTCAGGGAAATTAGTCAATAAACATTTTTATGTGCCTAGTGTACTGTCACTATGCTAAAGCTATATGTATTCAAATATGAAAAAGAATGGCAGTCCCTGCCCTGGAATTGCTTAATGGGAGAAAATAGCCAAGAAAAGGAAGCTGAAAAGGGAGAGGGAGGGGGATGAGGGGGAGGAGAGGCTCATACAGTCCTGAAGGAGAATGAAATCCCTGGGTGCTGACAGAAAAGTACAAAGGAGTGTGACAGGGTTGGGGAAAGGGGATGAGTTCTGGTTTGGCACTGCTGAGCTTGACTTTCTCAGGGGAACTCTGGCTGAAAATTTTTTTTCAGAGAAACATGAGAAGATTCATATGAAGTGATGCAGTGAAGAAAACAAAGGAACAAAATTGTGACTATAGTAATGTCAATAAAGACAATATTTCAAGACAATAGCACTTGGATAAAATACAACAGGCAATGGGGGTACCATATTTCAAAGCTGAAACAAATGCCTTTCCTTTCTGCTAACAATAGGTGGACAACAAACTGGAAAGTAACATTTTATCAGGTCAATGGTGTTTTCAGGCAATTTTGCTTAATTTTCAGGGAATGTACTTAGTGATGGGGTAGGAGGGTTTAAGAGGCAATTTGAAATGTGGCCCTGTACTTTGAAGTGAGAGACTAAGACTAGATATATAGAGCTTGGAATTATCTGGATAGAGATTATAAATGATGGGGACTGATGAGGGGGGAAAGAGATAGAGACACAGAGAACAAGAGAGAGAAACAGAGATAAAGATACAGAGATGGACAGAAAGAGAAAAGAGGAAAGTGAAGAAGAGGAGAGAGAGAAGAAAAGGAGAAAGAACGAGAGAGGACAGAGGGAAAGAAAGACAGAATGAAAGAAAGAAGCAAGGGTAAAAGAGGCAGGGAAAGAGAATGAGAAAGAGAGGAAAGAGAATGAGAGATGAAAGAGGGAGAAAGAGAGAAAATGAGAGAAAGGGAGGATAGAGAAAAAGAGGACAAATAGAATGGGAAAGAGAAAAAGAAATTAGAGAACAGAGGGGGGGGAAAGAGAGGGAGAGGGAGAGAGAGAAAAACAGAAAAAGAGGGGGAAAGAGAAAGAGACAGAGGGAGAAACACACAGAGAAAGATACACTGAAGGGGAAGGAAAGGGGGAGAGACAGAGACAGAAAAAGACAGAGAAAAGAGAGAAAGCGTATGGGAGTAGAGGGAAAGGAGAGAGACTAGAAGGAAAAGGGCCCCACGAAAGAGCCTTGGGGCCATGTCTTATTTAGGGAACAAGACATCGATGATAATCCATGAAAAGTAAACTAAGAAGAAGCAGCCAGACAGATAGAAGTAGATCCAAGAGAGTGCTTGTTGAATAAATGATTATCAAATGAAGAAACTGCTTGTTTTGTATAAAGTGTCGCTCTGCCTTCTAGTTCTAAATCCTGTGACCTTTCAATTCCTGTTTCTGACATTTACTAGCTGGGGATCATGGGCCAATGAGTCACTGGGACCAGGCTGCCAAGAGCTTTGCCCCACCAGGGACCATGCCCTAGAGAGCTTAACCAGCTCCTTCCCGGGGCTCTGCTCTCCTGATCGGGAGGGCCTCCTGAGGCCCTTGATGTAGGCTAGCCCCTGAGGGGCTTCCTTTGCTTGCTTGTGTTTCCTTCCCAGACATTGCCCACCCCTGCCAGGCTCTTTCACCTTTGGGAACTATGAACATATCAACAGAGGCAGCTGGGTGGCACAGTGAGTAGAATCTTGGGCCTGGAGTCAAGAAAATATGAGCTCAAATTTGACCTCAGACACTTACTAACTGTAGGAACCTGGGCAATTTCCTTAATTTCCTCAACTGTAAAATGGGAATATTCCAAAGAGATGTTATGGAATGAAATATCTGTCAAGTGCTTAGCACAGTACATAGCACATAGTAGGTGTTCTATAAATGCTTATTCCCTCTTCCCTCCTACCGCCTTTAAGTACTGCCACAGATACAGCAAGGGTGTGTTAATTTATTCCTCTACAGATCCACTAACCCTTCCTGGAACTTTCCAAATCAAGTAGACTTCCCTGTCTACTATTTCCTTCCATATATAGCTTCCCCTCATTAGAACATTAAGTTCCTTAAGGGGGGATTTTTCATTTTTTACTTGGCTTTTAGCCAAGTATGTGGCACATAATGAGCCTTAAATGCCTTTCAATCATTTGTTCGATAACTATAAATCGCCATATAAATGCCAGTTATTATTGATGACAATTAACAATGATTGTTCATAATGATCATTAATTATAATCATAACAATAACTACTTGAAGCTTTTACTCTAAAATGGAGAACATAATAATTGTATTACTTATCTCACAGAGAAGTAGTTTTATAAACCATCAAGTGCTACGGAAATGGAGAATTATTATTATTAGCAATAATAATAGTTAATACGGTTTTGTATTAGCTTACAATCAAGTTATTTCCCCTGCTAGTTTTTAAAAAAAAGTAGGAACCATGTCTAGCCTGGTATATTTCTCAGGATTTTGAATATAGCAAACATTTAATAAATGGTTGTTCAATTGGACAGGCACTCATTAAGCACCAAAATTAAGTAGACCAATGGGGAATGGGGATACAAAAATGTTTATTGAAAGATAAGGAATTGTTTAATTCCTATACTCAGGGAACTTCAAGTCCAATAGTGGGGAGATGAATGATACACAGTAAGTAAATATAAAGTAAAAGGTAATGAGGCCTAAAGAAAGTTTGAAACAAAATGCTTTAGCAAAATTTGAGAGAATGAATGAATCAAGTATTTATTAAGCACCTGCTGTGTGCTGGGCATCTTGTTTGCCAAAAAGGACACAATTTCTGCTCTCAAAGGTCTGACATTCTACTGAAATAGATGATATGTAAATATAAGAACATAGAGAATGAAAACATTTGGAAAAATACATCAGGACAAAGCAGGCAGATGCAAGGTAATTAGGGAGGGAGAACACTTAGCAGGTGAAAGGCTTCACCTAGAAGCTGCTGCTTGAATTGTTTCTTGAAGAAAGCGACAGAGATGAGGAGGGAGTGCATTCCCCACTTGGGGGACAGAGGGAGGTACTGGAGAAGATGGGAAGGGAAGAGAGGGAAAGATGAGGAGAGGTTTGTCTTTGGCAAAGAAGTCACCTTATTATCTGAGAATGGAGGCAGGGGATGATGGCAAGAGGTTCTGAGATGAGGAAAAGCGTGGAAAGAGCAAAGGGAAGTCAGAGGAAAGATCCTGGGCTGAAAAGGGGCTGGATTGGGAGTTAGGAGGTTGGGGGTTCAACTCTTGGCTCAGCAAGTTATTACTTAGGTGATCTTGGGCTACCTCTCTACTTTTGTAGGTCTCAGCTTCTTGATCAATAAAATGGTGTTGGACTAGACCCCATCTAAGGTCTCTTCACACTCTCCTATAATTAAAGGACTCTTCCCCTTTTTCCTACTGAGGTTGGAGGGGACCTAGAAAACTATACTGAGGCATAAACTCCCCAAACTCGGAATAATGGTCAGGATTTGTGGGCAACTGTGTGGTGCGGTGGATAGAGCGTAGGGTCCAGAGTCAGGAAGACTCCTTTTCCAAGTTCAAATCTGGCCTCAGATGCTCCCTAGCTGTATGACCCTAAGCAAGTCACTTCACCCCTGTGTGCCTTAGTTTCCTCATCTGCAATGAGCTGTAAAAAGAAATGGTAAACTGCTTCAGGATCTACAAAGCAGGGTTGTAAAGAGTCAAACATGACTGAAAAATGACTGAACCCCACCAACAATAACTGTCTTTCTAACAGGAACTTTGGAGAAGATAGGATGTTCCTGTGGGAGACACAAAGACTCTGGAAGTCAGGTGTTGTAGGGATAAAATGGGTACTGGCGTTGTAAAGCTGTGGATTTGAATTCAGCCGAAAACACTTATTAGTTGTGTGACCGAGCAAGTGACTAAAAAAAAAAAAAAAATCTCTCTCAATCTCAGTTTCCCTATTTGTAAAATGGGAATAACAATAGCACCTACTTCACATGACTGTTGTAAGGAACAAACGAGATAATACATGTAAAGTATCATAGAAATGTGAACTATCATTATTCCCTATGAAGAACATGGTCTTTAGGAACTCCACTCTGCCACAGAGAACAAGGGAGAGGAAAGGGAAAGGCACTTGCATTTATTAAGCACCTACTCTGTGCCTGGCACTGTACTAAATGGTTTACAAATATTATTTTATTTGAAGACACTATTTCATTTGAGAACCCTGCCAGCTCAGAGGATGCAGAGAACAGTATAGGAGCAAGATAAATTCACACTCCTATTCTCCTGCTGTGTAGAAAAAGCTGGAGAAAACTGCACTGAGTCCACTATCAATTTATGTTATACAATCTTAGCTAAGTCCTCACTGGGGTATGGCAATCCTTTTACAACTTCCTAACCGATTCAATATCCAATGGATTTTCCAAACTCTTTTCATTCCTCCTCAAATCTCCTTATGACCTCTCAGCTAAAGATCTGACCTCATACTTAAAAAAAAAAATGGAGGCCATTTGCTGAGGGTTCCCTCTTCTCTCTTTTTCATTTCACAGCACTCTAATGCCTTCTGTCATTGTCTCATCCTTCACCAGTGAAAGAAGTGGCCCTTCTTTATTCTCCTGCTCTTCCTCCTCCTCCTCCTCCTCCTCCTCCTCCTCCCCTTCTTCTTCCTTCTTCTTTCTCTTTTTCCTTCTCTCCCTCCTCCTCCTTCTTTCTTCTTTCTTCTTCTTTTTTCTCCTGACCCCGGGGCTGATGCTTCATCCACTGCGCCAGCAGCTGTTCTTTCACTTATCTAAAATCTTTCCCTGAATTCTGACTGTTTTTCAACTTCCTACAAATATTGCCTCCCTCATTCTCAAAAAACTTTGATCATCTGATTTTTCTTGTGCAGCATGATAATTATGGAAATATGTATAAAAGAATCACACAAGTTTAACATGTAATGGATTACTTGCCATCTAGGGGAGTGAGTGAGGGAAAGGAAGGGAAAAATTTTGGAACACAAAGGTCTTGCAAGGGTGAATGTTGAAAACTATCTTTGCATGTATTTTGAAAATAAAAAGCTATTGTTTTAAAAAAAAATCCTTTTTCAGCTTTTCCATGGGCAAAAAAAAAAAAATCCCAAACACTTGATCATCCATTCCAGCTAGGTATCATCCTATGTTTTTTCTCCCTTGTGGCCAAATCCCTTGAGAAGGCCATCTGCAACAGGGGCCTGTCCAAGGGAAGGGGTGGGGAAGGGAAAAAATTTTGGAACAAAAGGTTTTGCAAGGACGAATATTGAAAACCATTTATGTATATGGTTTGAAAATCAAAAGCTTTAATTAAAAAAACAAATTAAAAGAAAAATACAATAGAGGTCTATACTTCCTTTTCTCTCCGCTGTTTTCTAAACTTTCTGCAATCAGGCATCCATCCTCATCATTCAACTAATCTCTCTCCAATCTCTTAGCTACCAAATCCAATGCTCTTTTTTCAATCCCTATCCCTTTGGACCTTTCTGCAGGTTTTAACCCCACTAATCTCTCTCTTCTCTTTCTGGCTCTCCTCCTACCTCCCGACAGTTCCTTCTTAGTCTCTTCTGCTGGATCTTCAGATGGGACAGGCCACTTAACCATGGGTGTTCTACAGCCCTCTGTCCTGGGCTCTTTCTCTCCTTGCTATTTCACCTTTCAGTCTCCTCAGCTCCCATGGATTCAATGATCATCCCTTTGCTGATGAATCTCAAAACTATGAATCCATCCCTCACCTTTCTATTGACCTCCAAACCTGCATCTCTGACTGCCTACTGTTGTCTCAAAATAGATATCCTGCAGCTATCTTAAACTTAGCATGTCAGAACTGAAGTCATTTTCTTTCCTCCCCAAATGCTTCCTTCTTTCAAACTTTTTTTATTCCCATTGAAGGTGCCATTACCCTTCTAGTCCCCCAGACTCAAAGGCTCAGTGTCATCGTCAGCTCCTCACTCTCTCACCCCCTATGTCCAAACTGTGGCCAAGTCCTCTCCATTTTACTTTGATATTGCCCCTCTTTTAAGCCCTCTTCTGCCCTCTGCCACTTCTGCCACTTTGGTACCCTTGTACTATTGCAATAGTCTCCCTGCCATTAGTGTCTCCCCATTTCAATCCACTGTCCACTCAGCTGCCAAAATGATCACTTTTAAGCTCAAAAGTAACCATATCACCCTCCAGTGGCTCCCTAGTACCTCTAGGATCAAATACAAATTCCTCTGGGTTAGTATGCCTCTTCAGTATCTCACATAACAACCTCCTATCCAGTCACACAAACTGGTTTAAACTCCTTTCTCTTCCTCCCTGCCTCTCTACCACATTGATATTCTCACTGCACAGATAGGACTATATCACTCTCCTGTTGAAAAAGCTTCAGTGGCTCCCTATGGCCTCTAGCATAAAATGAGAACTCTTTCTTTGGAATGTAAAGCCCTTCAGAGTCTGGCTCCAGCCTGTCTTCCCAAGCCAAGTCTGATTTACTCCTCCTCACTCATAATGGCCTACTTGCCGGTCACTGTGACATTCCATCATTCTTTCCCAGCATTTGTCTGGATTATTTATCCCCTCCATCCCTGAGCCTGAAATGTTCTCCCTCTTCACCTTTGCCTTTTGAGACTCCATTTCCCTTCAAAGTTCAACTCAAATGCCATCTCCTTAAAGAGGCCTTTCTACTGGTTATTAGTGTCCCAGTCAGCTCCAAATCATGCTGTATTAATTTTGTGGATATTCCATATCTATTTATCTAGGACCAGGAGGTATCCTCTCAGTAAAATATACTCAGTCCCTGAGGGCAGGAACTGACTAATTTATTATAATAATAACACTACCAAATATGTTGCCTACTATGTGCCTGGGCTATGCTAATAACTTTACAATTATTACCTCATTTGATCCTCACAACAGCTTTTGGAGATGGATGTTACTATTATCCCCATTTTACAGATAAGAAAATTGAGGCAAAATGAGGTTATGATTTGCCCAAGATCTTACAGCTAAGTAAGTATCTGAGACATCTGAATTTGGGTCCTTCTGGCTCCAGGATGGTACTCTATTCCCTGAGCCACCTATCTTTGTATAGTATAGTCATATAGTAAGTGCTTCATAAATATTATTGATTAATTATTGATGGATAGGATTCAGGGGACAGTTCCTAGACCATTAGGCTAGCCAATCATATTTTCTCTGTGCCACCTCCCAAATTTTAGCCCCCGAGGGGATCAAATCCCCTTCTTCTTTAACACTAAAGACAGGAAAGCAATCTGAGGCACAGAAGAACATAGATATTAGAGCTGGAAAGGACCTTTGATATCATAGGCTCATACCAGGGACATCTTGGTAAATATTTAACTAGAGGCTCTCTGAAGGAAAAAAATATATACCCATGACATTTTTTTTTTTAACATTCATTTCCCAGTGTTCTTTCTTTGGGTGTAGCTGCTTCTGTCCATCATTGATCAATTGAAACTGAGTTAGATCTTCTCTTTGTCGAAGAAATCCACTCCCATCCAAATACATTCTCATACAGTATCGTTGTTGAAGTATATAATGATCTCCTGGTTCATGACATATTTTAAAATCTAATCTGCAATTATGAACATTTTCTGCATCACTTTCTTAAATCTAAGGAATCAGTGGAACAATCAGTCAAGCCATGATTTGTAGGATCTGCTGATTTCTGGGGTGTAAATATTCACACTGAAAACTTAAGTGTCTGCTAAGAGCCAGTATGAGCTGACTCCAGCACGCTCCTGGATAATAGGCTCATAAATTTAGACTTGGTATAGCCCTTAAGATGAGAAGATGGGATGGGTTGACTCTGGCTTAGGAGTGCAGTTTCTAGCTTTTTGTGTGATCTTAGGCAAGGCTTTTCTAGATCTCCATTTCCTCAACTGTTAAATGAAATCCTTTCCTTGATTCAAAGATCTTTCCAGTTCTCAAAACCTCTGGACCTTTCTCCTATGAAGGGAAATCAAATGACCTTTTCCTGTGCATCATCCAACTCAAGGCTGCTGTTGCTTGAGACAGGAGAGAAGCTCTGGACTTGATTCAGTGAGGGAGAAATTCCTGCAGAAATCTTAATCCTGCTGGCTCCTGGATCCATTTTGTCCCCCATAATTATTATTAGGCTATAACTTTCCAGATCCACCGTTGAAGGGAAATCTCCCTCTCTCTTCTCCTTTCCCCCAAAACCCCAACAACCATGACATTTATGAACATCTACAGTTCCTCTCCCTCTTTCCCCAGCTGGGTTTTCCCCGAATAGCAGGAACTTACTTGGAGGTTGTCACTGCTTTGTGGGGCAGTGATTGCCCTGAGTGACTGAGACTACTGGGAGCTTCTGCAGCTATCTGCAAACCTTCTGGATAGTTTCAAAAACTGATGGCAAGTGGGGATGCTGCTGCTTTCTGGGGAATCTGGGCACCCACTCATTTTTTTTTTTTTTAAAGAGGTTTGTAAAATTCCAGACTGTAGATTAGAGGCAAGGGATGGGTGGGGCGGTGAATCAGTGCATTCCTTCCTCCCCCATCTCCCTCCTTCGTGGGTTATCACTCTGCTAGGGTGTGGGCCTTGTAATGGAAGGACCCACTGGCAGATCTTTTCAAATCTAAGCAGAATTCCAGTCTAGCTGAGGAGTGCAAAAACTCTCCTTTCTTCTCCTTCCTTCTGGTCTCCCATTAATCGACCACTGACTATGAGAGAAAATTCTCAAGCCGTGGGTGGTCTCATTTGGTTTTTGATTTGGAAAATTTCTACCCTTGTTCCCCCCAGGAGTCCCTAACTATAAGACTTTGAGACTCTTAGAATGGTGTTGACCAGGGTGTTGAACATTGGAAGCCACAGGTCCTAGTTAGGAATCTCATCTGGACTATTTCAATAACCTCTTAAAAGAGTTCCTGCTCCAAGTATTTTCTCCATTCCAGCCCATCTCCACCCCATTCCCACACAGCCATGTTACTCTCTATTCAGTTAGTCAATCAATCAACTAACAATCATCTATTAATCACCTACTGTGTACCACGTTGTGCGCTAAGGGTTACAAAGGAAGGCAAAAGACAGTTTGCCTTCAAGGACCTCACAGTCTTATGGACAAACCAGATCTAGGCAGGATAGACTAGACAAGAGAAATTCTAGAGGTTGCTCTGGGATAAAATGCAAACTTTGTTGGGCATTCAAAGCCTTTCACAAGGCAGCTCCAACCCAGCTTTCCAGACCAATTTCACTTGACTTCCCTTTACAAATTTGACATTCCAGAAATTTGCCTATTGGCCATTCCCCATATATTGCATTTTGTCTCCTGCCTTTGCTTATCTGAAGCAAATTCCTCCTTCATTTCTACTTCTGGGAATCCCTAACTTTTTTCAACATTCAGCTCAAGGACCATCCCCAACAAAAGGCCTTCCCTAATACCATGGGTTGTTCAAGCTCTGCTCTATCCCCAGTCACTTTGGCTACATAGTACTGTGGATTGCCTATCCTTAGAGATGCTGTTCCCTCAGGAAACAGTAAACTTCTTAAGGATATAGACTTTCATTTCTTCCTCTATATTCTCAGGACTTACTTAGCGCATAGTAGGTGGTTAATCAATGCTTATCGAATTGAACTTGCTCATCTGTAGTAGTAGCATTCATTCAACAAATGTACTGCTCTGATCAGGTAACCTCTTAAGGATCATAGATAGCTAGGTAGAGAGAGAGAGATGGATGGATACAGATAGGTAGATAAATGAAAAATAGGTGGATGGAGGTAGAGTCAAGATGATGGAGAAAAGGCAGCCACTCACTTGAGTTCTCATCTATACTCCTCTGAACACCATAAAAAAATTCCTAGAGGGGCAGCTACTTGGATAGGGCACCAGCCTTGAAGTCAGGAGGAGCTGAGTTCAAATCTGTTCTCAGACACTTAACATGTTCTAGTTGTGTGATTTAACCCTTATTGCCTTGAGAAAAAAAAAAGAAAAAAATTCCTAGAGCAGCAGAACCCACAGAAAGATGGGGTGAGATAATTTTCTAGCCAAAGACAACTTAAAAGGCTTGCAGGAAAGTTCTGTCATACTAGGGAGCACAAATCCAGTACAGGCTGCTCAGTGCAGACCCAGTCCCAGTAAACCAGGTATGACCTTGGTTTGGTTTCCAGCATCATGGAGCTGCAGCTAGGATAATACAAGATTTAACAGCATCTACATCAAAGGTTCAGAGGACTTAGAACACGATATTCTGAAGGGCAAAGGAGTTTAGGGTTACAACCATTGAATCAGCAGAGACAGTAGCTCCTTGCAAGCTCTCAACCCAAGGACAGCAGGGGGGTTGAAGGGCTAATCAGAAGGAGATTGCAGGGGTCTTGTTGTTGGCAGTAAGGGCAGGACATTGTAGTTTTGTCCATATTCATTTCTGGGTCACAATCCAGGGGGACAGTCCCAGTGTGAGGAGGAGCACTAGCATACTAAAAACTTGCAGCCTACTACAGTGGAACAGGGACCATCCAGGGCAGAAAATAATGTTTGTGGTCATGCCAAGACCAGAGTACAGGCCAAGGGAATAGTAAACATACCTCTCCTTAGAGCATACTTTGGAATAACTGAAAACTTATAAGTCCCTAGAAGTATCTCTGAAAATAGCTGTGTTAAAGTCCCATTTTAATAGAGAGCTAAAAGTTGAGAAATACACTAGAAAAATGAGCAAACAACATAAAAAGTTATGTTTTATAGGAAGATCAAAACACACACTCTGAAAAAGGTAACAAAATCACAGGTTCTATATCCAAAGTCTTCAAGAAAAATATGAATTGGTCTCAGGCCTTGGAAGAGCTCAAAAGCAATTTTGAAAACCAAGTAAGAGAAGTAGAGGAAAAATTGGGAAGAGAAATGATAGTGATGCAAGAAAATCCTTTTTTTTTTTTTTTTTTTTTTTTTAAGTGTCAACAGTTTGGTAAAGGAGTCACACACAAAAGAAAGTAAAATAGATTAAATAAAAATAGATTAAGCTGTGAGAAGAAGAATGCCTTAAAAAGCAAAATTGGCCAATTGGAAAAAGAAGCACAAAAATTCACTGAACAAAAAAACTCCTCAAAAAAGTAAGATTGGGCAAATGAAAAGTTTATTATATAAAAGTATAAATGCTCACTAAAGAAAGTATTTCCTTCAGGACGATTAGTTGGTGCAGTGAAAAGAGCACCAGCCCTGAAGTCAGAAGTACTTGAATTCAAATCTAGCCTCAGACACTTAACACTTTCTAGCTATGTGACCTGGGCAAGTCACTTAATCCCAATTGTCTCAGCCAAAAAAAGAAAAAGAAAATAATTCCTTAAGAATTAGAATAAAGCAAATGGAAGCTAATGAATGTATGAGAAGTCAAGAAATAATAAAACAAAACCAAAAGAATGAAAAAATAGAAGACAACATGAAATATTTCATTGGAATAACAAGTGATCTAGAAAATATATCCAGGAGAGATAATTTAAAAATTATTGGATTACCTGAGAGCCATGAGAAAAAACAAACAAAAAAAGTCTACAAGTCATCTTTAAAGAAATTACTTTTTAAAAAATTGCCCTGATATTCTGAAACAAGAGGATAAAATTGAAATCGAAAGACTCCACTGATCACACTCTAAAAGAGATCCCAAAATGAAACTCCCAAGACTATTATAGCAAAATTTTATTGCTTCCAGGTCAAAGGGAAAATATTGCAAGCAGCCATATAGAAACAATTCAAGCATCATAGAGCTGTAGTTAGGATAACACAAGATTTAACAACATTTACATTAAAAGGTCCAGAGGACTTAGAACATGATATTCTGGAGGGCAAAGGAGTTAGGATTACAACCAAAAAATCACTTACCCTGAAAAACTGAGTATAACCCTTCAAGGGAAAAAATAGATATTTAGTGAAAGAGAGGACTTTCAAACATTCTTGATAAAAAGATTAGACTTGAGTAAAAAATGTGACTTCCAAATACGACTCAAGAGAAGCATAAAAAGGTAAACAGGAAAGGGAAATCATAAAGGACTCAATAAGGTTATACTGTTTGCATTCCTACATGGGAAGATGATATTTGCAACTCATAAGAACTTTCTTGTTATTAGGGCAGCTAAAAGGAATATAGATAAAGGGCACAGGTGTGAGTGAATATGAAAGGATAATATCTTTTAAAAAATAAAATTAAGGGATGAGAAAGAGGAATGCATTGGGAGAAAGGAAAAGGGAGAGGCAGAATGGGGTAAATTATTTCGCATAAAAGAGGCAAGAAAAAGCTTTTATAATGGAGGGGAAGATAGGGAATGTAGGTGGGGACAGAGTAATGAATCTTACTGTCTATGGAACTGGATCAAAGTAGGAATAACATACATAACATCTGGGCAGAGAAATCTCTCTTATACATTGTACATGGTAACAACAAGATTATATAATGACCAGTTTTGATGGATGTGGCTCTTTTCAACAATGAGGTGATTCAGGCCGATTCCAATGGCCTTGTGATGGAGAAAGCCATCTGTATCCAAAGAAAGGACTATGGAGACTGAATGTGGATTCTAAAATAGTATTTTCACCTTTTTTGTTGTTGTTAGTTTACTTTTTGTTTGCTTTCTCTCTTTTTTTTTAATCTGACTTTTCTCCTGCAGCATAATAATTGTGGAAATATATAGAAGAATTGTATTTGTTTAACATATATTGGATTACTTGCTGTCTAAGGGAGGGACTGGGGGGAAAAGAAGGAGAAAAAAATTAGAACAAAAAATTTTGCAAGGATGAATGTATTTTGAAAATAAAAAGCTAAAAAAACAAAGTAGAAAAATGAAAAAAAAAAAAAAAAAAGAAAAAGAAATCTCTTACCCTGTAGGAAAGTAGGAGGGGACATAGGAATAGAAGGGAGAGAAGATTGGGAGAGGTGGGAGTTGGAAGTAAAAACACTTTCGAGCAGGTAGATAAATAGGGAGGGGGAGATAACTAAGTAGGTAGGTAAATGGATAGTTGGTAGATAGATAAATGACTGTAGATAAGTAGGTTGGTAGAGTGTGCTGGAGCCAGTCCAATTTAAGAGATCCCCATTGTTGAATCTTCAGTAGGAACATTTACATGTGACTACAAATCAGGGCTTGTTTTATTGTTTGTCTAGGCTCAGGAAAGTGAGAAATGTGTTAATAACACAACTTAAACTTAAACTTGTGTTAGACCTTTTCTGGGAGGATTAGTTGTTGATAGATAGATATTATTCATTAAGTGCTTAATACCCCGGAGCTAAGCACAAGCAAGAAAACTAGTTCTTGCCTTCAGGGAGCTTCATGGAGAAGGCAATAATTGAGAGGTGCTGAAGGGGGATGGGGCACACCTGTGGTTTTGTTGGGTGGACATGGCCAGGAAAGGTAGACGAGATTCTGGACAGGACAAAGTGAAAACTCAGCCTTAGAATCCAGGGGCCCAGAGACAGTCCAAGTTTCCAACTAGAGCTGGGAAGGATCCTCAGAAGCCAGGAAGTCCATTTCCTTCATCATAGAGACAATGAAATGAAGGCCTAGGAATCATAGTTTCTAGGATCATGGGAGCATAGTATTTAGGGGCAGAAGGGACCTTAGAGGCCATTCTATTCAAATCCTTAATTTTAGAGATGAGGGAACAGAAGACTGATCGCTCACCTGATGTTCCATAGGTGGTATCCAAGCTAGGGTTCAAATCTGGGTGATTCTAGTAGGTTCTTTCCCCACTGACACTACCTCCACGTTAGCCTCAGCTTCTTTACCCACAAAATGGGAAAAATAATATTTCTAATACCCACTTCCCAAAGTTGTGAGGAAAGTGCTCTGTAAAACCTAGGAGCATTATAAGAAAGTGAATTATAACACTTCTCTAGTGTCCCTTATTGTTAATGAATAAAGTAGGAATAATTGCCAGTATTAAAGGTCATCTTCCCCTACCTTCTCCCTTGCTCTAGCAGACTTGCTCAGCTTTAGATTATTCCATTCTCCTTCATGCTTTCCAAGTTTCAGTTCAGATTAGATAACTTTTCATCTCATTCTCAACTCATCCTCTCCCCCTTCCATGTTCTTGTTCGAGCTCTCCCTCACTTATTGGATTGGCATTTCCTGCAAACATTTCCACTGAAAATCATCTCTTCCTTCAAAGCCTTCCTAACCTTCCCCTGCCCCAGCTCCAGAGCTCCAGGGACAACATAGTGCCTCTCTCCCTAACTCAGGCTTCTCAAAACACTCCCCAGGTTTTCTTTATTCTGATCTCTCTATCCCTTGTAACACAGCTACTTGTGTGTTTGTCTTTCCCTTTATTAATCACAGCCCTTTATTAGGCTGTGTGACCTTTGAGAGTTGGACCTGAGTCATTTGTAGCATGATGTTTTATCCTTAGCCTCATAATAAGTAAATGCCTGTTGACTCCAACAAATAATTATCAAATGCCAAAAGCATGCAAGGCAATATGCAGCATTTCAAGGTCCTAGTTGGAGTTCTGTACCTACCTATGTATGGGCAAGTCTTCTTCCTTCTGAGGAACTTTGGTGTAGCTTCATTATTATGTGTATCATAGGGATCTGGGGACCGTGCACTGTGCATTTGACAGATTCTCCTCACTTGTAGAGACTAGGACCCTGCTCCAGGGATGGCCATGATGATATGGGATGGGGAATGCCTGGAGAGACTCTGGAGCAAGTGTGGACATCCTGTAGCTGATTCTGATTTGCTAACTACATGGGTAAGAGAAGACTCTTTGATTGGCTGCAGAGTCAGCAGCAAGAGGACTTTTTCTTTTTAATTAAAGCTTTTTATTTTCAAAACATATGCATAGATGATTTTTTAACATTGACCCTTGCATAGCCTTATGTTCCAAATTTTCCCCTCCTTCCCCCCACTCCCCTCCCTAGATGGCAAGCAATCCAATACATGCTATACATGTTAAAATATATGTAAACATATTTATACAATGCTCTTGCTACACAAGAAGAATCAGATCAAAAAGGAAAGAAAATGAGTAAGAAAACAAAATGCAAGTGAACAACAACAAAAAAGAATGATCTACACTCAGTTCCCTCAATCCTCTCTCTGGGTATAGATAACTCTCTTCATCACAAGAGTTTTGAAACTGGCATCAATTATCTTATTGTTGGAAAGAGCCACGTACATAAGAAGTGATCATCACATAATCTTGCTGTTGCCATGTACAATGATCTAGTTCTGCTCATGTCACTCAGCATCAGTTCATGTAAAAGCCTCTCCAGGCCTTTCTGAAATCATCCTGCTGATCATTTCTTACAGAACAATAATATTCCAAAATATTCATATGCCACAATTTATACAGCCATTCTCCATTTGATAGTCATCCACTCAGTTTCCAGTTTCCTGCCACTACAAAAAGGGCTTCCACAAACATTTTTGCACATGCGTGTCCCTTTTCCTCAGGAGTTTTTCAAAAGCCTTCCTTGGCTTCCACCATTTCTCTTTGATGCATTCTATCTGGATGCTCCATCTTAGTAGATTTCATTGATTTCTTCCCTTGGGGCCTTATTCTCTTTAAGGTTATGTGGCTTGTGAACAAAAGCCTTGATTATTTGCTTGCCATGGCATTTTTTTCTTCTTCAATTTTGGGTGAAAGGAGAGTGACTTCCTAAGAAACCAGTGCTTGAGTTTTACAGCTAACACAGCACAGATGTCATGGGTGCAAAGACCCATTCCAGACAATGACTTTTAGTAGCTGAGACCAGAACTCATCAACTAGCATATATGAATTGGTGGAGTCAGTGTTATACAGGAACTCTGCCAAGAGTAAGCCTCTTCTCCCCCCAAAATGAGGTGTGATAAGGAAAAGTATATATTCCAGATATTGGGTGGGTAGAAATTGTAATTTTGCCATTGCTGTATCTTCAAAGTAAATATCTCTTTATAAAAGCTAATTGTTGTTAAGTAGTTGCATAGATTTGGGGTTCCAATCACTGATTCCTAACATTGAGGGGGATGCAGCCAGTGGGAACTCAAGTCTATAGCATTAGAGAAGTAAACTCATATTCCTTTAAAAGATTCCTAGAGCCTTTACAAGGAGCCTATCTAGCTCTGAAATAGTGAATGCAAAGGGACAAAGTACACTTGTTATATGTGCATGTCTGCCTTTTCTAGATTTATTTCATAAACATTTTGTTATGCCCCCCATGCCTACTGTTTCCAGAATTCAACAAGCCATATCTAGCAGCCATGCCTTTTCAGAGGCTGTTTCCTTGGCCTAGAATGCCCTTCCTATTCACCTCTTTTCTTTAACATCCCCAGCTTTCTCCAAAGTTCCATTCCAGCTGTTTTCTATGAGAAGCTTTTTTTTTTTTTGACATCACACTTGTGAATATTTTCTCCCTCTTATGGTATGTATTTATTTATCTATGTGCTTTTATCTCCTCAGTAGAATGTAAGCCTCTTGGGGTGTTCTTGTATCCTTAGCACCGAGTGCTAGGTGTAGTGGGAAGCTGGCAAAGGTTTTTTTTTTTTTTTTTAATAACTTTTTATTGATAGAACCCATGCCAGGGTAATTTTTTTACAGCATTATCCCTTGCACTCACTTCTGTTTCGATTTTTCCCCTCCCTCCCTCCACCCTCTCCCCCAGATAGCAAGCAGTCCTTTACATGTTGAATAGGTTACAGTATATCCTAGATACAATATATGTGTGCAGAACCGAACAGTTCTCTTGTTGCACAGGGAGAATTGGATTCAGAAGGTATAAATAACCCGGGAAGAAAAACAAAAATGCAAGCAGTTTATATTCATTTCCCAGTGTTCTTTCTTTGGGTGTAGCTGCTTCTATCCATCCTTGATCAATTGAAACTGAATTAGCTCTCTTTATCAAAGAGATCCACTTCCATCAGAATACATCCTCATGCAGTATCATTGTTGAGGTATATAATGATCTCCTGGTTCTGCTCATTTCACTTAGCATCAGTTCATGTAAGGCTCTCCAAGCCTCTCTGTATTCATCCTGCTGGTCATTTCTTACAGAACAATAATATTCCATAATGTTCATATACCACAATTTACTCAACATTCTCCAATTGATGGGCATCCATTCATTTTCCAGCTTCTAGACACTACAAACAGGGCTGCCACAAACATTTTGGCACATACAGGTTCCTTTCCCTTCTTTAGTATCTCTTTGGGGTATAAGCCCAGTAAAAACACTGCTGGATCAAAGGGTATGCACAGTTTGATAACTTTTTGAGCATAGTTGCCAGCAAAGATTTTTAAATCAAATTTAATCTAGTCATCATGCTCATAAATTTCCAAAAAAAGTCCAATAATAGGACAGGTTCATCACAAGTGATTGCCACTTGCAAGAAAATGCCACACCACCATTATCAGTATATATAATCCCACATGAAGAACCCTGATGGAGTCAAAAAAAAAAAAAATTGAAGATCTGGAGATGCACATTATCAATGTGCTGAAAGAGGACAAGTTTATAATTATGAGTGAATTTAATGTTAGAGTAGGCACAGACTATCAGACATGACAGGAAGTCTTTGGGAGGAATGGAGCCTGAAACAGCAACAGCTATGGCTACTTACTAAAGACCTGGGCATTTTATGACTTGCTCATTATTTATACTGTCTCCATTTAGCTAAATGCAATAAAACTTCCAGTCTGCACTCTTGCAGCAAACATTGATTTTTTTTTAAAATGATATTTAATAGACTGTGATCAAGAGAGAGAGAGGGTCTGAGAATGATGAAGGCAATGTGTGATGCAGAGTGCTGGACTGATCATAGACTTATCTTCTCCAGGGTAAACAACTGCATCCAACAAAAGTGCAAGGCAACTACAGAAAACTTAAAAAGGTTAGAGTTTGTCTCGCCACACAGTTTGTTACTGATCTGGAAGGAAAGCTGAGTCAGCACATGGCAATCTTGGAGCAGAAAAAGAGTGGGCAGATTTTACAACATGGTATTTGCTCATCTCGACCAGAACACTCACAAACATCAAGGATTGATTTGATGAAAACAATGAGGAAATTCAGAAGTTGTTAAATGAAAAATGAGAACTCCACAGGATTTTCCAGCAGAATAGTTCATCTGTCTCTAAGAAGGCAATGTTTAACTCCATCAGAAGTAAAGTGCAAATAAAGCTTAGAGAAAAGCAGAATTTTTGGTTCAGTAAGAAGACAGACGAAATTCAATTTTACCCTGATAGTACACATAGATGAAGAGATTGATTGATGCATGCAATGCCAGAGCTAGTTCAATGTTTGGAAGGCTCCAAAGGAAAGTGTGGGAGAGAAGTATTAGTCTGCCTACCAAATTAAGGTCTATGAAGCTGCTGTGCTGGTCTCATTGTTATAGGCCTGGACAGTACACCAGCACCATGCCAGGAAATTGAATTGCTTCCATTTGAATTGTCTTAGGAAGATTCTAAAGATGGTCTGATGAGATAAGGTACTGGGCACTGAGGTCCTTTCTTGAGCTGTACTATCAAGCATTCAAACTCTGCTGCAGAGAGTGCAGCTTCAAGGGGCTGGCCACATTGTTCCAATGCCAAAAGCAAGTGTTCCTAAAAGACTATTTTACCTAGAATTCACACAAGACAAGTGCTTACACAGACGTCAGAAGAAGAGTTACAAGGACACTCTCAGGGTTTCTTTGAAAAACTTTGGAATTGATTGTGAGTCATAGGAGGCTTTGTTAAAAAACTGCCCAGTATGGTGTGCCTGCATCAGAGAACGTTTTATGCTCTGTGAGTATAGCAGAATTGCTGTAGTTCAAAAGAAATGTGATATGCAAACATTTAGAGACATCTCCACTCAGAATGTTCATACGGACTATTTGTGTCTGACCTGAGGTAGAGCCTTCTGATTCTGTATTGGTCTGATCAGCCACAGTCAAACACACCACACACTGACTCCAACATAGTGATATTTTGTTCCTCTTTGAGGATGAAAGACAGCAAGCAACAATAAAGCACTCAATGTCTCAGACTCCATAAATGTTTATTGAATTAAATTGTACATAGAACAATAGCACTAAGGTAGGTGTTATCAGTCAATCAGTAAATTACCAATTACTGATTTATTAAAATGCTCATTCACATGCCAGGAACTATACTAAATGTTGGGGATTGTTGTTGTGTTCAAGATTGGGGGAGGTGGTAGTTGGAAGCAAAACACTTTCAAAGAGGTAGATAATTAGGTAGGGAGAAATAACTAAGTAGATTGGTAAATGGATAGGTGATAGAGAAAGATAGAAAGATAGATAAGAAGGTAGATCCCCATTGTTAAATCTTCAGTGTCAACTTTTACATTGGCTACAAATCAGGGCTTGTTTCATTGTTTTATTGATTGTCTAGACTCAGGAAAGTGAGAAATGCATTAATAACTGCAACTTAAATTTAAACTTGTGTTAACCTCTTCTTGGAGGTTGGTCCATGACATCAGGAAAATGATCATTTATCCTAATGTCTTGACTAACAAGTGAACAGGATTTAAGTGAAGCAGAGTTGTGTAAAGTCATCAGCCTCACTCTTTCCTCTAAAGTCATCTGGATTCAATGGCAAGACATAGGTCAAGATGATTGCCAATGACCCCTACTGAGAATATGAGTACAAAGAAAGAAAACAATCTCTTAATGTAAAAAACACTGTCTTCAGGGAGACAACAGGCACCTATAAAATATATACAGATTAAATACAAACATATACAAAGTAGTTAAATATAAAGTGTTGCCCACCTGATTATATTCCTTTGCATTACTCCATCATGTCCCATCCCCTTTGCCTCTTTTTATCTTCCTATTGTGTGTGGTTTTCCTGACAGGTAATTTGGGAGGGAGGACGACAGCAGGAAAACCTTCGAGCAGAAGATGGTTCTGGATTGTATCTTAAAGAGAGAAGAGAATAAGCATTTATATAGCACCTACCATGTACCAGGTACTGTGCCTTGTACTTAAAATTTTAATAGTATTTTATTTTTCCAATTACATGTAAAGATAGTTTTCAACATTCATTTTTTATATAAAGCTTTTTATTTTCAAAACACATGCATAGTTTTCAACATTGACCCTTGCAAAACTGTGTTCCAAAATTTTTTCTCTCTCCTTTCTTCTCCACCTCTTCCCCTAAATGGCAAGTAATCCAATATAACATTCATTTTTGTAAGATTTTGAGTTATAAGGTTTTTCTTCCCTCCCTTCCTTCCTTACCTTCACTCTCTCCAAGACAGTGAACAATCTGATATAGGTTATACATGTATAATCATTTTTCACATATTTCCTTATTAGTTATGTTGTGAAAGAAAAATAAGAACAAAAGGGAAAAACTATGAGAAAAACAAACAAACAAAAAAAAGGTGAAAATAGTATGTTTTGATCCTCATTCAGAATCCATAGTTTTCTCTCTGGATGCAGGTGACATTTTCCATCCTAAGTCTCTTGAAATTATCTTGAATCATTGTATTGCAGAAAAGAGCTAAGCCTATCATAGTTGATCATCACACAATCTTGCTGTTACTATGTACAATGTTCTCCTGATTCTGCTCACTTCATTCAGCATCAGTACATGTCTTTCCAAGCTTTTCTGAAATCATCTTGTTTGTCATTTCTTATAGAATAATAATATTCCATTATATTCATATACCATAACTGATTCAGCCATTTCCTTTCTGATGGACTTTCCAATTGCTTGCCACCACAAAAAGAGCTGCTACAAACATTTTTTTATATATGTAGGTCCCTCTTTTATGATCTCTTTGGGATATAGACCCAGTAGGGACACTGCTGGACCAAAAGGTATTGTGTTAAGTACTTTTAAAAATATTTTATCAAATTGCACATGTTTAACATATATTGGATTACTTATCTAGGGGAGGGAAGGAAGAAAAAATTGTAAAATTTACAAGGGTAAATGTTGAAAACTGTCTTTGCATATATTTTGAAAATAAAAAGCTATTATTGTTTTTTAAAAATATTTTCTCATTTGCTAGTTCTATGGGATAGAGGTAAGGAGTGAGTGCATTTCAGGCAAGTGGGGTAGGGAGCATAGTCACAGAGATAAGAGATAGAGTGAGGAAAGAAAAAGCTAGTTTGGCTGGATTTCAGCATGCAACTGGTAAGTAATGTCCAGTGAGACTTGAAAGGTATGCTGAGAATATACTATCTAGTTTATTGCCTAAGAGGCGCTAATACTCTATAAGCTGGAGCAAAGGATAGTGACAGCCTGCTTCTCAGAGCTGTCTCCAGGATTAATAAACTAATGACACTTGGAGCCTTTCAGAAAAAGGCACCACTAAACTGAAGGCATTTATTATGTATTAAACTCAGTGCCAAGAATGATTCACGCTGTATAATATAGGTGCCCCGAGCCCAGTTTTTAAGCTGTTTAAGGTGTGGAGACAAACTGTTATATCCTTACTCAGGCAGCTATTTTTGATAAGGTCATAAGTCCCATTATATTGGGAGATTTTCTTCTTTCTTCCTGGGGACCCTGCTGTAGGCATGGATTATTTCCCACTGCCATTCCTCGGAAGTTTCCAGGGTCTGCATTAGAGAAAGGAGATGTTTTCCCCAAATCCCAGGTGAGTTTGATGCTTTATCAAACATGTATTCTGTGCTTCATGGATATGAGAGAGAGCAGGGGAAGGGCAGACTTCCCAGAGCCAGCTTCCCCTATGACACTGGACCTGTCTCCTGACCTGTAGCATGATTTGCAGCAAGACTGGCTTGCCTGTCTTGTCCTGAAATAATCCCTCCTGGGGCCTTTGACAGAGTTAGTGAAGTCCAGTCATGAGACAGACCTTTCTTTGCATTACTGGGTTTTTTAGGCTTCTCTGAAGATTAGGTCAGCTTCAGAGCCCTACACAGGAGGGGAAGGCCCTCATGTCTATGAGGCTGCTTTGAGGATTGGGAAGAACAGGAAGTGGCCAGGATTCCTCCATTAGGGAATACCTGAAATATCCCAGGCACTGTGGTATTGAGAATATTCTACAAAATGAAATAGTTCCTTTACTTGGGGAGTTTCTGGTACCTAGTTTTTGGGCTGGTTGGATAGAACATTCAATAGTCACTTTCATCTAAGAGACATGTTTTCTAAGACCTGATCCTGAGCCCCTCCACAAAAGTCCTCCCCATCTGCCTCTGGAGTGGAGGGGACTAGGTGCACATGCAGAACAATCCCCGGCAGGTCTTCCCAGTGGGGAGGGGGGGAGCTCTGACAGTGAGTGCAATAATTGAGGGGGTATCAATCTTCCAAAGAACAGCCTGTGAGAAGTTAGCCCTAGAGGGATCCTTACCAGGGAATGGTTTTTTGTTTGTTTGTCACTTGCAGTTTAAGAAAAGCAAGGTTTAAAGATTCCGAGTCTTCACTGATGAGAGGAAGACCCATAGGATGAGATCAGGGATCTTTTGAAGTAATGAAGATCCTGAAGTTACTTCTATTCCCCTCTGAGCAGACTTCCAGTGATTGTTCTTCATGACAACTGGCAATCAGCCTGGTCAAGCTTCCTGCTGTTTGTGTCCTTCCCCTCCTTCCCCCCCTCCCCAAAGAGAGTTAACCTAAAGAGGAAATCTCTCCCCACCGCGGGTCAGTCTTCAGGCCGGAGAGCCGCTGCCCAGGAACTGCTGGGCCGGGGGCCAAGGAGACCCTAGTCTCCAGGAGGCTCAGCCAAGAGCAGGCAGCTCTGGCTTGCGCGCCTCCTCGGCCTCTGCCAGTCCTCAAGGCCGGGAATCCCTTTGCAATGGCCTTTAGCTCCCTTGCCACGTCCCACCAGGGTCTGGCACCCAGCCCTTGCGTCATGGCACCTGGCAGTATGGCCAATACTTCCAGGAGCAAAGGCTGCTGGGAGCCCTTCCTAAGCAGGCCAAAGGCCGGGATGCCTGAGGGTGCAGCTTCCTGCACAGTGTGCGTGTGTGCGCGTGTGTGCGCGCGTGTGCGTGCGCGTGTGTGGTGTGGCTTCCCCCATTCCCGCGGCCACATGGATCAGGCCTCGATGGATTTGAGCTCCGAGTGGAAGAAACCATGGGGAAAAGCGGGGGAGTTCAGGGCAGAGGTCAAGACAAAGGCGAGAGCCTGGGTGGGCGGGTGGTATGGAATGGCAGCCGGGCGGGTGGGACGGGAGTGCGAAGGGAGTGGAGGGCTGAGGAGCGGACCAACGGCCCGGGAGGGCGGGGGCGCTCGCTGGAGAGGGGACACGAGGGAGGGGGAGGGGAAGAAGGCGAGGTGGTTCCGGTTGCGCGCGCAGCAGGAGCGGCGGCGGCGGCGGCAGCGGCGGCGGCGGCGGCGCGATCAGGTTGAGCTGTAACCGTTCCGGCAGCAGCAGCGGCAGCGGCGGCAGGAGCCGGAACAGCGGGAGCAACAGCAGCAGCGGGAGCAACAGCAGCCGGAGCGCGGAGCAGGCCCTTCGGCGGCGCGGCGCGGCGCGAGGCGAGGCCCCAGCGCTGCCTCCATACGGGGAGCAGCCGCAACCCCCACCGCTGTTGCCTCAGCCCGAGCCGGGGCCGAAGCCGGAGCCGCCGCCGCCGCCGCAGCAAGACGGACTCGCTGGCACGCGCCGCCGCCGCCCGAGCCGGAGCCGGGGCCCGAGCCGGAGCCGCCGTCGGGGCCGGGGCCGGAGCCGCCGCCAGGCCGGGCCGGGTGTCGCGCGCTCAGGGGGAGGCTGGGGGGGAGTCGTCGCCGCCGCCACCGCCACCGCCGCCGCCGCCGCCGCCGCCGCCGAGGTGACTGAAGAGGAGCCCCCCGGCCGCCCGCCAGCCCTCGCCGCCGGACTTCAATGCCCAGCCCCCAGCTTGCCGGCGTGAGTGAGACCCTGGGGGGAGGGGGGTTATCCTAGAAGGGGGCGCCGGGGTCGGTTCTTATACTCCCCCGGGCCGGGGAAGGGCAGCCGCAGCCATTAGCCAGGCCCTAGACACGTCCCCGGAAGGAGGGAGAGCGGCCCGGGGCGGGGGGTGAGGGGGAGCTCCTCCGTGAGCCTCGAGTTTGTTTTGGGGAGACCTTCGTGGGGCTTCAGGTGACAACTTTATTGTAGATGGGTGGCATCGTGGGGCTTCCGGTAGTCACTTTATTGCGGGGGGTGGTCTTGGTGAGTCTTCAGGTGGTCACTTTATTTTAGATGGTACGTAGAGGTCTTCAGGTGGTCACTCACTTTATTGTAAGAGGAGGAAGCCTTCCTGGGTCTTCAGGTGGTTTATCGGATGGGGTTGGGGGAGGGGACTTGTTCATGGGTGAGAGTGTGTTTTTTAGATGGCTACTTGTAAATGTGGAGGCATTCCATGAGTCCTGAAGTGGTCATGAGATGAGGTAACTTTTGACGCTGTCTAACTTAGGGATTCTGGTTTCTCTGACTTTGAGCCTTGGGCAGCAGACTTTTTGGCTTCCTTCTTCTTGCTTTAATTCCCCCACCCTGTGCTGTTTGTATCTATTTGCATTTAAAATTTTGCTAATAATTGGTCCTGCCCTTTCTGGTTTTCTCCGGCCCCTGCTTCCTAAATCTTTCAAGACTGACCTTTTCTGTACTAGACTGGGAGGCTTTTAAAGGACTTTGAGTTGGTTTTTTTTTTTTTTTTTTAAGTGAAAGGCATTTTAGAAATGTATAATGCAGGATTGTATAGAATTACATTTTATCCCTTGTCTAGGACTTGTTTTCCATTCCCTACTCCTGGCAAGAAAACCTGAACACGCAACTTTCTTAATATCTAAATAAATTCCAGAGGACATTTACTTTGTAGATTTCCTTGAGTTTAAAAGTTAGCACCCTTTTATCAAAAAAGGAGCTACTACTGGATTGGAACATGGGAGCTATTTGCTGCTGTGTTCCATATGATGTGCAGTAGTTTCAGACAGGAAGTCAGTGAAGTTATGTCCTGTTGAAAGTACAAACGGAAATTAAGGAAGCAGAATGACATTATTGAAGCCTCACAATCACTTGTCTATATACACTAGTGGCAATGCACTGTGCAACATGGTGACAAGTGAACAGTTCAACATTCAGATTCTTTTTGATGGTTGGAATATTGAGAATTGATTAGTCTGATGCCATAAATTAATACACCTAGTGCCTCGAACGTAGTAGATACTTCATAAATGTATTTTAATTGATTGATGTTCTGCTAATATAGGAATACTCTCATTTGTGTTGTACTTTTTCCGCCGATCCTGATGGGAATCATTGGTTCTATGTTCTTGAATCCCAAGTGTTTTCTGAAGGGTTGATGATTAATGGTTCCTAATGCTTAGGACTTTGGGTTAACCCTTAAACTTGGTGACTGCCCCTTGGAGGCCTTGCTGTCACAAAAACCATCTTTGTTAACACAACTTCACCCCAATGTGATAGACTCTTCATATAAAATTCATATAAACCTTGGAGGGGTACTGGCCATTTTCCAAATCGCCCCACTTCAGAAATAAAAAGTGAATTTTTCTTGTAGAGTTTCCTTGGAGATTTCTTCCTATAAAGTCTGTGTAGGCAATGAATAGAGATGCTTCAAGGCAAGGCCATTTTTTAAAGGAAAGGCAGGTTGGTGACTCTTTAGGGCCTAAGTATAGGCTTTTGTGTGGGAGTAGATTCTGCCTACAAACTCTTTTGGGGCCTCAGGGTATGTGCCTTGTGCTGGTATACTCGGTTTTTATGAAGCACCTGAGATGTTGCTGGGAGAGGATAGTATGGCTGAAAAAGTTTTCAGGCAGACATGTAATTTTTTTGTTGGAGTGGGGAGGGGAATGGATGAATTTTTGTGACTTTGAGAGTGTTGGGGTCATGCAGAAATGGTCTTGCCTCTGGGAAAGTGGGTCAACTAAAAAATGGCCTTGCCTCTGGGAATGGTTGGCTAATTTTAGGACACCTGTGTAAATGACAAATAGTTGAGAACTTCTGAACAGAGAGAGTATGCTGTGACTCAGAATTGCAGAAGTAAAACCACTCCCTCCATGACTCAAAAGGCAAGTAATACTTAATTTTCATGAACACAGTTGATGGAAAGAAACCATTTACAAGGTAGTCATTGAACTTTGGAAACATTATAAAAGAGTAAATGTGTGACTGATTTTACATGTAATTAAAAAAATAAAGACCTGAAGGTTAAAAGTACTATTTTTAGTGGGATCATTTTCGAGAATATTTTTTTAAAAATCAAATTGATCTTTCTTAATCATTAACCTTCTTCTTGTTTAGTAATTTGCCTTAACATCTTTCCAGAGCTATTGTCTGAAAAACTAACTCTTATTGAGGAATGGAATTGAAATATAAGGAGTGATTTGTTTTTCAGCACTACAGTAAAATTGGGATTTGGAAACTAGTGAAGCCTCTTGAGAGAACTTACAAATAAAATATTGAGACATTTCATACAAAGGAATAGACACTAATGAATGAACACTGTAGACAGATTTTTTTAAAAATCATAACTGAGCTGGTCTAAATTAATATAGGTATTTTCCCCAAAAGTTATATGAAAACAATGGGTTCATTTAAAAACTGCAGGTCCCTCTAAATAAAAAGATTCAGTTTGGAAGACTAATGCTTGTTGACTGATTTCTATACTGAAGAGGATGAGGGTAGCATCCTATCTCCTAAGCTGTGTTGCATATGTCTTATTTGACAGAAACCACTGCTGTTGAGAAGACTTGTTGACTAGCAGGATTGTACTTTGTAAATCTTAAAGCACTATATAAAAATGAGTTGTTTATTATTATTATTTACTTAGGATTATAATCTTAAAAAGTTGATCATGTCACCATTTTTTCCCCAAGTTAAAACATCCAAAATTTTTTTTCCTTTCTTAGTGTCATAGTTTATGTTGTTCGGTTGTGTTCAACTGTTCAAAATTTCATTTAAAGTTTTCTTGGCAAAGATACTAGAATGCTTTTACCACTTGCTTCTCCAAGCTCATTTTACAGATGAGGAAGTTTCTGAAAATCGAGGTAAGTGACTTGCTCAGGGCCACAAAATCAAAAATAAATGAGTCTAGATTTGAATTCAGGCCTTCCTAATGCCAGGCCCAACACTCTATTGCGCCACCTAGCTGCCTATGCCCTAGTTTATAGTAACTTGTTTTCAGTCATTTTTTACTGAGAGCTATGTAAGAGCTTTACTGAGAGATTTAGGTGCCCAGATTGACCTTTTCTCCTTGAAATAGAGATTTTTGTTTTAAACTTTATTATTATTCCTTGTCTTTTCTTGGCATATTCATTTTGTGATTTCTGTGTGAGATACTCAACTTAATATTCTTTAGAAATTGATGCATAGTCTCTTGGTATAAATTATGGAACTTTGATGAAACAGTTTACTTAGTTATCTTGGTTTTGAGCCATGTTTCATTGGATTGTGAAATGATGATTTAATTCTCTTAATCTTTGGAGAGAACTAGGAGAACTTATAACATTCCTGCTCCCTTCCCCTCCCCCACTAAACTTCACAAATATTGTATATGTGAAGATGTCTGATGATTTTCTGCAATTATTCTTTGTTGAGTTAGTAGAAAAACATTTTTCAGTTTTTGGGGTTTTTTTTTGATTTTCTGGTTGGTTGTCCTAAAGCTTTGCAGAGTTGCTTGATTTAGAACTAAAGTGGGTATTGTGTGTGAATATTTTCTCTTGAGGAATTATTTGATCTTAGCCAAACTAGATTCCACTGTTGTTCAAGCAGCCCCTCCAAAAGTGACTCTAGATCTGTACTGGCTCTGTCCCATTTTCTGTAATTATCCTTTGTGGAATTAACCAGAGTGAAGGTGAAGAAGTGGACCCCTTTTCTAGCATTTTTTTTTTTTTTTGCTAAGGCAATTGGGGTTAAGTGACTTGCCCAGGGTCACACAGCTAGGAATTGTTTAATGTCTGAGGCCATATTTGAAATCAGATCCTCCTGACTTCAAGACTGGTGCTCTATCCACTGCCCCACCTAGTTACATCCCCCTTTCTAGAATTTTTCAAAGAAAATCTTTACATCACCATTACTCAAGGATTCTGTAAGATTCAATAGCAAAATACCTGTGAGGACATAAGCAATCATAATCAGCAGTTTTTTTACATATGTGATATACATACATATGGTTTTGGTTTTCCTAAATTGAATTTGTTAACCAGTAACATGGAGTCTACTGTAGTTTAAACATCCCACAAACCCTATTTAATTTCATTTTAATATAAATTTATCTTGTGCAATATTGACTTTTCAAACTTCAGGGAATTATAAAATTACTCTTTTCAGTGACCCTTTTGTTAGCTGAGCCTGTTTTGAAAAAATATTTTGACCATTGGAAAGGCTTGCCTTTAGAGAAGCAGTATTTTAATTCTTTTCATAGTGTCTTTGGGTTAAGATTTCGCCTTTCTCAGAAAATGTTAATTTCTTTTGGCACAAAATGCACATGTGATATATTTGCTTTAGAAGATTAGATATAGTACTTCTATTTTTATTGCTGCTGTGGCCAAAAATTTGGCTTTTAAACTAATGTATTTGACAAGAATTTAGATTTGCAAAAGTCTCTCTGAGCTCTTTTAGTGTTAACCTTATTATTATTATTTTTTTTTTTTTGGTCAGGACTTGGACATTACTTTAAATTAGCACTGTTTTTACTTGAAGTTTTGGATAAGTTTTCCTCCATGCTCTTTGTATAGCTCAAGTCCTATCTATATGAGATCTTTCCTTTGTCTCCTCAGCTGTTAATACCAACTCCAGAAATAATTTTGTGTTTACTTTGTATATTTTACATTTACTTAAATGTGCATGTTACTTCTGGGTAGAATGAAAGATTCTCGAGGGCAGTGACTATTTCATTTTTGTCTATAAAAGCAGTATCTGAACATGGTAGACTTTTGATAAGTGCTTCTTGGTTGCTTAGTATATTGTCGTTCAAAGAATATTTGCTATTTGCTTTTAGTACTCCAAGGTAAGTTGACATTTGTTTTCTCCTTTCTATTACTGGTGAAAAGCCTATCATTAAGGAATGGGGTGACTTCGTTAGTGCAAAGGAAATGAGTCATCAGCTAGATTTGTCAGCAAATTAAGAGGGAGCTGATGGAGAAACAATAGACTATAATGACATTATTCTTCTTTTTTTTTAAAAAAATATTTTTTATTTTATAATAACTTTTTATTGACAGAATCCATGCCAGAGTAATTTTTTAACAACATTATCCCTTGCACTTGCTTCTGTTCCGATTTTTCCCCTCCCTTCCTCCACCCCCTCCCCTAGAGGGCAAGCAGTCCTATATATGTTAAATATGTTGCAGTATATTCTAGGTACAATATATGTTTGAAGAACCGAACAGTTCTCTTGTTGCACAGGGAGAATTGGATTCAGAAGGTAAAAATAACCCAGGAAGAAAAACAAAAATGCAAATAGTTCACATTCATTTCCCAGTGTTCTTTCTTTGGATGTAGCTGCTTCTGTCCATCATTTATCCATTGAAACTGAGTTAGATCTCTTTGTCAAAGAAATCCACTTCCATCAGAATATATCCTCATACAATATTGTTGTTGAAGTGTATAATGATCTCCTGGTTCTGCTCATTTCACTTAGCATCCATTCATGTAAGTCTCTCTAAGCCTCTCTGTATTCATCCTGCTGGTCATTTCTTACAGAACAATAATATTCCATAACATTCATATACCACAATTTACCTAGCCATTCTCCAGTTGATGAGCATCCATTCAATTTCCAGTTTCTAGCCACTACAAACAGGGCTGCCACAAACATTTTGGCACATACAGGTCCCTTTCCCTCCTTTAGTATTTCTTTGGGATATAAGCCCAGAAGTAACACTACTGGATCAAAGGGTATGCACAGTTTGATAACTTTTTGGGCATAATTTCAGATTGCTCTCCAGAATGCTTGGATTCATTCACAACTCCACCAACAATGCATCAGTGTTCCAGTTTTCTCGCATCCCCTCCAACATTCATCATTATTTTTTCCTGTAATGACATTATTCTTTTTTTTTTTAATTTAAATTTTATTTTATTTAATAATAACTTTGTATTGACAGAATCCATGCCAGGGTAATTTTTTACAACATTATCCCTTGCACTCGCTTATGTTTCGTTTTTTTCCCCTCCCTCCCTCCTCTCCCCCCCCCCCCAAGATGGCAAGCAGTCCTATATATGTTAAGTATGTTGCAGTATATCCTAGATATAATACATATTTGCAGAACCGAACAGTTCTCCTGTTGCACAGGGAGAATTGGATTCAGAAGGTAAAAATAACTCGGGAAGAAAATCAAAAATGCAAATAGTTCACATTCGTTTCCCAGTGTTCCTTCTCTGGGTGTAGCTGTCTCTGTCCATCATTTATCCATTGAAACTCAGTTAGGTCTCTTTGTCATAGAAATCGACTTCCATCAGAATACATCCTCATACAATATCGTTGTCGAAGTGTATAATGATCTCTTGGTTCTGCTCATCTCACTTAGCATCAGTCCATGTAGGTCTCTCCAAGCCTCTCTGTATTCATCCTGCTGGTCATTCCTTACAGAGCAATAATATTCCATAACATTCATATACCACAATTTACCCAGCCATTCTCCAATTGATGGGCATCCATTCATTTTCCAGTTTCTAGCCACTACAAACAGGGCTGCTACAAACATTTTGGCACATACAGGTCCCTTTCGCTTCTTTAGCACCTCTTTGGGATATAAGCCCAATAGAAACACTGCTGGATCAAAGGGTATGCACAGTTTGATAACTTTTTGGGCATAATTCCAGATTGCTCTCCAGAATGGTTGGATTCGTTCACAACTCCACCAACAATGCATCAGTGTCCCCGTTTTCCCGCATCCCCTCCAACATTCATCATTATTTTTTCCTGTCATCTTAGCCAATCTGACAGGTGTGTAGTGATATCTCAGAGTTGTCTTAATTTGCATTTCTCTGATCAATAGTGATTTGGAACACTCTTTCATGTGAGTGGTAATAGTTTCAATTTCATCATCTGAAAATTGAATGACATTATTCTTAACATTTTTCACTCTACATGAGTAGTTACAAATAAACTTCCCTTTTTCAATTTTTAAAATCGTTCAAAAAATGTGTAGGTCTCTCTGAAGAAAACATAAGTCTATTAATAGTACTCACAGTTAATGTTCCAAATGAATGGCTGTCTTCAGTAGTATATATTGCTGTATCTCCATTGGAATTTGAATAGATTGATCTTATTAGAAAAAATAGCTTCCTAAATAAATAGAATTTGCTCAGGTGATTGTGGATCCAGTTGGTGATTTTGGAAGGGCCAGCATTAAGAATATTTACATTCTTTTCATACTTGATCTTAGAGTAAGTGAACTGCAACCAAATTGGATCCCAGTTTTCTACAAAGTCTTAAGAGTCTTCAGTGGATATGGTACTGCCTTATGATTCAAGGTTTGTTTTCAAAGCTATCCATCTTATGGCCTTTCCAGACTCAATGAATTTCAAGTCTATAAATGTTTAAATCCCTGTAATGTACAGAGTATCATATTAGGCTCTGTGCTAGGTTGGGAGACCATTTGAGCTCATTTCTCTTGTACACTCCAGATAGGAGTACATCTTAAGGCTCAGCTGAGATCTCTACATTTTGCTCAGCCCTTGACCAGTCCTCTCCACCTCCTTATCATATCATCTCCTCAGCAGTCCATGACCACCACTTTCTTTTATACTCATTTTTCCCAAAAACTTTATTATCCCTACCTTTAAACCAATGTTTCCCTTATTTTGTGTCCACAAAATACTTCTTAGCTATCATTAGTAAGATGTTGCCTCATACCTTTTCTCAACTAGATTGTAAACTCCTTAATTTAATTCATCAAACCAGCTCAGCTATATTTTTGTTTTGCATTCTACACAGGACTTATTAAGGAGAGAGACAGACAGACAAAACAGACACACACACAGAGGGAGGGAAAGAGAGGGAGAGACAGACAGAGAAGAGAGAAGAGATGGAGAGGGGGAGAGAGAGGAAGTATGTGTGTACATAACAAATCTTTTGAAAATGGGCCAGTTAAGAAGTCCTGTATTTTTAAATTGGTCTGGTTATAGAATTGCCATATTGCTTCTCCATTCTTGAAGGCACTTGAAGGAATAGGGCTCTGAAGTCTGTGCAACCATATATCCTCTAACTGGGAAGAAAAAGGAAATCAAATGTGAACACATTTAGTTCTGTACTTGGAATCGGGAGACCTGGGGTTTCTAATTCCAGCTTAGACATTTATTAGCTGTGTGATCTTTCTCTCTCTTTCCCTCTCTTTCCCTCCCTCTCTCCCTCCCTCCCTCCCTCCTTCCCTCCCTCTGTTTCCCTCCCTCTCTCTCCCTCTTCCCCCCTCCACCCCCAGCCTTTATGGTCTTTTACCAATAGTTACAGAGCTACTAAGTATCTCAGTTGGCATTTCAACCCAAATCTCTCTTCACTTTAAGAGCAGTACTCTTTCTGCCACACACTTTACTACTTCCCAGAGTTGGGTGGAAAGAATGCCATTGTAAGCCTTAAAAGCACTATGTAAATGAAGTTATGAATGTTGTTTTATATTTATATTTCTATTAATAGAATTAATTAATAATTAATAGAATTAATAGAAACTTAAAGGGTTCTATAATTTTATTAATAAATATTTTATAAAGTGCTTAGCACAGTATTTGCACATAGTAGGTGCTATTATTATTATAAATGCATATTCACTTTCTTTGTCTTGTACTCCAACTGTAAGTCATAAACTTCAGAATGTGAATTTAAACATGATAAATATATTGGAATGGGGAAACCAAAACAAACTATAATCACTGAAACATGGTATTCTTTTAATAATAACAAAGATAAAAAGTTTATGCTTTATATGCTATTATTGGTAAGATGTTGCCATATATTATTCAGTTCAACAAATAGTCCTGGGACAATGTCATCTTTTGCATCCTGTATGTGCTGTTGCTATGTTGTAGCTTTCTGTGAAGTGATTTAAATAACCTTTTCTGAAGTATCTCTTTTGCAACTTTAGAAAACTTGCAACTGTTATAGTTATTCTGTCTTGATTATAGCCAAGATAACCATTGAGAATTGGTGTGAGTGAGAGTCCAGGTGTCTCTTGGTTATTTGCTTGATAGTTCAGATTTCAGTTGAAAATTCCAAGTGTATTCCAGTATAAATGAAATGTGGATTCTGTCATTGCCTTTGAATAACCCTACTTGTGGAGTTGGAAACAAAATAAAATTATTGATACTTAAGTTGTTCTCTGGGAAATTCATGTTTTTGAGATTAAAAAAGCCTCAGGATTTAGCTTCAATTGGATATAGATTTTTATATAGCAGGTTACTTAGAATGAAGCATACTATCCGTGATTTTTGAAAAAAATCTATTACAGGAAGCCTAGAAAGTTTTAAAACATAGGAAGATAGTCTTAAAAATTAAAATCCAATTCAGAGGATAGCCCATGATACCTCAGACTGGAAATGGAAATATGAACAAATAGAATCAGGTTACTAGACTCATTTAACTTAATTTAAAAACATTCCCTGAAAAAAACACTAATGCCCATTGTCATGATTTTTCAATATATTATAGGTGCTACCCAAATGATCTTTTAAAAAAAAAGGAGATATATGTCAGTCATGGTTATCTCTATTTTAATTTAATTTGTATGAGTGAAAGTGTAGATCTGCTGATAGATTAATGCATTGTCTATAGACCAACCTGCCTAAATTTGGAGAGAATTTAGCACCAAGGTGATAAAACTTTGGGCTATGGTAACACTCAGATGATTTAAGTTATAAGTGAGTTATGGTCTGCATTAGTGAAGATAATACTTACATTGACAGAATCACTAGTCCTTAAAGAATAGAAATGTTGAGGAAAGAATAAAAGGATAGAGTTCATTCAGAAGAAAAAGGTTCATCTTGGGAAATTGCTAGATGCTAACAGACAAAGTAACAGAATCTGAAGAACTCTTTGAAAGTGGGACTTAAGTATGTGGGTGGTAGTTTAAGTTTTAATCTTATAGTTCACTTATCTGTTTCACACTAAAACCTACAAGGATCACTAATCACTAGTGAACATACAAATTTGGTAACCACTCCCTTTTGATCCATGCTTACAGGGAAACTTGGGCAAATAACTGACACTCTTCTCAGAATCTGATGTGGCTGTTGGCTAATTGTTTTACTCCTTTGAGTGTCAAGATATATCTTATGCAGTTTCTGAATTATTAAAGTTTTTCTTCATCACACAAGGTCATTATTGGATTTTTATTGTTGAAATGTTTTCATTCTTTTTGGTTCCCCCTCTTCCCCAGTAACTAACCTCCACTTTTTCATATAATTAAATACAATTAGGGCAAAACAAGTTGATACACTACCCACTTCTGATAAAATGTACTTTATGTGCCTGCATTTCACCACCTTTCTACCAAAGAGAAAGTCTGTCTCAGACCTCTGGAGTCAAGATTAATCATTGTATTGATCTGCATTCTCATGTTTTTTAATGTTTTTCTTTTTATTGTTAAGTAGTCATTGTGTATATTTTCTTGATTCTGCTTACTTCATTTTGTGTCATATCAGTTTCCCTGAATTCTTAATATTTGATATAAATATGGAACAATAACATTTCATTACATTTCCATAACCTTAAGTTGTTGAGTCATGCCCCAATCAATGACCACTTATTTTATTTCCATGGGTTTGTTGTTTTTGTTTTTGCTACTACAGAAAAAGCTGTTACAAAGATTGTGGCATATAGGGGACATTTTCTTTTGTTCTCATTGGGGTAAGTTCCCAGTAATGATATTAGTGGTTTTATTGATTTTTTAAAAAAGTGTATTACTATAATTTGTTTTTATATCACATCAATTTCTGAATATGCCCCTCCTGTTGCTCTTCTCATTAAACCATATTGCATATGAAAAAGTTAAGCATAAAAAATGCAATTCTACAAACTAATAAACATCTTAGGCAAGTTTTATAACATATGCAGCATCTATTCCTCACCACCCTCCCATTGAAAGGGAAAGGAACATATTTTCTCTGGGAACAAACTTTGACTATACATTTCCTTGGTAGTACTTTGTTTCCTATTCATATAAGGAAGTAGAAAGGTGGGAGTAATTGAAAGAATTAAAAACTACTATTATGGTAAAAAGCTGAGGTTGCTATTTATAATCTTACCTCTAGAGAAAGCCTTGTTGGCAACTTTTGTTCTAAGTTGGTATTTTGAAAAGTATTCTGCTATAATGTTGCATAGTATAGAAACTGAGCTGACTCAAATTCGCATGACTTCCTGTTAAGTGTCTTATAAGAACGTAAAGCTTTAATTGTATATCAACTAACTTCACACATCCATAACCTTTAATGTTATCTTCAAGCTAGGATTCATTCTTTACGTCATAAGATAGAAAGTTTGTATTTAATGAAAACTGTGCTTGTCCATGAAATTGAGGCTTCTCTGGTTATTTTGTCATTCATTTGAATTTTAGAAATAAAACTAATTTCTTAATGTGGGACTTTATGAAATTTAGGACAGTTCACTTTTTAATGTCTGCAGAGTGAGACATGGGACTGACTTTTTTTTTTTTAATAACTTTTTATTGACAAAACCCATGCCAGGGTAATTTTTTACAACATTATCCCTTAGACTCACTTCTGTTCCGATTTTTCCCCTCCCTCCCTCCACCCCCTCTCCCAGATGGCAAGCAGTCCTATACATGTTAAATATGTCACAGCATATCCTAGATACAATATATGTGTGCAGAACCAAACAGTACTATTGTTGCACAGGGAGAATTGGATTCAGAAGGTAGAAATAATCCGGGAAGAAAAACAAAATGCAAACAGTTTACAGTCATTTCCCAGTCTTCCTTCTTTGGATTTAGCTGCTTCTGTCTATCATTGATCAATTGAAACTGAGTTAGATCTCTTTGTCAAAGAAATGGACTTCCATCAGAATACATCCTCATATCGTATTGTTGTTGAAGTATATAATGATCTCCTGGTTCTGCTCATTTCACTTAGCATCAGTTCATGTAAGTCTCTCCAAGCCTGCTGGTCATTTCTTACAGAACAATAATATTCCATAACATTCATATACCACAATTTACCCAGCCATTCTCCAGTTGATGGGCATCCATTCATTTTCCAGTTTCTAGCCACTACAAACAGGGCTGCCACAAACATTTTGGCACATACAGATCTCTTTCCCTTCTTCAGTATCTCTTTGGGTATAAGCCCAGTAGTAGCACTGCTGGATCAAAGGGTATGCACAGTTTGATAACTTTTTGGGCATAATTCCAGATTGCTCTCCAGAGTGGTTGGATTTGTTCACAACTCCACCAACAATGCATTAGTGTGACGTGGGACTGTCTTAAAGAAAGTCACTGATATTTTTTGTAATCATATTTGGTTTTAACATGCTAGTTGCCAGGAGATATAGTATCTGCTCTACTGCCTGGTCAGATAATAAATAACTCCTCAGTAATGCTGAGAAGAAATATTAATACCAAACTATAGATTAAAGAAATTGAGAGGTTAGCTTCAATTCATAACGCTAAAGTGGCAGAGTTAGGACTCAAGCCCATCCTTTTGACTTCAGGTCCAGTTTCCAGCGCAACATATTGCTTCTTGAAACAATTGTAGGACTGAATGATTGAACGTAAGTGATCTCTAAACAAATATTATTACAGTTGTAAAAGACCTCTTAGAGATCAAGTAGCCCAACCCCCACATTTTACAGATGTAAACTGTAGGTAAAGTGTAGGGAAACTGTAGGGAAAACTGAGGTCCACTGAGTGTTAACAAGTGACTTTAACGTAGTTGGGACTTTAGCCTAAGTGTAGCTTTTCTTAAGATTGTTTACAATCTCCTTTACCCATTATGGACTTGTCAGATACTTATTTTTATCTTAAAAAGTTGATAGGATAGTTTATGGCCTATCCAGTCTGACATAAGAGCTTCCAACAGGCCTTCATTAAGGGGTTAAGTGAACATCCTATATTTATTGCATTGTGTTGTTGAATGCCCACCTCCTCTCGTGGATTTAAATCCATCTGACAACATACCATCTCAAATTAATTGATTGGATTTTATCTTTTCATTTTAAAAATTTAAAGGACTTCTTCAGAATTACTATGTTTAAATTTCAGCAAAGCTATATTCACTTATTCCATTTATGAAGTATTGACATGTTATTCTGGAAATACTATACCCCTCATTCAGCCTTAAATTAGAGAAGATGACATAAAAGAACATTGCATAGATAGGCATTAGACATCAAGGTGGTACAGTGGGTAAGAGCACTGGACCTGGTATCTGGAAGATAAGTTCAAATGTGACTTATTCTTATGGTGTGATGTAGAGTAAGTCACTTAATCTTTCTCCTCATCAACAAAATAACTTACTTCCCAGGGTTGTTGTAAGGATAAAATAAGTTAATATTTGTAAAAATTAAAAGCCCCCCCCCCCAAAAAAAAAAAAAAAAGAGAGAGAGAGAGATAGGGAGATGTAATTTATTTATTTATTTTTTTTGCTGAGGCATTGGGGTTAAATGATTTGCCCAGGGTCACATAGCTAGGAAGTGTTAAATGTCTGAGGCTAGATTTGAATTCAGGTCCTCCTGACTTCCTAACTACTCTTAGATTTGATTTTATAATGCCTAAAATTTTAGCATAGTACAAAAAGCTTAAAAAATTACTGAGAGGATGGCTGGCAGATGCTTTAAAGCAATCCAGGCTCTTTAGTCATTGAACAGATTTTTGTTTTGGTTTGGTTCTTTTACCCTTTCCTTAAATGGACAAAGCAGAACTAATGCTAGAAATACAACTTTCTTTTAAAAGTTTTCCTAGTGAGTTTACAGGTTCTAACCATTTGCTGAACCATGGGATTCTTAAGCTTTTCAACTCTTCCCAGCTATAGTAGATTGTTCATGCTCTCTTAAGAGTCTTTTTACTTTGAATTATTTTGAGTTCCAAAGATACTTGCATTAGTTTAAATTAACTGACAGGTTGCAAAAGGTTTACCGTTGATGTAGCCAAACACTTTGGGGATTGGGATATAGAGATGTTTAATTTTATTATCATGGGTCTATGAACTCTATAAAACACTTTCTTTTGGCATGTTGTTTTGGGATCTGTGCATTGGGGGGAAAATGTCACAGTAAATTATCATCTGTGCCTGGAAGTCCTTTCAGAAAGGAGTTAGAGAAGAAATATGGGATAAAACTTGCTGTTCCCCAAACAGACAAATGCTAGTATCCAGGTAGAAAACTTAATTCTCCAGAATTTTTTACTTCTAAAGCCTAACCTTTAGTTAGTACAATGAAGCCTTTTCAGTTTTTTTTTCCTCAACTGACAAGACACATTAACCTTGATATGCTATTTGTGGTTCTAAAAAGTTTCAAAATTGATTAGAATTTCCTTATGTTTTGCTGTGAACTATTTGAAGTTATTCTTATAAAAAGAATTTGCAGTAACAGATGAACAATTCAAGCAAATATGTGCAGAAAACTTTTGCTTGAATGGAAAAGATAGTGATTAATTCTTCTCTCTGGTCAGGACCTATTCTCCCTCCTTTTCCCAGCTGTCTCATATGATAATAGAAGCACCTTGTTAACTTAGAGAATTCTGGATTCACTGCCAGAAGACTGGATTCTAAGAGACTGACCCCTGTTTTTCCAAGTACCTTTATGACCTTGGCCAAGTTCCTCCCTGTTTCCTCACTTGAGGAGGGATTGAATTTAAGTGATCTCTAAAGTCGTTCCAAATCTAGGTGCTTGTGATTCTATAGCCAGTATTTGAAAGATAGATCTGGTGGGATAATTTGAGATAGACATTTTTAGTTTGTGTTAAAATTACAAATCTCTGAGAAGTGTATGAGTGGTAGTGTATGTGTTTGCACTCTTAAATTTAGAAATTTTGCTTTTGCAGTGTTGGATGCCTTTAATTGGATAAGATAGTGATATGAAGACATTAAGAATATCACTTTCTTGTATCTTCTAATTTTAAAAATGTTTTATTTTTGTATTTTTATCTAGGATAATAGAATCTGTGAAAATAAAACAACTCATAAAAAACCAAGTAAAGAATTACATCAAATGTTTGGAGATGAGGGTTTTCCTGGCCATGATGTTGAGTTACTTTGTGACTATTCCTATAAACTTTATTCTTATTTATTAATGGGGGAAAAAACTCCTTGCATCTTCCTCCTTAACTTTTGGAAGATTTGAATATTAGGGAGAATAAATTAACAAATAAATTTGTAGTAGCAATGGATGGAAAAGGCTAGCTTTGGAGGGAAAAAGACGTGGGTTGAAGTCCTGCCTCTGACACATCCTAATGGGGATTAAGTCACTTAATTTTCTAGTGTGCCAGGCAACTTTCTTAAGATTAGTATGTACAAAAGGGAATTTCCACATGGGAAGTTCTCCATGCAGCTGAAACCACATCTGGATCCATCCAGATGGGGAAATATATCACCATTTTGACTTCTGGGTGAGGGATCTTGGAGGCATAGTAATTGTTCCTAGATTATTTATTGATCTAACCATCTACTGTCTTTGTCAGTGGAGGAGCACTTGAACTGGTAAAACCAAAGATCTTCAAGGAGTGGAAAGTTCACTGGGGTTTTCCATGGGGCCTCATCATTGTAGGCTGTAGCTCTGGGCTTTTTTTTCTCATGGGTTCGTGCTTTGCTCTGGAAGGGATTTTCGAGTGAGCTGGGTGAAAGATTGTGTGTCACACAGCAAGTGTCCCCGGGGGAAGGGGAAGACAGCTAATTAATTTTGGGGTTCATTATAGGTGGGCTGAAGGGAGGTGAGTTATTTTGGTCATATTTATACTTGAAAACAAGTAGAAGACTTATAGATATACTGTGGTAGAATGGTAAGGGGGATAGGAAGAAAATAATATTTAGACATGCTGATAATCTAGGAGAAACCAAACATGCCTAAAAGTACTCAAAGAAATTGAATAGTCTTAACCAGCTAGGTCTCCGTATCTCAAGAGTCCCAGTACAATTATTCTGGTTTAAAATAATGGAACACTGCCTTTTTTAATCTCTTGCTATTTTTTGTGAAAATTTGTTTAGGATAAGGGGAAGGTTAGTGATGGAAGTATAAAACTGCATTTTATCAGCTTTGGGATTTTATGCTCTTAACGCAGTGAAGTAGGAATTGAAGTAAATAAAAGCTCTAATGGTGTGATGGGGTGTGTGTGTGTATTTATGTGTATTCACATATACTCTAGTTGGGCACCAGTGCTTATTTTGTGAGTAGTAAAATAGGTTTACAATCTCAAGGAGAAATATTTAAACCTATCTCCCCAGTTTTCTAGTGCAATCTATTTTAAGCAAATAGGAAACATGAATACTTGGCTTGCAAGGCTCATGAGGTGGGGAAGAGGGATAGTGGTGATTGCCTTATTGTGGGGAAGAGAGTAGTGGTTATTCCCTTAAGCAGTGAAAAGCACATATAAACGTAGTTTTCCCAACATATTTTAAAGCAAGGTATATCTGTGTATGTTTTAGAATTTATTATTATTATTTTTAATATATCTAGTGTTGTATATTCAGTACTATTCCATAATAGCATTTAATATGATAACATGATAACTTAGAATAGTAGAAAATACATTGTGTTCATGTTGTTTTACACTGTTAGAATGTAACCTGCAAGGAGGTAGAGATTTAAGCTTTTGTATTTCCAATACCTGTTAAATTGAATTAATTTCTTTAATCATAGAATTGTGTGCTATAATGCTCTCATCTAACTAGTTACTCACAGTGGCCTTTTTTTCTTTTCTGTTAGGTTCTCTGTTGGAATTCACGCTGCACATTTATGGCGATTCTGAGCGTACAGGCAGACTTCTGCCAGGCTCAGCACAGTGCTTTCGCTGACAAGTGAGCTTGAGGCTTCTATGTGCCATAATTAACATTGCCTTGAAGACTCCGGACACCAAGATTGGCCTCAGAGATATTTGGCATATATCTATATTTTTTTCATATTGGAAGCATATTCCCTTTAACGACTCCAGCAAAATAAAGGATCAAGAAAACACAAGTGCAGAGCAGGTCTATACTTTCACCTTGCCTCACCAGTGCCTAAATGTAGGAAAGGCTGCTGAAGTTGCAGGCAGTTGGATTTTTGGAGGTTGAAGGTAACCATCTGCAGTCATTGAGGCCCAAGTTGAATCTGAATTCCAGTGGATTCTAAATAGATCTGCTTATCCTGAAGAAACTCCTTAAGGAAGGAACAAGCTGACTAGAGAAGACACTGATCAATAATAGGCATTTTTGTGGTCTTTTTAATGTTTTCTGCTGTGAAACGTTTGAAGGGTTATTGATTTTTCCCCCCCTATTTTCCCATCTTTTCCTCAAACACACACACCCACACATACCAGCTGTCCCCTTCCTCTCTCATTCTCTTTTACTCTTTCTCTCTCTCTTTCTTTCTCTTTCTCTCTCTCTCTCTCTCACACACACACACACACACACACACATACACACACACACACTCTTACACACACACTTTTTTGTCTGCCATAATGAACCGTCCAGCCCCTGTGGAGATTTCTTATGAGAACATGCGTTTTCTGATTACCCACAATCCTACCAATGCAACACTCAACAAGTTCACAGAGGTAAGAGCATGGCTTAGTCCACTTGGGGGATTCATTTTGCAGGTTAAAAAACCCATCATAGTGAATGTTTTTATAAAGAGGTTCTTGTACCGCAAAGCTTTTTCCATCCATGAGGGATGGATGTAAGTCTTCTCTGACCTGTTTATAACATAATCATGGCTTTTAGAGCTGGAAAAGGACTCCCAGAAAGATTTCAGTCTAAACCAGTATGGTCTTTTCTGGGTCTTGGTCTCATAACAATCACTGATTCTTTTTCTATGTCTGAAAGTGGCAATTGCCCTTTCATTCCCAGGTGCCCTTGCTCGAAACTTCTAAAATCCCTAGACCATTCACCTAAAGCACTACCATCCAAAGATGACTCGAGCTCAGGGGTGGTGTTGGGATAGAAGTACAGGACTGGGTATTAATGTTTGCAGAATCTCTTTCTGTACCTGATGAAATTGGACATTATTTTTATGAGCTAATTTGTTCCTAAATTTTTCTTCTTTTTAATCTCCATGTCCTGGATGGTAGGAATATGATTTTTTTTTTTTATCATGAATACAATTGCCAAATGATCAAGTCCTATAGAGTTCACTATAATGGGATTTTATCTGTATTTTGAAGTTTGTTTTTTTAAATTGCTGATTCCATAGAGTGGTTCCAAACCTCTTGGATTTATACTTCAAAACATAGTCCATCAACAGTTATACTATCACTATGATTATGTAAAGGATTTAAGTTCCTCACGGGCTATCAGTGTTCTCATTTATATAAACTCTAGGTTGTTTTGTTTGCTGTGCATGATCTGTAGGTTGCCCAGAGACTTGTTGTAGAGTCGTGGAATTTCAGTAGCCTAAGACTTTAGGTCTGGCCTAAAAATGTCTCCTGTTTCCAGTTCTAGGGCAGCCACTTCAGAGATAGCAAAGGAACCTTATTTTTGAAGTTCCCTCACCTCCTGCAGCTTTTACTGTGATGGTTGGCAGAGGTGCCAGGTGAAATTAGAATAAATAACAAGCAGGGAGCTAGCCTGTGATTGCACTTACTATCTTCTACCATATTTCATAGCTTTTCTAAAGCTTAAATAAAATTTCAGAAGAGTGCTGTTTTAAGAAGGCACGCTGGATCAAGAGTCAGATAACGTATTTTATAGTCAAACATTTACCTCACTCAGTAACTCTCTGAATTCAGAATTGTGGCCTTTTTCATTTTTGTATCCTTAGTTTAGTGCCTTGTTCATATTGGGCACCTAAGAAATAAATGGCTTTTGCATTTAACTGAATTGATTTGAATGATTTTGGTCGAATAATTTTTTCCTTCTAGGCCTTAGTTCTTTCATATGTAAAATGAGCAGGCTTGATTATAAAATTTTTAGCATTCCTTCCACTTTTCTAAACTTTTATGGTCCTACTCTTAGATCCAGATAGCAAATATATTTATATTTGTTTTTCTTTAAAGGAACTTAAGAAGTATGGTGTGACAACTTTGGTCCGTGTTTGTGATGCTACATATGATAAAGCTCCAGTTGAAAAAGAAGGAATCCAGGTTCTAGTGAGTGTGTAGTATTGATAATTTTCTATTATTAAGTAAACAGAAATGTAAATATAGTATTTAAGAAATAATCCAAATTAGAGTGCTAAAAATTGAAGTTGTTTTCAAGATTTTTTTGTATTTAAGATTCAATATAGTACTAAAAATAATTTTTAGCAATCTAACTCCTAGATCATTAGTAAATTACTAAAACTTTAATTTGTTTATATTATAAAAAGTCTAGAGTTGCCGAGTATTTTTACTGAATATATGTGAGCTAAAAGTCCCAATTTATCTCAAGAAAATGGAAATTTGCATTTTTTCTTTGGATATTAATAAATGTGATATTTAGCTTTCATTCCTAGATCAATCTGGAAGTAATTTCCATCAGGTATTCATAAATTATTTTGGTAATAGTATTTCTTTTATTCTATAAGTGCAAAATTATTCTTTTTTAAACAGTTTTTGATAACATGGCAGACAAGGGAGAAGATCAGAAAAATCAGAAAGCAATTTTACCTTAGAAAGTAGTCTGCCTAGATGATGACATTGTTAGGTCTCAGAGCAGTTGTATCATGATTAAATTTCTTAGATAACTAAATCTGATGATAAATCACTTACTATTACTAAACTGAAAATCAACTTCTCTTTCATTTATCTGAATTCTAATAAAAGCAGCACTGTATCATCTTTGTAGATTATGTAGAATATTTGTCAGATATCTACATAGAAAGTGTTATTGTAATGATGAAGTTTTGACAATATCACCTCTCATGAAAATTTGTCATGTAGTTTTTAATCTCCAGTAGAAATTAAATTTATTAAAAATGGTAAAGTTAATTTCTTCCATAAGCTTTCATGTCTGAAGTATTAAATTTAGTTCTTCTTAGTCTATGATCTTTTAAAAATTTGTTTAAAATATTTGAACTTCAGGGACAAAAAAAGGACATTTCCATATTTCCATATATATATGTGACGGCAAAAAGAGAGTTGTATGTAAAAGCTTGGTTTTAAAAAAGTATGTTATAAATTTTACTTTACTTTCAAAACTTTCCAGTTTGTGAGCTTTTTGCTGATGTTTTTCATGCATTTAAAAAGTTTTGTTGGCCGCCTTTTCAAGCTCTTGCTCGAAACATTTCTCTAGTTTCAGACATCTTCCCTACTCCCTTAGTTAAAAATTGAGAGGAAAAAAACCACCTTTGTAACAAGTGAAATAGTCAAATAAAACAAATCTGTACAGTGACTATGTCCAGAAATAAATGTAAGTCCTTTTTTGTATCTTCTTTGAGTCCATCACTCTTTTGTCATGAGGTATGTAATATGTTTTGTCATAGGCTCTCTGGATACATTGTTGTTCATTGTATTGATCAAGATGCTTAAATTTTTCAAAATTATTTTTCTTTGTTTTCCTTGCAAAAATTGTTTTTTGGGTTCTGCTCACTTCACTGAATCAGTTCATTACCAGAGATTTTCTGAAATTATGTCTGTAGGTCATCTCCCATGATACAGTAATATTCTCTTATGTTCGTATAGCAGTTTGTTCAGGCATGTTCCAGTTGTTGCCTCTCTAAGAATCTAGATGGTTTCTTTTTCTCTTTTAATTACCTTTTCAGGATCAGGAAGTTTGTTTTGCTTTTTGCTCTTCTGTACCTGATGTTATTCTTCCTCTTAATTATATCTCCTTCCATAGCCATACTCCTGTTACAACTTTGATGAAGTTCACCAGACTCTGTGTGTGTGTGTGTGTGTGTGTGTGTGTGTGTGAGAGAGAGAGAGAGAGAGATGGGTGGATGGATGGATATATACAAGTGGAAGTGTATGCCAGTGTGCAGCCCTCCTTTTGTCTGGTTCAAACAAGAATGAGGTTTACCTGATACCCTCAGCCCTTTCTTCTCAAGAATATTTGTATGTGATTCTTCTCTTGCATTCCAGTTTTTAAAATTGGCAAATTCCATCAAATTATAAAGTAATAGCAAATTCCACCTCCTCTATTCTTACACGGGTGCATTTCTTTTACCTTTCCTTCTCTTTCCGTTCTTAAAATCCTAAGAACAGATGTACTCTACTTCTAGGACCTCTCTCTTCCTCCCCGCCTCTCCCCCCTTTTCCCTTCTTTGAAGACATTAAGGTTTTAAAGGGATGCTTATTCCCCCTACCTTGTTGCCATTTTACTTGGGCTGTTCTCTTGCGCTTATAAGCTTTCTTTGGGCTGTTCTCTTGAGCTTTTAAGCTTTCTCTTCTGGACTTTCTGATCTCAGTATATTTTTGCTGTCTCTAAATACAACTTTACAGGCTATACTATCTTGGTTGCTCTGGAAAATTAAGCCTGGCTGCCTGCCCTGGCACTTTTGACAGACCTCTTGTCCATGGGCTTCGTTGTTTTTTTCTTAGGTGGGAAAAGTCACTATAGTTTCTTATTGGATTTCTTGGTCCTTTTCAGTCTGGTGCAAATTTTAAGGTTTTACAATGTCTATCTATATGATAATTGGACATCTGCCTCTGTTCAGAGAGTTGCTTCAGTCAGAAGTTTTGTTCAAAGTTGCCATGAGGTGATGGTTAGCTTCTTGATGAGGAGGCATCTTCCACTCCATTAAGCTAGACTGGTCCTCTCATGAAATTCACAGACCCTTATTGGTCCTGGGGACTGTGAAAGCTTTGAACTCCAGGGTTTCTCTATGCCATAATTACTCATTAGAGAAGATTTCAATGGAGGATCTACTAAGTTACATGAAAGTTTGCTAGCTGGTCCCCCCTAGAATGTTGCTTCTCTACCTTTGCAGAAGTGAACTAGAACTCCCTCTTCCTGAGTGCCTTCAATCTACTTTTCCTCCTTCATCTTTTAAGACTTCTAGTTTCTTCAAAGCACAGCTCAGTTACTACAAAGCAGCCTTTATTGATCTCCATCCCCGCTCCTTCATCTATCTTATTAGTGCTTTCTGTCTTCATGAAATTACTTTGCATAACATAGTTGGTACTTTGTATTTACTTATCTGAGTTTACATGTAATAATTACTTAGTTTGTCAAAGTGAATTATAGATAAATAGATTGCTTAATTTAAAAATTACTGTGTTGATGTCAAGACTTCATTCTGGAGAATTGAATACAATATTATCTTTATGATTTATTGTGATAATACTTCACATTTATGTAGGTCTCTAATTATATTTTAAATATATGTATATTCCTAACTATATAATTATATATTTATAATAATTACATAGGTCTCTAAACCTAATATATAGGTCAATAACTTTGATTACTATAACACAGTGTATAGAGGGTTAATATTCTTATTTTGTAGATGAGGAAACTGAGACTCAGTGAAGTAAAATGATCAGGTCTTTATTTTTTCCAAGTTCTGTATTCATTTGGCTGTACCATATTCTCTAACTTTTGTGAAGAAAATTGCTGGGGTACTTTTTTTTTACTTAATTAGTTTGAATAGGCGTTTTTCTGTCTTCCATCTTTAGTGTCTGTTCTCAGATGGCTACCACCCCAGTACAGGCTTTCATAATTGAATCCTTGGCCTCTAGTCTCTCCTTCAATCCATCCTTCCCACAGATTTGAGAATATCTTTCTGCATGTCTATCAAGTGATCAAAATAAACCTTCAGTGGCTCCTCATTTCTTCTAGGGAAAAATACAAACTTCCTACTCAGACACGTAAAGCCCCATACAGTCTGGGTCTAGGGAGAAAGATGAGATACTTTCTCATCAGTCTTATTTCACATTCCACTTCATACACTCTACATTCCAGTTAAATTGGCCCCCAAATCTGAAATTCCATCACTCTCACCTATACCTTGAAAGAACTCCTGCCTTTCAGAATCCTTATGTTAGCGCTTACATGGGTCCCTGTTAACCAGTAAGTATAATGTTCTTGTTTGGTTTTCTGGAGTTCTTTGGGGCAGCCTTCTTTTCAGTAGAGCAGTCACCACAAGAATAGCCAGTGTTAAAAGTCCAAAAGTCTTTATTGTCTCCTTCACTTGGTGCTCAGCTAGTTTTCTTGTGGCCTTTGGAGAGGACTTGGTTTCAGTGGAGAAAATGCAGGAGGACAGGCCAGCCACCACAAGGCTGATGAAGATGGAATTGAATCTCTCTCTGCTTTCCCCTCCCACCTCCAAGAGCTTGAGCTCCCAGCTCATATGCTCTACACCGAGTTATAAACCAATCATTATATCACTAGGAAACCATGACTTGTTGTAAGATTAAATCAATCATACTGAACTTAGAGAACTATTAATCATCATGCTAAACTAGATAACCATTGTCTCATCAATTCCATTGACTTAACATCTTCTAAGAATCCTTGTTTCAGAGTTATGGTCCATAACAAATAAGTAAATTTAATATTTCTTTAAGAGCCTATTATGCCAGAACTTGACTGGTTAGTGGTGTTCCAGAGATAAAAACAAAACTGTTCTTGCCTCTAAGAAATTTCTGTTCCATAAGGAAAAATAACATAAATGCAAAACATGTTCAAAGTAAATACAAGGCAATAGGGGAAGGATTCACTTCTCTATCAAGGAAATTCAGAAAAGACCTTTTTAAAGAAAGGGCTTGAACCTTGTTTTTAAAGTAAACCAGAAATACTGAGAGATGGAGAAGAACCATTCCAAGGATTGGGGCCAACTTCTACAATAGTAGAGATGGAAAAAAGAATGTTATGAAGGAGAAACAGCTGATAAACCAGTTTGACTGGAATGTGGAATGTATGTGAAAAGGAGTAGTATGTAATAAATCTTTGAAGGGAGGCTAGAATCTAATTGTGAAAATCTTAGAGTTAATAGGGAGCCAGTAGAGCTTTTTGAGCAGGGGAGTGACCTGGTTTTTTCTATGCTTTTGGAATATCACTTTGGCAGCTTTGTGAAAGGTGATAGATCAGAATGAGGAGAGATAGGGAACTTAGTACATAGCAGTACAGGGGGAGTCAATCAACTAGAATTTATTTGCTTATTTTTTATAATGCTCTACTTTTTTTTTTTTAATAGCTTTTTGTCTTTCCAAATGCATGCAAAGATAGTTTTCAACATTCATATATTTCTCCCTCTATCCCCTTTTTTAGACAGCAAGTAATCTGTAAACATGTGCAGTTCTTTGCAATTTTCTCATATTTCCACATTTCTCATGCTGCACCAAAAAATATCAATGAAAAAGAAAAAAAGCAAGCAAGCCAACAACAACAAAAAAGGTGAAAATGCTATGTTTTGATCCATACTCAGTTCTCACAGTCCTCTTTCTGGGTGCAGATGACTCTATCATAAGTCTATTGGAACTGGTCTAAATTATCTCATTGTTGAGAAGAGCCATGTCCATCACAATTGATCATCACATAATCTTGTTGCCGTGTACAGTGTTCTCTTTGTTCTACTCACTTCATTTAGCAACAGTTCATGTTCAGAGACACTTAGTCTCTGAAATCATTCTCCTGATTGTTTCTTATGGAACAATAATATTCCATAACATTCATATGCCATAATTTATTCAGCCATTCGCTAACTGGTGGGCATTCACTCAGTTTCCAGTTTCTTGCCACTACAGAAAGGGCTGCCACAAACATTTTTGCACATGTGGGTCCTCTTCTTTTTTTTATGATCTTTGGCATATAAACTCATTGCTGGATCAAGGGTTAACATGCATTTCTTCTAAACATATTTCCATGTTCATCATTCAGCTAGAATTTACAAGTGCCTACTATGTCCTATGCACTATACTGAATGCTGGGGATACAAAGAAAAGCAAAAACAAACAAACAAAAAAAATGAGTCTGATTTGATATCTTCATAGAAATGCAAGGATGTCTGAACTGGTAGACTGACGAAGGAAGGATTTATTACATATATGTGCTAGGTATTATGCTAATCCTAATAAGAGCTTTACACATGTTATCTCAGTTGAGCCTTAAAACAAGCGCTATTATCCCTATTTCACAGTTGAAAAAATTCAGGCAAATAAAAGTTAAATGAATTATCTAGGAACACATGGCTAGTGACTATCTAAGACTGGTTCTGAACTCAGGTCTTCCTGACTCCAAACCAGCTGTCTATTGTACTACCTCCTGTCTCTCCTCTCTTAACAGCTCTTTTTGATTGATTTATCTTATCTATGGGGGATAGCTTTAGATCTCCATTAGCCTAGGTCTTTGGTCTGGCATCATGGATGAAGGTATTTGAAACTGAGTGTTTTAAGCTACACTCCGTCCATAAAGAGCTCATTATATTCTCACTCCACCCCACCCCTCCATCTCCCAACCGACCCTTCAAAACTTCTGTTGAGCAAAAAGTCTGCATTGTCATCCTATACACCTCAACCATTATTCTCCTCATGTTCTGAGATGATCCTGAATCAAGTTTGTACGCTAACAGCCTATGTTTGATTTTGGAAAGAAATGAAATACTCTAGTCATTCAGCAGTAAGTAAAAAGATTTACTTAGCTATATAGAAGGATATTCAAGAAGCATATCTTTGAGAGCTCAAGCAGATTGACTTAGTGAAGTTTCTCTGCCCAAGTTACCCAATATAGTATGCCAGCCTAGCATCAGAACAGACTTACCTTTGTATTGATTTTTTTTTTTTTTTTGCTGGGGCAATTGGGATTAAATGACTTGCCCAAGGTCACACAGCTAGGGAGTGTTGAGTGTCTGAGACCAGATTTGAACTCAGGGGCTAGTGCTCTATCCACTGCGCCATCTAGCTGCCTTCATACTTAACCTTTGTGAGTAGAGCTTGTTTCTTCCTCCTCCCTCCCTCTCCCTCTCTCTCTCTCTCTCTCTCTCTCTCTCTCTCTCTCTGTTTCCCCTCCCTCTCTTTTTCCCTCTTTTCCTTCTCTCTCTCTCCCTTCCTCTTCCCTCCCTCCTTTTCTCCCTTTCTTCCTTCCTGCCCCCTTCCCTCCTTCTCTCCAACATTAAGTCTCAGATCAAGCCCTATTTCAATGGTCATTGTTTGGGTCCTGATTGATTCAGAGTAAATGCAGATTGCAGTCATTTCTGGTTTTGGCCAGAAATCCTGAGGGTCTTCCCCTCACAGATTTATTTATTTAGATTTTTTTTTTTGGACTAGGTAAAAGAAGTCATTTTCTGTTCTGCCTGATTTCTTACCTTGCCTTAATCATTGATTGGGCCTAGCTTCAGTTAAAGTGAGACCTTAGTTTAAAAAGGCTTAGGTCTCCATTTCCAACCACCCTAATCTCTCTATTTAGCCACTGGACCCAGATGGCCTCTAGAAAATGAGGCAGGTGACCTTGTACAGCCCTCCCATACTGAAATCCAATTCATATCTTTTAAAGAAAAACTGCCCTAACATGTATAGGAGCAGAAGAGTTAGAATACTACTCTGACTGCAGCTCACATAGTGGGGTAGAGGAAGGGAAATAAATAAACTTATTATGACTTTTTATGCATTTCTGATCACTTCATGCCTGGAAAATCACAATTGGCAGCTAGTTGGTTACCTTGTGTCAAGTCTCTCATTCCACTCCACTCAACACTCAGTTGACAAACTGATTTTCCTAAAGTACAAGTCTGACTCTACTACCCCCACCCTCAACTCTACTCCCATTAAATCGTGTATATAGCTAGTAAGTATCTGAGGCCGGCTGGATTTGATTTGAACTTATCTTAGTTATATCCATTTAGCAACAGCTGCCTCTTGTAGCAGGCAAAAGATAAAACTCAGTCTTTTATATGATTTCTACAGCATCCCTCGTATGTGTCTACTTGTTCCTACCCACAATCACCTCCCTAATTCAAACCTCATCTCCTCTTAATTAAATTATTGCAATAGTCTCCTTATTGGTTTCCCTCCTTTAAGCTTTTCCCTGTTGTACCCATCTTACACATAGCCACTAAGAATTGTCCTACAGTGCTAATCCTACTATGGCATCCTCCTGCTTAATGGACTCTACTGTGTCCTTATTACTTCTAGAATCAAATAGAAGTTAAAGCTCTTTTAACAGCCTGGTCCATTCATCATTCTCTAGTCTTCGATTATTTCCTTTATGTATTCTTCAGTCTAGCCTGTATTGGCTTGTTGGCTGATAGTTGATTCAATCCCCATCTTTGTATCTTTGCTCAATTACAACTGTCCCATCCCCCATATCTAGAATGCTTTTCTTTCACCTCTACCTCTTTCAAGATTGAACTTAAATCTCTGCTTTGTGCAGGAGGCCTTAGGTTAGGTTACTTTGTATCTTCAGTATATAGATATCTCCATTTGTCAAATGAAAAGGTTGATAATGGTAGCAACATTTTCTCTAGGTGATCAATATGAAATTATGTATCTACTTAATATGTGAAAGTTTAAAAATTTTTTCCCTCAGAATGTGTAGATAAGTAAAAATTTATACATACACCTGTGCCACTCTTCTGACCAGAATGTAGATATTCCAGGAATTAGCAACTACTGCATAGAAGATGTAGCAGCCTGGTTTTATAAGCAAAGAATGGCTTTTACATTTTTACACTTTATTTTTAAAATGTAGAAACTAAACTATAAAGTATTGCATGATCGAATTAGTTACAGTGCTTTAGACTAGTTTTTTGACTTCAACATTGAGCTCTGTAAATTTATTCTCCTCTGTTAATATATCTACACCAGGCGGATGGGAAATTGGGTGTTTTTGTTTGTTTTGTTTTTTTGACATGAGGTAGGGTGAGTAGATAGAATTGATTTTGTGGCTCTTTTGAATCAGTTCTGGTAAACACCTTTTAAAAAATAAAAAATTAAACTGGTTTAGAGCAGTTATCAATCTACTCTTTTTTTTTAACTGAGGCAATTTTAGTTAAGTGACTTGCCCAAGGTCACACAGCTAGCTAGGCAGTGTCTGAGATCAGATTGGCACTCAGGTCCCCCTGACTTCAGGGCTGGTGCTCTATGCGCCACCTAGCTGCCTCTTTCAATTTACTCTTTTTTTTTTTTTTTTTTAATTTTTTAATAATTTTTTATTGATAGAACGCATGCCAGGGTAATTTTTTACAGCATTATCCCTTGCATTCACTTCTGTTCCGATTTTTCCCCTCTCTCCCTCCACCCCTTCCCCCAGATGGCAAGAGTCCTTTACATGTTGAATGGGTTGCAGTATATCCTAGATACAATATATGTGTGCAGAACCAAACAGTTTTCTTGTTGCACAGGGAGAATTGAATTCAGAAGGTATAAATAACCCGGGAAGAAAAACATAAATGCAATCAGTTTATATTCATTTCCAGTGTTCTTTCTCTGGGTGTAGCTGCTTCTGTCCATCTTTTTCAATTTACTCTTAAGGTTGATACTGGCCGGTTTCTTTAGAGGGGGGAAAAAAACCACATTTGTGATAGGTAAAATTAAATGCTTAACTTAAGCTGAAAAACCAAAGATGTTGAAAGCAAAGTCTAGAATTTCTCTCCTTTTCAAATCTAGTTGTTTTAAGGTGGATCAGAAGATAATTCATGGTTCTATTGATTAACAATGTGCTGTTGTGCACTTGCAAGGAGTGTTGTCCTTAGAAGTAATTCTACAAAATTAGTTAATAGTAGTTTTAAAATTACAACCCATTAAAGAATTCTTCAGATTTGTGATATACTGGGATAGGATGAAAATAATTTCAAATATGATGATTTGAGATTCAGAGATTGTCATTTTAATGGTGAGAAGCTGTTTTGATGGAAACTGCTTCAGAATAAAAGAGCACAAGTGCATTGTGTTTCATGTATGATGTTTAAGTATATTTTGGGGACAAATACAAAAAAATGAATCAAGATAGGGGACATGGCTATATACAGTTAAAATTCTAGAAGAGTAGAATTCCTCACAGGCCCTTAATTATGGAGAGCAGCTGACAGCTTGTAGTAATGTGCCAGCCTGGCTGATAGACTAAATGAAGGGTCCTGGTGATGAAGGCACTGAGTACAGTTTGGGTCTCAGTGACTTATTACTTTTTGGTTTCTCTCTGCCTTTTTGTGTTGCGTCATTGCAGAATCTTTAAGGATACTGCATTTTTCCCCCTGCCTCTTGCCCCTTATCCTCCTTGAAGAGTCATAATAACTGAGTGTCAACTGATCAGTCATCCAATATTAACATAGTAATATCAAAGGTTGAAGATGGCAAACAAGAAAGGCCTCTGATAGGAGGTAGGACTTTGTTAGGTTTGTGAAAAAGGTAGAGGTAAAAGTGGGTCTTCTCTGTAGAAGACAGTCTGTTCATGGTTGTTAGAAAAGAGGGCTATTTGGCTGGAATAGAAAGTTTATAATGAAGAATAATTTGCAATAAATCCGGAAAGGTAGAATGGAACCAGTCTGTGAACAAATTTAAATGCCAAGTAAAAGTTTTGGCAGTAAGCACTGGAGCTTTTTGAATTGAGGAGAGATCTATGCTTTTGGAATATTAATTTGGTAACTGTGGAAATTGCATGGAGAATAGAAAGATGAGATAGGGAGACCAAATTAGGAGGCTGTTGGGATGATTTTATAAAAGCTTGGTGATAATGATGATCAAGCAGTTATCAGTGATAGAGTGCTGGGCCTGGAGTCAGCAAGACTCACTTCCTGGAGTTCAGCTCTGGCCTCAGACAGTACTTGTGTAGTCTTGGGCAAATCATATAACATTGTTATCTGTCGAATGAGCTGGAGAAGGACATGACAAAGCACTGTAGTATCTTTGTTAAGAAAACTTCAGATGAGGTCACGAATAACTGGAATAAGACTGAAACACTGAAATGACCCAAACAACAGTAGTAGCATTTATTTAGGCTTTAAAGTTTACAAAGTTATGTTACATCATTGGATCATCTCAATAACTCTGAGAGGCTGGTGAGATGATTACCCCCATTTCATGGATGAAATCACTGAGGTTGAGGGAGGTTAAAGTGACTTGCCTTAGGTCATGAATAGGCCTGAGGTCTTTGGACTTAAAAGTTCAAAAAATTGATGTCCATTTTGTCACCCAGTTGAATCCCAAAGTACTTTAAATTTATCATGTACTTTATATATTTCATCTCACTTGATCCTTGTCAAAAAAGATTTATTAAATCCTACTATATGGCAGTCTTTTGCCCTTAGGGAGTTTTTTTTTTTAATATCTTTTGTTTTTAACTAAATTGCTAATTGTGTTCCCCCATAAGCCCCACCTCTCCTTCCTCCCAGAGAACTATCTCTTATAATTAAGAATATAAAAACAAAGAAAAAGTTGATTTAATCTAACTGATGAGATCTTGGGTATCTAGGAAGTACTGATAAAATTAAGCCCTGAGACAGACAGGGAAGGGCACTGATGGTCATCAGCCCAACCTTACAATCCCATACCCTGTAGAGGTCTTGGTAACTCCATTTTACGGTACTCAATCAGAAAGCTAAATTATGTCAAACTCCCAGGGTTAAATTTCCCTGATAAATCTGTCCATGGCCTGTGCCATCTTTGCTGAATCCCTTTTGGGTTAGCCCACCACGGTATTCTGCCTTGTGGTGTCTCCTTACCCCATTCTTCCCCCATGCCTTATGGTGTCTTTCTCCTTTTGATAACTAACTTTTTTTAGGATGCTAAATTCTTCTATAGATTTAGCCTGCCAGTCAGTGGGGTTCTTTCACCTCATGGCATATTCCCTTTCTCCTTGTTATAATTGTGAATTCCATGAGGGAACTTTCTTTTTTTCCATTGTTAATTGTTAAAAACCTTTTCCTTTTCCTAAATCTATTTCATTTGTACCTTTTTGGCAAAGAGAAAAGCCATTGTGACCTGTGTTAAGTCTCCCAAGATTATGGGGGACAAGGGCAATTACTCTCAGATGATAAAAGGAAGGGATTCCATTAGGTGATGGTGAGAAAGGGTGCGAGTTGTAGTTCTGGAGATAGACAGCCAGGGCCTATAGACAGGCGAGGTCATGCCATTTTGGCTGTGCTTCTAGAAGTGGACAGTTTGCTGAGAAGGGAACAGAGTGGGTAAGCCTGGAAAAGAAGATCATGGCCACCCCGTGAAGAGCTTTCAGTGCTAAGCCTTGGCATTTCCATTGGATCCTTAAGGGAATGAATTGCCATTCCAATTATGCAGGTTAGTTGTTAGGAGGGCCTTTGTGACTAGAGACCTGAGAACAGATGGGAGAAATGTGGTAGTAGAAACAAAAAGTTTGATTCAATATCTATTATTGATTAAATATGTGGGGTGAATGAAAATAAGGGATTGGTGAGGACATTAAGATTGTGAACCTGAGTGATCAGAAAAATGGTAGCACTCTAGGCAGAAACAAGAAACTACATGTATTGTTATCAACCTATTGAGTGGTAGAGTATGTTTTGCCTCTAGTCACACAACTGGTATCAGGTAGGATTTGAATTTTGATCTCTCTTTCCTCAATTAGTCTAGCACTCTGCCTGTGTCACTGATACCGTGCTATCCCTTCAATAGGAAGACGGTGGTATAAGAGAAGGAGTGCTGTCTTTAGAATTAAGGGCCAAGATTTGCATGGTACTCAAGTAGATAAGTGACTTGGAACAAATTCCTTTACTTCTGTCTACTTTATTCAGTCTCCTCATTTGTAAAATGAGATGATTCATACTTGTATTTTTAAACTTGATAGATTGGTGTTTTGGGGATCAAATGAAATGTCTGTAGTAAACTTTAAAGGTCTTTATAAATGTTGGCTGTTGTTTTTATAAACAGGTTAGGCTGTTACTAGGCTTTTCCTAGTAAAGCTGCCAGGCTTTATTTTCCCAGGACTTCTTTCCACCAGGTAGCAAAGAGACTCAGACCTTGACCTATTCCTTGTGTTTCCAGGAGACTCTTAATTGAAGCCAGGACAGATGCATGACTAGATGGAAAAGGGAATGGACTATTTGAAAAATTATTCTCTTCTTTGCATTGGATTCTGCCATATGGCTGTCCTCTGCTGAGGAACCACAGTTCAGGCAGTGTTTTTTTGAATATTTGGCACTTTTACTCTTAGGTGAAGGCAGACCATGATGATAATATGTTTTAGTTAAAGCCATTGAATCACTGGAGATGTCATAGTAGTACAAATGAGGCCTGTTTTCATAACTTAGAGTGGTTTAAAGACTTTAGGATATTTGCAGACATGTAATTCTTTTTACCCAACAGACTTCGTACATGTGTGTCACCTCAAAATCATTGGCATATTTTCTCTCTCTCTCTCTCTTTTTTTTTTTTTTTTAACTTTTTTTGGATTTACACTGAGGTTAATTTATTTGACCTGTTGTAATTTAGGTGAGACCATTTTCCAGCAGGGATCAGTAGTATGCATGGAAAGAATAATTTTTAATGTAGCTAAGCTTTCCCTGTTCCTAGTGTATGCACATTATGTATGATATTTTTCTGGGATAAACTCTAATGTTCAGGTATTTTATTACTTCCAAGGACTGGCCATTTGATGATGGAGCTCCACCTCCTAATCAGATCGTAGATGATTGGCTAAATCTATTAAAAAGCAAATTTCGAGAAGAGCCGGGTTGCTGTGTTGCTGTGCACTGTGTTGCAGGGCTGGGAAGGTAAGTACTTACCCTTTTCTCAGTGAATTCATTAGCATGCTGAGGTAAGTTAGCTGAAGGTTTATTTGTCAGGAATTGTCATTTATTATGCTAAGTAATGGGCAGTTGGGTGGTTCAGTGGCTAGAGCACCAGGCCTGGAGTCAGAAGGACCCAAGTTCAAATCTGTCTTAGACACTTACTATATGTGTGATCTTGGGCTAGTCCCATAACCCTGTCTGCCTCAGTTTTCCTCATCTATAAAATGAGCTGGAGAAGGAAATAGCAAATCACTCCAGTATCTCCAAATGAGGTCACAAAGAGTTGGACACAACTGAAAGCTGAACATCAACATCACCACCACTAAATAATATTGAATTGCCCTGGAAAATGAGTTGGTGTTATGATGTTGTACCTGTTTGGGTTTAACTTTTAGCATTGTGGGGTTGCTTTTTTTTTTTTTTTTTTTTTTTTTTTTTGCCTATTAGGGTTAATCTTGGTATTATGTTTGATATATTAGTTATTTTGTTGGTGACATCAATTTAATGTAGTTACCTTAAATCCTTGAATTTAAAAAAAATTGCAGATTCCCAGCATTCCCCTTCCCTTGACTTTTCCAAATGATTAAATAGTAAATTTATTGTACTATTCAGTTATTACTTGTTTTCAGCTAGAGCCACATCTTTAAAGATGATTGTTTTTTATTTTAAATGAAGAAAGTAGAAGAGAGTGGATAGTTTTATTTTAATCTTCCTAAAGAGATTTATGAAGATTAGTGACCATTATGATTTAAAAGCCTTTTCCTTTTTTGCAGCATCCCAAAATGCTCAGCTCCTTTTTGGTCAGCAGATTAAACTGCTTATTTATGATAAGAACTTGGCCTTAGAACATTAGATGAAGTTATTTTTGCCCTAAAATAAAGGTGACTCAGACTCAATTCTTCAAACTCTAGACTTGTTGTGCTTAGAAAGCATTTCCTGCTGTGCCCCCTAAAGCTGAGGGGAACTTTCCAGCTCAATTCTGGGAATTTTGGTAGCTGTTCTGTGCTCAAATTCTAGGATGGCAATTGGTAACTTGTGTTTAATTTAAAGGAGTTACATTGGGAGCTGTTTCCAATTACCAGTCCTTCAGTATTCTCTCCCTAAACTCACAAAAAAGAATTATAGCAATTTTAGTGCATCTAGTGAAGGGAAGTATTAATACCATCCTGAAAATGAGAATTTAGAAAGCACTCTTGCAAGATTAGATAATGTATTTGTTTTTTGTTTTTTTGTTTTGATAATGGTCAGGGCCAGTATTTTACATTTTGGATGGTGCACCTAAAGAGCTTTCCGATACAAATAATGATATTTCAAACACAAAGATCTTTTGACATAGCCTTAAATTTAGTGCTTTGCTAAGAAGAAATGTAATGCTGTAGTACTTTGTGTACTACAAAAAATGTGCTGCTTCTTTAGTGAGTATGACAATCCTGTGTTTAAAAATCCTTTAATCCAAAAGATTTGTGGGTATTTACAGTCTGGTTTCTTTTTGCAGGGCACCTGTGCTGGTTGCACTTGCTTTAATTGAATGTGGAATGAAGTATGAAGATGCAGTTCAATTTATCCGACAGTAAGTATGGAATTGTGTGTTTAACAATCCTGTGGTGCAAGCTATTACAAGAAGCTCATGGTCTCACCTCCTGAGCACAAAGACGGGCTAAGGAGAAGTGTGGAAAAGAGGGAGATTTCATTTATAACATATTAACTTGCTGTCTTTGGCTTAAAAAAACTGTGGCTGAAAAAGAAAACCACATTTCAGCTCTCAGAGGCTATACCATCCTGAGGACTTGTGGACTTTATAATTTGTGTAGCAAATTCAGATTATTCACATGATCTGAATGAAGAGAAACAGTATAAATAAATAGTAAAGGTCATTCATATTCTAACAGAGCTTGTGATAATCTAGAACCTGACTCTTAATACCATTATGAATAGATTAAAAAAAACTATGTATGAAGAATTGTGATGCTGTGTTAATAGTCAGTCCTCAATTATTTGTGCCTGAAACTGGGGTGCTACAACCTATAGTTTATTTTAGAGAGGACCTAAATCTTGTTTTATAATTTAGTATGTTGGATGTGCTGTAATGCTGGCCAGAAATGTTGGTGGCCACTATTGTGCCAGCCTTCAGAAGAGCCAAATAGTCCCTCTAAATCAAGAAACCTGAAATGGTCCTCAGTGTCTGGCCAGAGGAGTGTATCTTCCCAGAAAATACTCCCTATTCCTATTTTGAAACATGTCTCTTTTTTCCAATAATAAGTATGTATGTGTATGTGTGTGTGTGTATATATATATATATATATTTATTTAAAATAACTTTTTATTGACAGAAGCCATGCCAGGGTAATTTTTTTACAGCATTATCCCTTGCACTCACTTTTATTCTGATTTTTCCCTTCCTTCCCTCCACCCCCTCCCCCAGATGGCAAGCAGTCCTTTACATGTTAAACAGGTTACAGTATATCCTAGATATAATATATATGTGCAGGACCAAACAGTTTTCTTGTTGCACAACATGTCTCTTTCTTCCCCATTCTTCAGTGGATATTGCACTGGGAAGGGGAGAGGGAAACATCAAGTTTATAAGCATACCAATTTATAAGCTAATGAAGTAATATATTATTCTCGAACAAAAGTTATTTTCTTAAGTTTCTTAAGCTATGCCATTCTGATCTTAGTGTAGCCATTTGATGGACAGTCCATGGAGATTTAAAGGGAATTTTTTCATCTCTTCTACTGGGAGGACCATAGCGCTTCACTGCAGACTTTCTTTTTTGAAGTTATGTCATAGGAGAAAGGAGCTAGCATTTAGTTGTCTTGAGTTTTAGAAAGGCTTTAGGCTGAAAACAGCAACAACACATTTAGCTTAATTAGCACGAAAGAGTTTTGCACATATTAAGTTGTGATTCTTCTATTTTCAGAAAAAGAAGGGGAGCATTCAATTCCAAACAGCTGCTTTACCTTGAGAAGTACCGACCTAAGATGCGATTACGCTTCAGAGATACCAATGGGCATTGCTGTGTTCAGTAGAGAAAAAGCTGAATTTGATCGTGTTTTTTTGTGGGGACTCTTGGTACCTGGAAATGTGAATCTGGAATCTAACTATGTCATCAAAATAGTGATGGGAGTTATTGCTCCTTAACCTCTGTCCTAATGTTTTAAAAACAAAACAAAGCATAAAGAAAACCCTCTATAACATGAAAATAAAAAATTTTAAAAAGTGAGAGAGGGGCAAAAAAGATGAATTCAGTGAAGGATGATTTTCTCCCAATGTTGCAGATTGAATTTCTGCCAGGAGTGAATCATTTCTAAACCTCCTATATTTTTAAACTTTTTTCAAAATGGGGTCTCTAAGGAAAACCAGCAGAACATTGGCCTGTGCAAAAACCATCTGTTTGGGGAACACACCTGACAGCTAGGCCTGGCCCAACCATCTCCCTGCGGCATTTCCTCTCTGGTTGTCTTTCTCTTGCCCCCCTTTTCTGTGTGTGTGTACTAGAGAGAGAGAGAGGAGAGTGTGAGTGAGAGAGAAAGAAAGGAGAGTGAGTGTGAACGAGTGTGTGTGTGTGTGTGTGTGTGTGTGTGTGTGTGTGTGTGTGTGTGTTATGTGTATACACACAGAGGCTAGGAGGAGCCCTGCTTGCTCTGGGTGTGTACAGTCTGACAGCCTTAAGCCCAACTGGGCACTTTTAGAAATAACAGTGGCATTTGTGTTCTGTGGCCCTGGGGGAATTGATTCTTAGTCTTGAGTAACAGGGAGATGCTCTTTGTAGTCTTTCTTTTCTTGAAAATTCAGCCTTCCATTAGGCAGAATGGCCAAGGAACCCTTTTAGGGGGGAGGGTGGTTTGAACGTTGGGCTTTTGGTTTTATGTTGGATTTTTTTTTTTTTTTTGTTTTTGTAATTAAGGTGAGGGTAGTATTAAGAGGAATATATCTTATGTGTGCATTCATACTTGTCCAAAGATCTTAGCTGAGAGATGAACTGTTTCCTTCTATTGCCTAAGTAAGAATATGGAGCAAAAGCTAAGTGGATGTGGGAAGATGAACTTGTTTACTAGATAGGAGGAAAGGCCTCCTCCTTCTAGGTCAGACTGGTCCTCTTGTTGGAGAGGCCCTTCCAGGCAGGGAGTTAGCGTACTTTTTTCTACCCCTTACAGACATGCCAGCTGTAGCCATTATTCAGACTTGATGTCGGACAATGTCAGAGCCCATGAATGGTTTGAAATGCCTGTTTTCAGGATTAGTTTGTGTATTGTGGGTGAGTTTTCTTGGATAGTCAGAGTAGACAGTCCACAAATGTGGATTTGAGGATAAATAAATGCCTGGTGTGGGTATTCCCAAACTGGCCCTTGTGTACAGTTTCAGTTTAACCACTGATTGCCTTGTTCTTTTCTTACTCGATTCTTTTTTGAGATTAAAATCACTGGTTCAAAACCAACAATGCCTATTGAGTATTTAGTCCACAGGCCATGGCAGGGTAGAGAAGAGACCTTGAATGAATTGGAGCCTAGGGAATATGGAATGGATTGCTTGTGAATGTGAGTAGCATGTGTGCATAGACCTTGCTGGGTTCCATGTGCTAATCTAGACTTTCTGCTCTTTCCCAGGCAACAGTTTTAGCCAGGCTGGTTTGATAGAACAGTTGTAGAGTCCTGACTGGGGCCCTTGTACTTTTTCACCTCAACATTGTATATGTAACATCGTTCCACTTCTGAGGCTTGAGATACAGGCTTAAGGTTGCCTTGTCCTGCTGTGTCTTGCTGTGCAGAGCCAAAAACTTTTCATTTGTTTAGAGCAGCTGGGTCAGTGGGAATGGACTGGCCGGCACCTTGTCTCACACTGATACCTCAGATGCTGGCTATGTGAACTGCCTCTTTTCCTTTCCCAGAGTTCTGTTTTGATTGTTAGCTAAATGCAAAACTGCAGATTATTCTCTTTCCCCCTTCCTCCTTTCCCTGAAAATACAAAATAATGCATTTTAAATTGTTCCTAGGGTTTTAAAGTTAAAAAGAAAAAAATGATGGTACTATCCAAAATTTATTATTTCAGAACATGCCAATAGATTCCTTTTTAACATAGGCCTAAGATCAAAACAGTACCCCTCCAAGCTCAGACAAGACTATCTATTTTGCTCAAAGGTTATTTCATCAATGCCATGGTAAACCTCTTGCCTTTGGAAAACTTATTTTCATTGTTGCTAAGAGGTAGGGTAGTATAGAGATCAGCAGCATTCGTGCCTGCCTACTTAGGAGAACATTCCATGTTTTGTCTAATAGAAGGGTGTACAGGCTATAGTCACTATTAGCCCTCTTTTTGTTTTGAACTACAGACTAATGTTAACTATTCTCAGAACTGGATTTTTTTTTTTTGTGTGTGAAATTAAAAAGTTTTTCTTTTGAATTTAATGAAGTATTGCTAGCTAAAGCTAGTTTGACATGGTAAGAGAGATGTCGGACTGATTGAGAGGTGTGCAGCCTGATTCCAAACAAACTCTGAACCCTTTTAAAGAACAATAAAACATATTTTACATGCTCTTTGCCTATTTTGCATTTGTTCTTCTCTTTGGTTTGCTGTGGTTTGTTATTCTGGGAAGGTTGTTATTTTAAAGGTTTGTTCTGGGCCCCAGGCTGCAAATGAGTCAAGATGAGTTGAGAGTCTGGTAAGTGGCACTAAAATGTTGTGCAGCTCAGGTGTGAAATCTGGGCAAGTTTAACTGGAATCTGTTGCCTTTCCTGATTCAGCTCTTGGGCACAATGCAACGGGAATTTGTCCGGCATCTTGCCTCACTGTTTTAGAGAATTATTTCATAGACTTTTCACAAGCTTGACTACTGTTGCTGAGCTCCCAAAAGACAGTGAGGTCCCAGAGGGAATGGATGGATGGGAGGATTGGGAGGAGGCTGGGAGCCCATGAACAGTGGAGTAAATGATTAGCTCCATTAAATCCAATCCTAGATTGTTTTTCCCATATCAATTATTTTTGGTCCTTTTATAGAAACTGCTCAGAGGATATAGTTACTTTATTCTCTGTTATGCTGTACCTTCTGAGTTTGTCAGCTGGAGTGTTGGCAGGTAGACCAGGTCACAGGATCTGTGTTGAGGACCTTAGAGGTCACCTAGTCCAATGCCCTCACCAGTTTTTTTTTGTTTTTCATTTGGGAGTTTTATTAAACTTTGGGGAAAAGATTTTATTTCTGCCCTGCCTCCACAGTAATATAGGAAAGAGAGTGGGGCAAAGGTGTAGATTCTAGATTTAGGAGGCCAAAGATAGGGCAGATGGGCAGGGAGGCTTGTCCAAGCCCAAGTATATTTTTCATAAGAGGACATTCCTGCCCCGCGGGGGCCCCCCCACCCCACCCCAGGGCATTCCCTCAAGGACTTTAGGAATCTCTCATGGCTTCTCTTTCCCTTTCAAATGTCTTCTGCAGTCTGGTGAGCAAGAACTCTCCCAACATGCTAGGCTGACTTCACACAACACCACTTGTCAATAAAATTATTCTTGCACTAAGCAAAAATTAGTCTCTATGACTTGGGCCCACTGGACTTGCCCTTTTTGGTGTGAAGCAGAATATCTTCACTTTTTCACATAAGAGCTTTTGGAGGTATCTGAAGATAGGCCATATATTATCTTTAAGCAAACCTCAAGATTTTTAATTCCTCAGAGATGAGTTTTCACTCCATTTCCTCTAGCTTATGAGTATTCTTGCTACAATACAGTACCGAGAGTGGAGCTGAACAATATTTCAGAGATGATCTGACTGGTATATTTAAATTTCATTGTGGTCATATCCCTTGAACCACATGTGCCAAAGGCATGATGCCTTTCCATACTACCTTGCTAACCTAGAGCTTGAGGATAGCAGCAAACTACCAGGTAGGTCTGCCTGGGCCATCAGTTTTGAGGGGATAGCAAAAAATGCTATAGGATTTCTGCTTTTGTGCTCTGCCTTTGAGTACCTACTAATTTGCATGCTTGTTCTTAGTATAAGTTTTTGCGCGTTATTCTTCTGATTTTAATTGTACAGACCAGCCACAATGAAGTCTACAACTGGTTACAGTTTTTAGGGCACTGGTTTTTTACGGTCTTTTACAGTTGATTTTTTATTGCTCCTGGCTAGTTCTACACACAGGCAGTGTCACTCTAGTCCTGCTGGTGGAAGAAAATTTTCAAGTGGATTTTATCTGCAGTGTATTAATGCATGGCCTAAATTCCTGCAGAGGCATAAGATAACCAGTCTGGACATGTCTTCCCAATCATAACTGGAGCCAGGCCACTGATGCTTAAGCTTTAGTCATTGTAGATAAATGGCTTTTCAGAAAATGCTTTTCTAGTTAAACCCCATGACTTGTGTCTCAGAGAGCCACAAGTTCAGACTGCTTGTAATTAGCATATATTCAGCAAGCTGAGATAACACACACAAATGGGGATTTATTAATACGGGTAGGTTTAACTCTAATCTCCTTTTATAACAAAAGATTCTGTATTTTAAGATTCATGGGATCACTTAGAATCAGTCTAATTTTCAAAAGTACAAAATAGTAATGCCTTTTAAAATAGGGAAATATGAAATGTGATCCCAGTAACGTGAAAAGCATCTGAAGCTGTATGCATGGGAAACTGAAGGGTATTATGCAATTTAATGTGGATTAGCATGCATAAATGTTTTCAATTAAAAATTATTCAGCTCTAGAACTGAAGAGTTGATCACAGCTGCATGAAAAATACCCATTAATCACTAATGCTTTTATGCAAATGATTGTATTTGACTTTCATTTGGATTTGCCATTAGCACCTGGAACCAGGAGATTGATAGGTAAAATTTAATGGTTATAAAAATTAGATATTTAAATTAAATTTGGGCTAATTTACAGTACTTTTATTCATTACTACAAGTTCTCTTGCAATATGAAGAGAATGGAGAGAGGAAAAAGACTACTTGACAGCTTCTCAGTGATGACTGACATCAGGAACAACTTGGAAGATCTGAACTGTATAAGTGTTTGTCACCTGAAACAGTCTATACAGACCGTGCATTTCAATGGATCACTCTTAACCAAATGCCCAGTCATTATGGTTTCTTAACTTCTATCTTCCTCACTCTTTTTTCTTTCCTCCTTTCCTGAGCTGTATACTTACTTTCAAGTATACTGTTTTACTATTCCCATTTGGACAATTGTTCTTTGAGGAATCTGAGTGATGTAATTTTTAGTGTTGATGGGATGGCGGGTTCTTATTATGTAACAACATTATTTGATAGGGAACAAACATTGATTGCCATTAATGTGCCAAGCAATTCTGCTAGCCATTGGGGAGATAAAGAATTCAGTAATTTAGTAGATGATTTTGTAATCATTAACCATTTTATAATGAATTACAGATAAAATTTTAATGTATAATAATACTACTCTGAATGCATTAGAAAGGGGCAGATCTTTTGGTAGCCAATCATCAGAGAAGATGATACTAATTGACTTGGACTATATATATAGAATAAGTGGGAATTCAGATAAAGAGGGGAAGGGAAGATCTCCCAAACCCAGGGAAGAGTGAGCAAAGGTCAGAGGTAGGAGTGGACTGAATATCATCCACTTTGATGAATAAGCTAATCCTTTGCTGTTCATCCAAATCTGAAACTTATGCCATCCCTAGAAAGTACATTCTTTTAGCACATACTCTTTCTAGATCTTAGGAAACATCAATCCTCTACCTTCCTTTTATTAAGAAGAGCCCATACATAGGCTCAGATAGCCTTGTCCCAAAAGTGCTACAGAGCCAAGATTGGGATCCATATTTGACATCCCCATCCATTTTACATGAGTCCCATTTCTATCGCTAGCTTGTCAAATCATCTTAGACCCTTCCCTTCTCTGAGCCTCAGTTCCTGCTCTGTAAAAGGAGGTAGTTGAATAAGATGTCCTGTAAGTTCCATTTCACCTCTAAAGGCTTCTTCTGATAGCAAAGGTGAAGTGTGATCTCTGGATGTAGTGGTCCTTGGTGGGGAGGAAGATAAGCAGATGCATTCATTTTCCTTCATTTCTTATAGTATCTGCTGGACTGTTGAAAAGCCTGCAGCTTAGTGAAAAGAATGCTGGAGTAAGTGGGAATCCCATGGGACTTCATCTTGAGCCAGGCCCCCAACTTCCAAGTTTCATTCTCTTTACCTATCTGAGGTAGAGCATATGTCAGCAAGGGCCTTGTGAAGAATAGGAAATCAGGTTTTTATTGATGGGCTGTGCAAGTTAGAGCCTGCTCTGTTTGGGAAGTCCTGGCCTAGCAATTTCTGTTTGCCCTCCTGTCGTAGTCATTGCAGGTTTGGGAGGGGGCATGATTCTGCTAAACCTGAACTGTCCAGAATGCCTATATTTCTACCTTCGGTTGCTAGAAATGATTGGCTCCCTGGTGGGCACCATTCAGGAGAGTGCCCAATGCCCGAGTTGTGGAAATACTAACTGGGTGCTTCCTGGCCTGGTGAGCCTGTGCATCAGCTGGAAGAAAACCCATCAGTAACCTAGAAAGGCCTCTGGGCACCTATCACCCAGCAGGGGACCAGAAAGTCAAGTGGGACTGGCAGCAGAAGGAGACAGCTCCTCTGATACATTGGCCCCCTCCTTGGATTTACCACAAGGGGCCTAGGAAGAGTCAAAGATGAAGTTTGTGTGTCTGCTGCAGAGATCAGGGCCTGCTCGTTCTCTGCTGGTACAGAGACCTCCACACCCTCTAGGTTGGGCCCCAGGGGAAGGCTTGCTGTCTTTATTGATGTGAAAATGAGACCATCCTGCAGATATCCTGGTGTCAACTGGGCTTTCTGCCAGGCCTGGCAGTCTGCAGAGCTGACAGCCAAAAGAGGCAGGCTCCCCAAGACCATTAGAATTCAGCAAATACTGATTAAACACCCACTCCGGGCAAGGCCAGGGGGATAAGTGCTGAGAATGCTAAGAGAGAAGCTGGAGTCGATGCCCTTTATTTTATGCAGGCCTTCATGCCCATCTTTGCCCTCTTCAGTTCTTCGCACACTGTAAGACTTAACTTCCTTATCCATAGATTTGCTCATGCCATTCCTCTTGCTCAAAAATCTTCAAACTCCCTATTGCCCCCCAATTAAAGTGCATCCTTCTAGGGAGCAAGGTGGTTAGAGGGTTGAACCTGGGGCAAGGAATGCTTAAATTCAACCCCAGCCTCGGACACGGAATGGTTTTGTCATCCTGGTAAGTCCTCTCAGCTTCCTCCTCTGTAAAATTGGGATAGTGATAGCATGATCATTAGATAAGACTATTGTGAGGAACATATGAGATAATGTTTACAAAGTGCTTAGTAAACCTTAAATCATTATATAAAAGCTAGCTACCTTTATTGTTAGTACTAATAATATCATTTTTCAAGACCTTCCCTCATTTGGCAGTTCTTTTTTCTTTTTTTTTTTTTTAATATAACTTTTTATTGACAGAACCCATGCCAGGGTAATGTTTTACAACAATATCCCTTGCACTCACTTCTGTTCCGACTTTTCCCCTCCCTCCCTCCACCCCCTCCCCCAGATGGCAAGCAGTCTTATACATGTTAAATATGGCAGTGCTTTTTTTCTGGATTATCTGATAATAGTTCCTTATATAAGATGTACTCCAGACAATTGGACAATTTATTGTCAATTATACGTGGCTTCCTCTGCTTTCTGACCTCCATGAATTTGCTTATAGGTCTAAATCTGAAATATGTTTCCTTTCTTACTTTTGTTGAATGCCTAGCCATCCTCTGAACCCCAGGATCAAGGGGCATCTCCAGGAAGCCTTCTTTCATTCCTCCAATTAAAAATGACCTCTCCTGTTTTGCAAATTTCTAGCATACACCTTTTCTGATTCATAGGATACATTATTGTATTGGGATTCTTTCACTACTTCTTCCATGAAACCTCCTGAGCATTCCTCTTCTGCCTCTCACTGATATGCTCTGTGTGATCATTACCTGCGTCTTATCCCCCAAATAAGGCTTACCTTGCTAAGGAGAGAGGACTGGGCTTACTTGAACTCTCTCTGCAGTTCTCAGTACAGTGCTCTGCATGTAGGGAAGGCCTTAATACACTTTTATCATACTGTGTTTGCATGTATGCTGAATCCTCCTTTGAGCCTGTGAATTCCAGGAGGGCAGAAACTGTTTAATTCTCCCTATGTCTCAAATAGGGAACTAGATACAATAGGTTCCTTTTTTGTTTGTTTTTTCTAGTAAATTTATTTTTAATACACAATGCTTTATGAATCATGTTGGGAGAGAAAAATCAGAGCTAAAGGGAAAAACCGAGGGAGCAGAAAAAAGAAGTGAATATAGCTTGGTTGATTTCCATTCAATCTCCTCAGTTCTTTTTCTGGATGTACAGTAGATTTTTAACAAATGTTAGGAAAAGGAAAGGAAGCCTATATTGACTGTTTTGCCTGCCTCCAGGAGAGGAAAGTCGTCAGAGCTTGTTATTAGCTCCCCTCCAACCTCGAGGCTGCACTCGATGCGAGCCCACACTACTTCAGATTCACTGGCCATACCAAGTCATAGCTCCCTATGAGCCATTGAATAACTTTCTTCTAGGGTCCGTCCTGTTCCCAGCCACATTCCGGAGTTTCTGTGAAATAGGAAGAAAGGCAGTAGTCTGCTTCTACCTTTGGGAGAGCTCCTAAGTTGTCAGATCTAGAATGGACCTGAATAGGACCCCTTCATTGGCAGATTGGTCCTAGGGACAGAGAGGAGGCAAGAGCTCCAGAGATTTGGGGAGGGGGGTGTGGAGATAGACATTTGTTAAACACTTAAAAGGGTTCCAGGCACTCTTCTTAAATTTTTATTATATAAACTAAGTGCTTTATAAAGTTACCTCATTATTACCTTACAACTCTCAGATTGGTTAAGATGACAGGAAAAGATAATATATGTTGGAGAGTATGTGGGAAAATTAGGATACTGATACATTATTGGTGGAATTGTGAACTGTTCCAAACATTCTGGAGAGCAATTGGGAACTATGCCTAAAGGGTTATAAAACTCCCTTGATCCCCCAGTGCCACTATTGGGTCTATCACAAAGAAATCATAAAGGAGGGAAAGGGACCCCCATATGCAAAAATGTGGCAGCTCTTTTTGTGGTAATAAAGAATTGGAAAATGAGTAGATGTCTGTCAGTAGGGGAATAGCTGAGTAAGCTGTGGTACATGAAGGTAATGGAATATTATGGTTCTATAAAAAAAGATGAACAAGCTGATTTAAGAGAGTCCTGGGAAGATTTACATGAACCGATGCTGAGTAAAATAAGCAGAGCCAGGGATACATTGTATACAATAACAGCAAGAATATGCGATGATCAACTATGAAAGACTTGGTTCTTCTCAGTGATTCAGTGATCCAAAGCAATCCCAATAGATTTTGGACAGAAAATGCCATCTGGAAAAAGAACTAAGGAGACTGAATGTAAATCAACACCAGCTATATTCACGTCTTTTTTCTGTTTTTTTTTTTCTTCCATTATTTTTCCTTTTTGCTCAATTTTTCTCTCCCAACATGATTCATAAAGCAATGTGTATTAAAAATAAATAAATTTTTAAAAAAGGAAAACAAATTAAATGTTATCTCATGATCCTCATAACAGCCCTTCGAGATGGGTGCTAATGTTGTTGGAGAAACTGAGGTAAAGAAGTTAAGACTTGTCCAGGATCACACAGATGGGAAGTAGCTGAAGTTTGCTTTGAACTCAATCCTGACATCAGGCCCAGTGCTGTAGTCACTGTACCACCCTGCTGTTTAAGTGATTTACCCACCCAGAAAATTGGTGACAAGAGATAAAACTTGAACCTTCATCTCCCTAATTCCTTTTTAAAGCATTCTTTCAACTTTGGGATTTAAAATATAAAACTCTGTGCCTCTGGTCTCATCTTCAGGCCCATAATATTTCAGTATTTTGTGTGCCTCTGTTCCAGTCAGATGCTTTCCACTGCATTTACTGTCCCTAATAACCTGATTCCTCCCTACTGACTTGACTGATGTCAGCTCCCATTACAGCCCTACATGAATGAACTCTGAATGTTCTCTGCATGATCTGCTCCAGTTTGTTCACATTCCTACCTATATTTTCCAAATATTAAATCCTACCCATCTTAAAAATTTTTTCTTAGAAATTTAATCCTTGAACTTGTTCTATCAAATAAAATAAAACCAGTAAGTTTTTCTGGCAGTAAGGTTTCATGATCTTAAGATTCTATGAAATTGTATTTCTTAATAGATCCATAATTCCACATGTTTGGGTACTTTCTTCACTCGTGCCAATCACTTCTCATTTGTACTTGGTCATCTTATGTGATTCTTGTCCACACCCTTCAGTAAAATTTTTTAATGTTTTATTGATATTAAAAAAAACAAAACAAAAACACTGTTGCTTCCCAATGACTATTCCCCATCTTGTGTCCTTGCTGTGCTTCTTTCCCCTATTCTTCCCCCCCCCCCCCAATAAGTACAGTTAGTCAAAACAAATCCAAACATTGGCCATATCTGACTGTGTATATCAGGCCACATCAATTGTCCGTTACTTCTTTGTATCTGTGGGGCCTTTGATCTTCCTAGAAGATGTGTTTACTAGTTAATAGCTTTTTTAGTATAATTTAAGATTACTCCTAAGCTCCATCAAAAATGAACCTATCTTCTCAGCATTCATATTTATTGTTTCCATCTTTTGTCATCTTTGCCAAACTGATGGATGTAATTTGAAATCTTGGAGTTGTTTCAATTTTCATTTCTCTTATTAGATATTTTAATCATTCTTTTCTATGATTGCTGATGGCTTACATCTCTGTTTTTAAAGAAAATCCTGCTCAAGTATTGGAATTTGAAGAGATGCCTCTCAGTTGGGGAGTGGCTGAAGAAGTAGTGATATGTGAATGTAATGGGACACTATTGTACTATAGCACAATATAGCAGGTGGACTTCAGGAAAACCTGGAAAGACTTACATGAACTAATGCTGAGTGAAGTGAGCAGAACCAGAAGCACATTTTATACAGTAATAGCAACAATATGTGATGATAAACTTAACTCTTCTTAGCAGGGTAGTTATTCAAGACAATTCCAAAATAGTGTTCATATCCAGAGAGATAACAATGGAGTCTGAATACCTATCAGAGCATACTGTTTTCACTTTTAAAATTTTGTTTTTTCTTCCTTGTGGTTTTTTCCTTTTATTCTGGTTCTTTGTTCCTAACAAGACTAATGGAAATATGTTTTATATGATTATACATGTTATTCGTCTATATTGGATTGCTTGTTCCCTTAGAAAGGGGGAGGGAGGAAGAAAAATTTGAAACTCAATCTTACAAAAAATGAATGTTCAAAACTACCTTTACATGTAATTAGGGAAAAATATTAAAAGGAAAAACAAGGAAGAAAATAAAAATAAAAAACCCCTAATTCTTTGGGGATTCAGCTCTTGTTCTTATACATTCATATCAATTTCTAATTTACATTAAATATGAGATTTATCTAAGGTGATAATTCCCTAAAAAGTTCCTCCCCTCCCCCAATTAGCTATTTACCTTTTTGTTCTGGTTACACTTTGTTGATGTAAAAGCTTTTTAGTTTTTTAATGATCAAGACTGCCTTTTAAAAAAATCATATGATCATCTTAATCTTTTGGTTAGTTTAAGAATCCTTCTGTTAGCTATAGTTGTACAGTTATCTCCTTCCATTTTCTAATTTATTTTATGACGGGATAGGCAATATAAACATTTGAAATTTTTTGTAATTTTTTTTTTTAAGTCAGTGTTATCAAACTCATATTGGAAAGGAGCCCACTCTGTGGATAAAGCTCTCTTATTGACTTAATTTTAAATGTAATATTATCTGTTTTATTGTTAATCTGGTTTAAGCTGTGTTTGACACCTCGGTTCTGAGTTATTGGTCTAAATCTACTTTCTACCAAATTACTTTCAATATTTTCAGCAGTTTTTGCTGAGTAGGGAATGTTTTTTCTAGTAGTTATTGTCCTTGGGCTTATCAAACACTAGGATACTGTGTTTGATTGCTTCTGTATCATATTTACCTAGTCTATTTAGATTACCTTTTCTATAATTTTTGACCATTACCGGTTTCTATGTTACAGAAGTCATTCAAGATGTAGTAATGATGGATTCCCTTCCTTCATGTTTCTTTGTTATTTCCCTTGAAATCTTTTCCTTTTGTTCCTCCAGATGAAATTTATTACTTTGTCCAGATCTATAAACCAACCCTTTCATTGGTATAGCACTACATTTATTATTTTGGTTCCTACCCATCCTTTTAAGCCTCAATTTGATGAAGATTCATCCCACTTCTGTTCTGATCTCTCCTTTTTGTCCTCTAGATACCTGTAACGCTTATAGTCACTATCATCCATCTGACATTTTACAGTGACTGCCTAGTTCTCTTGGTGGAGTAGGAGGGACAGTGGATTTAAGGAGAAGACCGGTCCTAGACAAGTCACTTCGTCTGGGGGGAGATTTGCACTATTGACTTCACAGGGCATTTGGGGAAGGAAGAGACTGAGACCAGCCCAAGGAAATGTGATTTCTGCCCCAGCACACTCTGTGTTCAAGGCAGATTTGATTGATTTTTAACAATTTGAGCAACAACAATAATAGCCAGCATTTGCTAGGGCATTTACAGAATGCTTTGCAAAATGCTTTTTACATAAGGAAATACCTAAGTGCCAAGCTTTAGAGAGTTATCAGAGCAGAGAAGCTATTTCTGTGTCCTCTCCAAGGCATGCTGCCTACCTTATCTTACCTAGGTACAGGCTCACCATTGTCCTCTTGGTCACAGCAGCTCATCCCTCCCCAGCTTTCCAGCTCTTGCTTCCTTATATTCATTGGCTTCCTATCTTCAAATGTTAGCTCCTTAAGGTCAGAGACAGCTGACTAGCTCTGTATTTGTATCATCAGCACTTAGTACAGTGCTTGCCACATAATAAGTGGTCAATAAATGCATTTTCATTCCATTCAAATTTAGAGGTAATAGTCTGTTTTTCTTCAAGGTCTAGCTCTATGTATCTTTTTATATCCAGAACCATCTGTTCATTTATCCAAATGATCTACCAGGTTATAGGTTCCAGAGCGTTAGCTCCACTACTGGGTGCGAAGCTCTGTATTGGACATTATAGGAGATAAAAAGCTTAGCTAAAATACATAGTCACTGCTGTCGTGGAGTTTATAATCAAATACTATGCCCTTCTGTTTGGCCAAAATAGGCAGAAATGGTATGACAGGGTAGATGTTGAAGAAAGTCTACTTTAACTTAGAAGGAAAAAATCCCACCAGTTAAATTGGAATGGATGACCACAGGTGATACAAGAGGTACAATAGGAAAAGTGTAGGATTTGGGGTCAGAAGACTAGGTTCAAATCTCATCTCTGCCATGGCCTATCTCTGTGACCGTGGTCATTAGTTTCCTCATCTGCTCTGGCTCTAACTTTATCATTTTGATATTATATGGCTTCATTATTTTTTTTCCCCTGAGGCAATTGGGGTTAAGTGACTTGACCAGAGTCATCCAGTTAGAAGTGTTTGAGACCAGATTTGAACTCAGGTCCTCCTGACTTCAGGGCTGGTACTCTATCCACTGCACCACCTACCTGCCCCCTTCCCCCTTTTAAAATAGCTTTTTATTGACAGAACATGCGTATGGGTAATTTTACAACATTATCCGTTGCACTCACTTCTGTTCCAACTTTTCCCTTCCCTCCCTCCACCCCTTCCCTAGATGACAGGCAGTCTTATACATGTTAAATATTTAGCTTAAATACAATGTACGTGTACAGATCTGTACAGATTCAGAAAATTCTGTACAAGAAAAATCAGATTCAGAAGGTAAAAATAACCTGGAAAGAAAAACAAAAATGCAAGTAGTCCACATTCATTTCCCAGTGTTCCTTCTCTGGGTATAGCTGATTCTGTCCATCATTGATCAATTGGAACTGAATTAGATCTTCTCTTTGTCGAAGAAATCCATTTCCATCAGAATACAGCCTTATACAGTATTGTTGTTGAAGTGTATAATGACCTCCTGATTCTGCTCATTTCACTCAGCATCCGTTCACGTAAGTCTTTCCAAGCCTCTCTGTATTCATCCTGCTGGTCATTCCTTACAGAGCAATAATATTCCATAACATTCACATACCACAACTTATTCAGCCATTCTCCAATTGATGGGCATCCATTCATTTTCTACTTTCTGGCCACTACAAAAAGGGCTGCCACAAACATTCTGGCACATACAGGTCCCTTTCTCTTCTTTAGTATCTCTTTGGGATATAAGCCCAGTAGACACACTGCTGTATTAAAGAGTATGCACAGTTTGATAACTTTTTGGGCATAATTCCAAATTGTTCTCCAGAATGGTTGGATTCGTTCACAACTCCACCAACAATGCATCAATGTCCCAGTCTTCCCGCATCCCCTCCAACATTCATCATTATTTTTTCCTGTCATCTTAGCCAATTTGGCAGGTGTGTAGCAGCATTTCGGAGTTGTCTTAATTTGCATTTCTCTGATCAATAGTGATTTGGAGCACCCTTTCATGTGAGTAGTTTCAATTTCATCATCTGAAAATTTTTCATATCCTTTGACTGTTTATCAATTGATGAATGGCTTGATTTCTTATAAATTATAGTCAATTCTCTATATATTTTGGAAATGAGACCTTTATAAGAACCTTCGACTGTAAAAATGTTTTCCCAGTTTGTTGCTTCCTTTCTAATCTTGCCTGCATTTGTTTTTTTGGTACAAAGGCTTTTTAATTTGATATAATCAAAATGCTCTATTTTGTGATCAATAATGATCTCTAGTTCTTCTTTGGTCACAAATTCCTTCCTCCTCCACAAGTCTGAGAGATAAACTACCCTATGTTCCTCTAATTTATTTATGATCTTGTTCTTTATGCCTAAATCATGGACCCATTTTGATCTTATCTTGGTATATGGTATTAAGTGTGGGTCCATGTGGCTTCAATATTTCAGCAGATTCAGGATTCTGTGATTTCATCATGATGGGTCATCCCTCTACTTGATTATATATCACAATATCCTCTTTATTAGTAGATGGTTTTTATGAAAGACAATAACCAAATAATTCACCCATAATAAAGTGCCTGGCGATAAACCTTTACAAGCAGCTAGGCTGATTTACAGGTTACGTATTTGTAAATTTGTTGGTGGGCTTACACTTGAAAACTTGCTAGCCTTGGAGACGTCAAAGTCATGTCCATGCTGCAGATATGGAAGCATCAGTGGACAGTCATGGAGGCCTTTGTTACTGATGGAATAAAGTGCTAAAGTACATACTCAAAGTACATGAGACATTGAAAAAAAGAACTGAATTAATCATGGAAGGCTTTGCCATGGATTTGGAACCTGAGCTTGACCTTGAAGGAGGGATATGATGTGGAAAAGGGAAACAGGTGTTTGAAGTTAGGGTTTGGGGTACATGGGATACATGAATAAATGCAGGGAAGCAAAGTTGAGCCTCTTGTACTTGTGGGATACTGAGAAAATTGGGCTGCCTAGAGAGAAGCTTCTTGCTGGACGTCATAGAGAAATATAATTCCCAAACGAGTTCTTTACCACATTTTTATGGCAGAGACCCTTTGACAATCTAGTGAAGCTCATGTACCCTTTCTCAGAATGTTTTAAAATTCATGAAATAAGTAGGATTATGAAGAAAATCAATTGTATTGACATTGTTTTCAAAATAATTAAAAAAAAAAACAACACCAAGGCAATTTCACAGACCTGAGGTTAAGAACCCCTAAACTACAATTAAAGTTAGATTTATTATTATTATTTTACAATAATGGAAAGTAAAGGGGACTTTTATGGATTTTGACAATTACTTTACATAAGGAAACAGGCCCAAGGTCACATAGGTTTAAGGAGCAGAGTCAAGGTTCAAATCTCTGCTTTCAAATCTGATGTTTGTCAAAACACTAGATAAAGATTTTGGCAAGGTATTGTTGTAATGGGGAACATTCTAGATAGATCTGGTTGTCTGTCTCACAGGACTGGGGCGGGGGGAAGTGCTTCATAAATTTCAACTTTAAAAAATGGGAGAGTTTGTCAGTATTCTATGGAAGTTTTATTCTTGAGTCTTCAGGTGAAGTGGAGCAGGGCATTCTGGGAGAATGCTTCTCAGTTCCCAGGTTAAGGGACATTTTGCATCTTCCTCAGACAGTAGGCTCTTGGGACTAGGGCAGGGAGGAAGGGAAATGCCAGAGCTGTCTGCCTTGTTCTCTATACTATGACAGCCTCTGGAGGGTTTCATGCCAAGGACAAAATGATGGCATTTTGGTGGTAGCAGGGCATAATTGAGTATAAATGAGAGTTTTAGGTGTGGGCTAACCACTGCAAAAAAGCCCTTGATAAACTGAACTACTGGACTGTTAACCTTGGTGCTGAAAGCGATAGTATTCAGGCTTCTGGGCATTCTTTTATTTACTCCTTTATTCCAGTTCTCAGTTTAATTAAAAAAAAAAATTAGCCAGCTACTACATGCCTGGTCTTCCCTAATCCTTCCTTCTCCAAACATTGCTAGTTTTCTGAATTCTCTCATTTCTTAGCTCCACATTACCTCTTTGTTGCCTCTCTTTATCTTTGTGTCTCTAATTCCTCCCTCTTCTCTTTTTTTGGGGGCAGTGGTAGTAGTGGTGTGATGGACATTTCATCTCCTACTCCACAGCCTGACCTTGTGTTTCTCCCCTAGGTCCTGGGCTCAACAACTCTCTGCTTTAATTACCATTTTTTAAATCTTCCCAAGGCCTTTATGGAAAGGAACCAAACCAGTGGTCTTCTACACCTGATGAGGAGGAAGTGGAATCAATTTTCTTCTGCCTCAAACATCGAACGTTTGAAAAGCAACCTCAGAAGGCAGATTGGACGGGGATCTTACTGTGTGAGAAAACTCAACATTGTTTTATTTCAGGAGCTTCTGCTGAGATGGAATTGCTTTGTAATTTTAAATTCTTATAAAGTGCAGATAAACGCATCTGTTGTGAGCTGTGGGGCTGACCCATCATGCCCTGTAGAGAAAATCTGTGTGCAAAGGGAAAATAGGAGAATCTTCATTGCTCCTTCTGCCTCCTGTGCTCAGGTTGTAGGGTATGCCATCAGGAGGCCCTGAATGTTAATGGCTAAGCAGTCTGAGTTAGAGATCTAGGCTTCTTTCCTTTCAACATCATCATTAGAGCTAAAGTCAGGAAAAAGACCAAACCCACTCTGTTGGCCTTGCTTTAATTACAACCAACACCTTGTTCTGGGAGACAAAAAAAAAAGTAAATAAACCAAACCCCAAACCCATTTGTTTTTGAGGGCACTGAGCTGTTGAAAGGGCAAGTTGATTTATTAGGAAGAGTGGTTTATGCACTGTCAGAATGGTGCCTGTTAAACAGGTTGTGTTTTCTTCCCTGTCGAATGCATTTTCTTAGATTTTCCTCCATCCTGCTGTTGCTAGCAGATCAATACCCTGCAAACTGCTCAAATGAATTTCTGTCTCCATCTTCTCATGCTGTTCTGTTGTGCTTGCTAGAGTACCCAGACCTGACATCCACCGCTTCCCAGCCTGGTGGGCCGAAAACATGGCTCCTCCTCTCTGCTGGAGCCTTATTACTGGGTGACCATCTCTCAGCTGTCTACAGTGTGGCCTGTTTCCAGCACTTGAAAGAACCATCTTAAGCACATACACAGACAATATACTTTCTCTCTCTCCTCCTCACCCTCCTCTCTCTCTGTCTCTGTCTGTTTCTCTTCCCCACTCCCCCTCCTCTCTGTCCCTCTCCCATCCCCCTTTCTATGATTTTCTCCCCACCCCCACTTGCTGCAGATCTCACGTTGCCCCTCTCACGCCCCTTACACCCTGCACTGTCTTGCATTACATGGCAGTGTGGCGGGGTCTCCATTCCCAGAAGGAATACTCATATGCAGGAGATCAAAGGTGCACGGGCCTGTTAGAGAATAGTTATTTTAGGCCCTTCTAAAGCCTTGGAGTCATCACTGAAGTCATGATTTCCATTTACTCGTCTCCCCCCAGCCCTGAGAAGTGGGGGCTACAGGTGTTATCACCTTGACTTTACAGGTGAGGAAGCTGACTTAGACAGGATGGGCTCAAGGTCAGCCAGCTGGAAAGGGCAGAAGTGGTGCCCATTAGTGGGGTCTCTTCCCATTAGATCGCGGAGAGGTGACCAGGTTCTTTCTAAAAGGCTATGTCATTAGTCCTGGGGCCTTGACAGTCACTGAGGACTTTGGAGTCAAGGAGTGGCTTGGTGAAAGCAGTGTTTTAAGAAGATTAATCTGGCCCTTGGCCAATAGACTTCTCCCTTGATGCCTCTGGTGTGGAGGTGACCCTGGCTTCCTGGAGACTGCCAGCAGAGTGTAGGCTCTGGCAGGTCTTACCTCAGTGGAAAGGCTTCTGATAAAAGAGCTGGTAATAAACTGGGCAGTATTTTTCTTCCACCTCCACCCATTCGGTCTGGCTGTCCACTGGGCCTTTGTCTTTGGGAAAATCCTCTTCCCTGAATGCTCGGGTTCTTCCTCCACTATGAAGTCTACCCTGAATCTATCCCCTAACCACCTAGCCAAATGTCCTCTTTCCCTCCTTTCCTCTTCCAGGTACACTGTCTGGCTCCCTTCCTTGCCCCAGCTAAATCTCTACTTACCTGTGTGCAAGTCACGTCCCTGAAAGCTCCTCAAGGTCAGAGACTGTCTTTTTTTATTCATTCATCCAAGAATGCCATTTCTTCTCCAACCTACCTCTGGAGGTCTGGTATGGGGTATGTATACTTCTAGGCACTTAAACCCAACAATTTCACCAGCCTCATTACTAAAAGGTTGGTTACTCAAGTTTATTTTTGCCGTAGCATTTAATGAAAGATGTTTGCTAAAGTTCAGACAGGCTGAGATCTGGGTTGGTGGATGGAGGCCTTGGAGTGCTATATAGATGAAATTGTGCATCTCAGAAGCATTTTAGTAAATAACACAATTTTAAACTCACACTTTTATAGCACTTTGCTGCTGTGTTTTGTGTCATCTTGTGCTCCTCTGGGAGGGCAGAGACTTTTCCTTGATTATTTCTGTATATCCCTGAGTGCCTGGTACATTTGTTTAGCCATGGGAGATGCTTTAATAGCTGCTGAATGGTACCTGGTACCAGCCCCTCCCATAATGACCCTCCACCCTAGCTCACTTAAAACAAGCTACTTTCTTTTTGAAAACTGTTAACTCAGGGCAGTGACACGTAATACTTCCTAGCTGTGTGATCCTGGGCAAGTTACCTAACCCCAATTGCCTCAGAAAAAAACAAAAACAACCCCCCCCAAACAAAACAAAACAAAACAAAACAAAAATTGTTAACTTGGCCTGGTCTCTCTTCAGGCAGGAAGCTCTAGGATTCTGTATTTTCAATGAGCAGGTCTATATCAGCACTACCAATTTGGGTACTGAAGATCCAATGCAGGTTTTTTTTTGTTTGTTTTTGTTTTTTTGGTTTTTTTTGCTTAAAGAATGGTCTCCATGGTCATTTCTGCAGAGCAAGGGCAAGCTGAGAATAAAGCTAAGCTGTGGCCATCAATAGCAACATCTTTTCTCACAGAGAAATCAATAGCTAGAAAGTGGTGGAATCCACTGAGGTGTGTGACCTATCAATGCCTCATGACATCCCACTACCATGAACAGTGCATTTTTCTCTCTGGATTGGTGGCGTAGGCTCTGACGCTTTCCTCATAAGCATTCTCGGCCATATTTTTAGCACATTTTTAGTTGGCTTGAGCTTGAGCTATCCAAGTCATCTGTGGACCTTCTTTCTGTTCAGTAGATCCCATCAGCTAGGTGGGACAGATAATGGAGAGGTCCAGGAGTACTTGGAATTTAGATTTTAGGTTTAGAATCAGAGGGCTTGGATTCAAGCCTTTACTTTACACTTTATAACTTGTGTGACATTGGGGATGCAACTTCCCGTAGATTCAGTTTCACCATCTTCACTAAGGCATTGGACTAGATCATGATTATCAACCTGAGAACCAGAAAGTTAGTTTGGACCTGTCTGTCTCCTGTCTCCTGTCTCCTCCCTCTCTCCTTCCCTCCCTCCCTTCCTTTTCCCTCTCTCCCTCTCTTCCTTCCTTCTCTCCCTCTCTTCCTTCCTTCCTTCCTTCCTTCCTTCCTTCCTTCCTTCCTTCCTTCCTTCCTTCCTTCCTTCCTTCCTTCCTTCCTTCCTTCCTTCCTTCCCTCCTTCCTTCCTTCTTTTTTTTTTTTTCCCTTGCTGAGGCAATTGGGGTTAAGTGACTTGCCCAGGGTCACACAGAGAGGAGATGTTAAGTGTCTGAGGCCAGATTTGAACTCAGGTCCTCCTGACTTCAGGGCTCTGTCTATCTCTTAATTTGGAATTTCACCTGTGTGGAAACTCCATCTACCAATGTAAATCATTTGCAACTAATACAGAATTTCTAGAGTTGACTGTGGTATCAAGAGCATGAATGATCTGGCCTTGTGACCACAGTTATGAGGGGGCAAGTCCATATACGCTAAATTTCTCAACCACATGTGGCTTATTCTTCAAATATATGTTGGTGGTAGTGTGATTAACAAAATATACTTTCATTTAAAACATTAATGGATTCATAGTACTATTTTATTCTCATCTAATAGCCATATTATGATGCTATGATCTAGTTGCTCCAATCAAACCTGGCTGACTGTTGTGTGGGTTCTACAGACAGATGCTCTTCAGAAATGAGCCTGGTCAGGGCATTGCCCCCTTATTAACCTTATGATATACATTTGTCAGTCTGGAACAGAAACAGTTTGGTGAATGCATACCAACTTCCAGAAGTGGGGTGGAGAGGATGAAGAAATACAGAGAAATCATATTGAAATAGTTATAAATATGTTTTTCAGAAGTTTGCAGAGATCCAGAATAAGAACTAGCATAGAGCCACCTCCTACTGTTTGCAGAGTTTGCAGAGATCCAGAATAAGAACTAGGGTAGAGCCACCTCCTACTGTATGGCCACACTCTGCCCAGTTTAGGTTTTAATGACTTGGAGAACATCTATACTGGTGGCGATGACAGCAGGACCTGGATTCTCTAGATAGGTGGGTCTTGGTATAGCTGCCCCCCGGGCTAACTCAGGAAAGTGGAGTGGATAGGCCCAAAGTCTGGAAGGCTTGAGTTCAAATCTCATACTAGCTTGTGATCCTGGGTCTTTGTCTGTTTAATTTTCTCAACTATAAAATGGGGATGATGACAACAGCAGCTACCTATGATGGATGTTGTGAGGATCAAATGAGATATTTGTGAAGTGCTTAGTATAGGGCCTGACACATAGAGGGTACCATATAAATAAATGCTCATTCCCTTCCTGTTTCCTGCATGGGAAGGGAGAGTGCAATGGAAGACTATCAACATCAGTTCCTTGAAAGCAAACACTGCAATTTTTAAATATTTGCGTTCCCAGTTCTAGTCACAAGAACCCTGCATTTCCTGAATTGAATGTCTGTTTCAGCCTTTTGTTATACTATACCCCTTCATAAACTGGATGGTGCTGTGAAATCCAATGATTCTCCGTCCCTTGTTTTCATCCTGCCCACTTCCCTCTGTTCCTTTTTACCGTGGACAGCCTCTCAGTCTTGAAAGATTTCACTTTTTAATTCCCCAGCCTATCTTTCATCAGTTGAAATCTCTCCTTTCCTTTGAGGTCCAGCTCAGGTGGATGCCTGACATCAGCTGAAAACAACCACATCTCTCGACATTCAATTTATCCTCCCAGTACTCCCAGTACAGATAGGTATCTGTAGGTGGGATGGCCTTCCTATTAGACAGTAAGCTCCCAGAGGGCAGAATACCTCATATCTCATTTGCTCTGCTTATATACAATAAATGCCAAATAAATATTTTGGGGTCTTCAGTTGAACTTGAGTTTCTTCTCTGTGCCCTACTAGTGCTTCTTGGGATAATAAAAAGCTGTAGAATACCAAGAACTCATTATGCAGATCATCTTCGTTATACAGATGAGTAATCATGAATTGACCTGGATGTGGAGTGTTGGAATGTGCTGTTTAATATTTTTATCTGTTTTGTATATCTAAAAAGTTTAATTTATAAATTTAGTGTCCAGCCATGTGGTACAGTGGATAGAATTCTGGTTTGAAGTCAGGAATTCTTGTCTTCCTGACTTCAGTTCCAACCTTAGACACTTCCTAAATGTGTGACTCTGAGCAAGTCACTTCATCCTGTTTGTTTCAGATTCCTCATCTATAGAATGAGCTGGAGAAGGATATGACAAAACACTCGAGTATCTTTGCCGAGAAAGTCCCAAATGGGGTCGGGCATACAGATTTGGATGTGACTGAATAGCAACAACAATATAAAATTGTTAAATGACATCTGCAAGAGATAGCTAACACTTTGGCTGATAAGGATTGAAAAAATCTAGAAGCTAAAGCAAAGGGCCAGTGCTACTAAGATAACATGTAATAATGATAAATGTTGAGTGTTACTCTTGGGTTCAAACAATAAACACAACTATTGTACAGTGGGGAAAGTATGTCTAGACAGCAGTTTGTATGACAAAGATTTAGGAGTTTTAGAAGATTGCGATCTCAGCAAGAAAATGCAATGATACCTAAAATTGTGATCTAAGTTGCACTGAAAAGTAGAATAACCAGAATGAAGATAGTAAAGTTTCACGATATTCTGCCCTATAATGTATTCATTCTTAGGAGTCATGGTGGAGGAAGCATGTTCACCAACTGGGGGGCATTTTAGGAGGCTGACTTGAATGTCATAAGAAGCTCATTTTAAAAAATTTATCAGACTCATTTCAAAAATTGGCTTTTTTCCTCAATAGTATTTTATTTTTCTGAATACATGTAATGATACTTTTCAACATTCAATTTTGTAAAACTTGTGTTCCAAATTTTTCTCCCTTCCTCACCTCCTCCCTCCCCAAGACAGCAAGCAATCTGATCTAGATTAAATATGTACCATGCTTGAAACATATTTCCATATTTGCCATGTTGTGCAAAAAAAAAAAAAATAGACCAAAGGAAGGGGAAAAACATGAGAAAGAAAAAACCCAAGAATACCATGCTTCATTCCATATTCAATCTCCATAGTTCTCTCTCTGGATGTGATTGGCATTTTTTATCCCAATTCTATTGAATTGCCTTGAATTCCTACATTGTTGAGAAAAGCCAAGTCTGTCATAGTTAATCATCATATAATAATCAAATAATCTTATTGTGTACAATGTTCTGGTTCTATTTACTTCACTCAGTATCAGTTCATGTAAGTCTTTTCAAGATTTTCTGAAATCAGCTTGCTCATGATTTCTTCTATTATATTCATATACCATAACTTATTCAGCCATTCCCTAGCTGATGGGCATCCGGTCAATTTCTAGTTCCTTGTCACTACAAAAAGAGCTGCTACAAACATTTTTACACACATGGGTTCTTTTCTATTATCTCTTTGGGATACAGACCCAATAGTGAGACTGCTAGATCAAAGGGTATGCATAGTTTTATAGCCTTTTGGGCATAGTTCCAAATTGCTCTCCAAGAAGGGTTGGATCATTTCACAACTCCACCAACAATACATTAGTATTTCAGTTTTCCCACATCTTCTCCAACATTTATCATTATCTTTTCCTGTCATCTTAGCCAATATGAGATGTGAGGTGGTACCTCAGAGTTGCCTTAATTTGCATTTCTCTAATCAGTAGTGAGTTAGAACAATTTTTCATATGACTAGAAATGACTTTATTTTCTTCATCTGAAAATTGTCTGTTCCACAACCTCAGATCATTTCCCAATTGAGGAATGACTTGTTTTCTTGAAAAATTGAGTCAGTTCTTTATATTTTAGAAATGAGGCCTTTATCAGAACACTGTGAATTCTCTCTCTACTTCCTCCCCTCCCCCCGCAGCTTTCTGTTCTTCTAGTTTTTGCTGAATTGGCTTTGTTTTTGCAAAAACTTTTAAATTTAATGTAATCAGAATTGTCAATTTTGCATTTTGTAATTTTTCTAATTCTTCTTTGGTCATAAATTCCTCCCTACTCTAGAGAACTATCAGATAGACTATTCCTTGCTCTCCTAATTTACTTATATCACCCTTTATGTCTAAATCATGAACCCATTTCAATCTTATTTTGGTATTGGGTGTTAAGATGTTGGTCAATGCCTATTTTCTGCCATACTGTTTTCCAATTTTCCCAGCAATTTTTGTCAAATAGTGAGTTTTTATCTGAAAAGCTGAAGTCTTTGAAAGTTCATCAAACACTAGATTACTAATTATTGACTATTGTGTTTTGTATACCTAATCTATTCCCCTGATCCATTGCTCTATTTCTTAGCCAGTACCAATGGCTATAGGTCTGGTATGGCTAAGCCACCTTCTGTTCCATTTTTTCCATTCATTTCCTTATTTTTCTTAACCTTTTGTTCTTCCAGATGAAATTTGTTATTTTTTCTAGCTCTGCAAAGTAATTTTTTTTGACAGTTTGATTAGTATGGCACTGAATAAGTAGATTAATTTAGGTAGAATTGTCATTTTTATTATATTAGCTTGACCTACCAAGGAGCAATTGATACTTTTCCATTTGTTTAGATCTAACTTTTATTTGTGCAAAAAGTGCTTTGTAATTGGGTTCATATAGTTCCTGGCTTTGTCTTGCATGTCTTTTGTTTTTTTAAACAATTATTTTTCCCCAGTTACATGTAAAGCATTCATTAAATTTTTTTTTTTGAGTTTCAAATTTTCTTTCCCCCTTCTTTATCTGAGACAGTAAGCAGTTATATATGCTCAATCATGCGAAACATATCTTTATTAGCCATGTTGCGAAAGAAGACAGACCCAAAGTGGGGGGAAAATCCATGGAAAAAATACACAAAGCAAAAAATAGAACGCCATGATCTTCTTTCAGACTTCATCAGTTCTTTCTCTACAGATGGATAGTATTTTTCATCATGAGTCCTTTGGAATTGTCTTAGATAATTGTATTGCTATGTATGTATCTGAATGTAGTCATTCACAATTGATCGTCATATAGTGTTGCTGTTACTACATAAAATGTTTTCCTTGTTCTGCTCATTTCACTTTGCATCAATTCAGGTAAGTCTTCTGTAGTTTTTATAAGGGGCTTTTCTGAAGGAAAGGTTCTAAATGGATGTCCTTCCCCCTTTTCCTCCCTCTGCCCACATAGGGTATCATATCTTTACTTACAGACACTCTTAAAAGCATTTTTTTTTCCCTTTTTTTGTTCTTATGAACTCTTACAAAAGATTTTGGGATTTACTGGCTTGATTTCTTTTTTAAGGACCAGGCCTTAAACCAAAACCAAAAACCAATCTGATTCTAATTGGATACCACTAGGTCCAAGGCCAATCCCCCATTTGGTCATTGACTCACACTGAATGTAAGTAGCAGTTCTTTCTGCTTTGGCCAGAAACTCTGAGAATCTTCCCCTCTGAGATTCATCAATTAATTAATTAATTATTTTTTTGGAATAGGTGAGATTCTTTGCCTCTATTGCTCCCTAGCCTTAATCACTGAATGGGTGCTACCTCAAACTGATACCTGTTGAAGACTTTAACTTAAAAAGGCTAAGGTCTCTCCCACTGTATCCGTCCTCCAGTTGTCCTGGTCTATATCTGGCCACTGGTCCCAGAGGGCTCTGGAGGGGAAAGTGAGGCAGGTGACCTTGCCCAGTCCTCCCTCACTTCAGTCCAATTCACTTGCTTGTTACAGCATCACCTCCTTGATGTCATGGTTCTTCATCAAGAATGAAGGAGGACAAACAACATTCTCAGTTCCTCATTTGTAAAATGAACTGGAGAAGGAAATGGCAAATCATTCCAGTTTGAAGAAAACTCCAAAATAGAGTCACAGAGAGTCAGACACAACTGAACAACAAAACATTTATAAATCATTAAAGGTGTACAAAACACTTCACAAATATTATTTTGTCCCTTAAACCCTGGAAAGTATATTTATTATTAAGCCCATTTTACAAATTAGGAAACTGAGGCAGATTAAGCAATTTGTTCCACGACCCACAGTGAGTATGAATGAGTTCACATTTGAACTGGGGTCTCTCCCAACTTTGGGTCCAGTGATGATTCTAAAGAGATGGATTTATAAAACTTATTAACAGTTAAAAAAAAAAAAACTATTCAAGAATAGCATGGGAGGTCTGGGAGGTAAATTCCCACTACCAGAAATATTCAAAAGGAGACTAGATGACCATTTGTGAGGGATGTAGTAGAGGCAGCTGGTGGCACAGGAGATGGTTTGCTGGACTGGAACCTGGGAAAAGGACCTGAATTCCAATTCTGTTTGAGATTCTAGCTCTCCAGTCAAGTCCTTTCAACTTGGTTTCCCATCTGTAAAATGGGGATAATACTATTACCTCAAAGGTGACCATTGTGATGGCCAAAAAATGTTTTATGTACATATATGTAAAATATGAAAGTGCAGTGTAAATGTTATGGGAGATTCCTTTGTGAAGTGAGCTTGCAAAGCCAAGATTCTGGTCTGTGAGCCCTAAGGGACTGAGATCTAGCCCCATTGCTTCATTTCACAAAGAAATGGAAGGGGCTTGGTTGGAGCCACATAGATAATACGTAGCAGTCAGGCCTGGAACCTTAATCTGATTCTGAATCTGGAGCACTTGATTCCACATTCAGTAAAGCATTTTGTAATCCTTAAAGCTCTATGGGATTGAGAGTCCTTTTTATTGGCATTATTTTTCCCATCAGATCTTTTTGTAAAAACTATTAAATTTTATCAGAGGTGGAAGGCTCAGCCTCTTGCTTTGGTAAATTGCTCCTCCTCCTGTCCGGCTTCAGGGAGGACTGCCCCCCCCTCCCTTTTTCTTCCCTCCACGAAGTGATTCCTTTTTTTCCTGTACTCCCCACCCTACAGTTGGATTCCTCCCCGTTTTCTTTTCCCCCAATTTTACAAGGAGGTTCCTCCCCATTTTCTTTTCCCCCAATTCTACAGGTTGTTCCTCTCGTACTTGGTCTCTCCCCCCCCCCCCAACTCAAAAGTGATTCCTCCCAACCCTGTTCCCCTCTTTCACATCCTTAGCTAAGCTTCCTTATTCGCAGCCGCCACGGCTCGGCCTCCCCTCTCCCTGCCAGCCAGGGGCTCACGTCCCGTGCTCCCCGACTCCCCTCGGTTCTGGGGAGGGGGCTCCACAGCACGGGAGGGGCGGGGCGGTTCCTCGATGGCACGAGGGGAGGGGGAGGGGGCGGGGCCGCAAAGAGTCCGTTGGGCGCTGGCCGAAGAAGAGGTGCGGTGAGGGACCGCTCCGCAAGTAAGGGGCGTGGCTGGGGCTGAGAACCATTTGGGGATCACGGTGCTTGGGTGGGGTCAGCCCCGGTGAGTCCTCCCTGCTGCACAGCTCTCTCTGCCGATCAGTTACACCCCCTCTGCAAGTAACTGATCAGCAGCGAGAGGGCGTGGCTGGTCAATTACTTAGCCGAGAGAAGGGGTGCCGTTCTGCAGAAGCTGGGTCTGGTCAGCGGGAGAGGGCGTGACTGGGCAGCTCCTTGGCAAAGAGAAGATGTGACTGACCCGCGGGAAGAGGGTGTGATTGTGACTGGTCAGTTACTTAAAGAGGGGATGGATGACTGACCACTTAACAAAAGGAGGGTGTGACTGGTCAGTCAGCAGTGAAAAGATGTGTCCGAGCACTTAGCAGAGAGGGCGTGACCGCGGTGGGGAGCTTGTGCTCTGCCAGGTGAGGGACGTGGGTCTTACTGGTCCGCTGGGCCCCCTAGTGGAGAGAGCCTGTTACTGGGCAGTCCCAGGTTGGTTTTCTAGGGAAGGTAGCAAGGCAGAAGGGGGTTGGGGAAAGGAGGTGAGGTATTATCGCTCGGGGTATGGTTCAGTATGGGGGCAGACAGTGTCATCTCTAGCATTGGGATGTTGGCTAGGTAAAAAATTCCGGCTCCAGAGAGCCGGGGCGCACGGTACAGGTATGTTCGGGGCTACTTCTGGAAGTCAGGAAGGAACATACGCAAGTCTCTTGGTCCCTCGGAGCCTCCTTTTGCTTCTCTGGGAAGTAAGGGACTAGGTCTCGGTGTCCCGCGCTCCCTCCCAGCCGGAACCCGAGACGCTGTGAGCCCGTGTCTATAACTCGATACTGAGGACCCCCAGGGGCGTAGGATTTTCCTGGGAAATTCTTTCTAGGCCTGGTGTGGTGCCACTAAGTTGATAACATCTCTTTTATCTCCCTTGGCAGCTTTCCCTGCATGTTCATGGTCTCCCTGGATCCTGCCTGGCTGGCCGACAGGCATGTCGGGAGATGGGGAAGAGGAAGATGCCTTTGGTCCCAAGGACGTCCTGCTCTATTCCCCTGACGGCGGCCCCTTTGTGGAGGAGGCGGAGGGGGCCGGCTCTGTCTTGAGTTGGGCTTGGGAACCAAGCACAACCTCCTCTCAGTGGAGCCTGGAGCCTGAAGCCGGCGGGAGCAAGCCCTTGGGGATGGACTGTCAGGATGACAGCGACCCGGTGGAGGAAACCCTTCAAGATTCACAGACGGTGGGCGGGGGTACAGATTCTGAGACGTGTATTCTGGGCCCCGTCGGACAGGCTCAAGAGGAGGGTGAGGATTCGCTGCTGTTTCCGGATCTTCACATCCAGCCGCCTCTTGCGCCGGTGGAGAGGAAAGCACAGTTCTTAGAAAAGCTTCACGTGGCTTTACATGACATCTTAGCCGAAAACTGGGGGAAGAAGCTTGGCCATGTGGCCCAAAGCATGGGACTCGCAGGAAAGGGGGAGAAGTCGGTGGAGGCTGGGAGCTGCCCTAAGCCCCGGAAGATCCCTGCAGATGAGCTGCCCGAGGAGAGATCTCCAGAAACCGACCAAGGACTCCCCATCAACCATGTGGAGAGCCCCCCTGAGATGAGATGGCTCACCCCAGTGGCTTTTCCCGAGTGTCTCTCTGAGGTGTGTGAACAGGGCATCTTCTCTCGCCTGGCCCTGGAGCAGGAGACCTCTGTAGACTGTACCCCAGACAATTGTGAGGAGGCAAAGGAAGGAGAAAAGATGAAAAGACAACAGTCCGACGCCTCACCTCCTTCCCCTAGCTTGGCCCTGCTGAGGGCAAATAAAAAAAGCAGGCTGTCCACCAACTTCAGAGAGGTGAGGAAGAGGAAAAGCCTCCGGGAAGAAGAATCCTGGAAGAGAAATGAAAGCGGCCGAGCAGGGGGGCAGACCCCAAGACTCTAGCAAGCCCCTTTCTGAAGAGCAGTCAGGAGACTTGTGGACCAGTGGGAGACGTTGCTGGGATCTCCCCAACCGCTGAAAGAGAGCGTAAGCAAACGGGAAAGACCCAGCCATGGACCTGCTCGCAGAAAGCCTCTTCTCCACATGATGCTCTCTTGCCCAACGGGGCTCAAAGTGGGGAGGCCCTTGGCCACACTCCTACGAAGGGTAAGAGAGGCCCAGTGACTGCTATGTTAGTTGTGGAGGCCCTGGGTCTTCCTGACGGGGCAGTCATGTCCAGTGTAATGCCAGCCTCTAAGACTTCCTGCAAAAGTCCCGACCCGTGTCCACTGGCTGTCCCCTTGGATTCCCTGCCTTTGACATCCTCCTCCAGATTATCAGAGGAAGTCTCTGGAGAAGATCAAGATCTTGGTTTTGCTATGGTGCCCAAGGCCATCACTGGCGATGACGATGCTTATCTTTCAGATGTTGCCGAGGAACTGGAGTCTGCTGCGGGCAAAGGTGTTGTGGTTGCCTCCGGTGCCAACAGGGGAGAGATGCTGGGATCTCCTGCTGGGCCCCAAGGGCTCTCCTCCACGAACCAGCCCTGTGGCCAGGCCGACCTGGATTTCCCACTCGCCAACTCTTCTTCAAAGGGGCCTGTGGCCAGAGGAGCCAGTTTGGACCCCGAGAAGGCGTCTGAGTCAAGTAAGAGACCCTTGAAACACCGTAGAAACAGGTCCAGAGCTGCAGAAAAGCCAAAGAGGGGGATGTTGTCCTCTGCCCAGGAGTGGGGCAGGAATGGAGGATCCAGAGCGGACGATGTGGGAGGTCAGGAACCAGGCCGAGTAAGCAAAAGCAGAGAGGTATGTTTTCTCTTAGCATCCGTGGCCCTTCCAAGTGGCAGGGCCCAGCCTAGGCAAGGATGATGATAAAAATCCGCGTAGTTTCTGTTTCTGTTTTGTTTTAAGACTGATTAAGCACTTGTCTCACAAAATCCCAGGAGGCTGATAGTGTGAGGATTCTTCTCCTCCTTACATGACAGATGAGGGAGTGGGCTCGGAAGTGCAGTCACCTGCCTGGGGTCACACAGCAGAGAGATGGCTCCTCCCCAGACATTTGTAGAGTGCTTTATGGTTGCAGGCTGGCAGACTCACTCCAAAGCCAGGGTCCCCCCCTCCCTGGGCCAGAACCCCATTTTCACTTTTTCATCTTTCTCAGATTTTTCCTTTTCTTTAAAGAAGAAAGTCCTGACTAGAACCTTTCCAAGTGCTCTCCTGAGTTAAATGACCACCAAGGGAGGCCCTTCCCCTTCTTCTTCCCCTTCCCTGTGGAACTCAGCCCTCCCTCACCCCACTTCACTTCTAACCAAGGGCTATCCCAGGATTTAGAGTGCACAGGTCTTGGCTCTTCTGGGTGACTCGGCTGGCTAAGTCATATCCTGTAGAACTAAGGGGTTAGATTTGACTTGAATATCATCTCTTGCTCTAAGCCTTGTCTTCCATGTTTACCTCCCCCCACTCTCCCTGTGGGGCTTTTTATCCTTGGTCAGGATACCTGGGATGCTTTCCCGGGGGAGCAGCTGTGCGAAGGCAAAGGCTGAGTAGCTGGCAGGTTTAACTGGGAGCCTCAGCCTTCTGGGACTGATGATGATGAGAGAGATGGTGGTGGGTGACCACAGCCCAGGCCATTTGCGTGAGGTGGGATGAGAGGAGCAGGCCTGAGGATGCTCTGCGTGCAGCCTTAGCTGAGATGAGGAAGATCATGGCTCTCTCTCAGAATGAGGAAGAAATAGCCCCCTGCTGTGTACAGAGGAGGGAGGAGAGGGGGCTTTTCTAGCCGGAGAGCTGGACCGCGATGCTCTGGATTTGTAGTTAGGAGGGGACTGGTTTCAAATCATCCTTATTAGTTGTGTGACCTGGGCAAGTCCCCCATCGCAACAAAGTAAGTTTCAAGACAGAGTGTATCTTAAGTCAGGGTTAGCTCCTGGCTGCAAACTGAGTCTTGTACAGAAAGAATAATAGCTGACCCCAGGGCTCTATCCCCTCCCCTCATCTCCTGACGCTGAGCTGTGTTGGGTGGGTGGGGTCAGGAGGGGCTTCATTCCAGAGTGGGAAGAGCTCTGGACTTTGAGTTAGGAAGGACTGGCTGCAGCATTGTTAGCTCTGTGAACTTGGCCAAGTGGCTTTGTTGCTCCAAACCTCAGTTTTCCCTTCTGTAAAATGAGAGCAATAATCCTTGCCCTGCCTCCCATGTGCCCCATAAAGTGCCATCGGGATGGGAGATGTGACTGGGAACAAGCATGGGGCCATTTCCAGGAAGACAGGAGGTGGGGGAGGCAGGAGCCTCAGCATCAGCTGGAATCTGCCAGCAGCTGGCTCTGTCCTTGACAACAGAAAAGCAGGGTGGCTTCCCCCAAACAATCCGTTCCCATGGTAACTGAGGCTTGCTGCTGCTGCCTGGAGCTGAAGCCAGCCTGTGGAGGGGACTCTGGGGTGGGATGCAAGAGTGGGAGGAGAGCAGGGGGGGCAGGCACTAGCTCCTGGCTGGGCCTGGCCTTGTTCAGGGTGGTGGTAGAGGGCAATAAGGGCAACCCCCACTTGTGAGTTCAGATCAGAAGTCCCTCCCGAGCCTTAGCCAAGGCAGGGCAGAAACAGCTCTGTTTGCTGAAGCTTTGGCACATGGGCACCTGGCCCTTTGGAGGCAGAGGACAGGAGAGCAGCCCCGATCTTCCTGGGTCCTTGGCCTCCCTCCTAGCTCCTCACCCCTTGCTGCAGATCAGCCCCCCGATGCAGCTGTACAGATTCAGATGCATCCTTTGCTCCAGGGTCAGAGGTCCAAGGGATGTGAGCCAGCAGAAGAGGGTGCTCCAATAGGAAAGGACCTGAGGGGGAGGATAAAGGGCACACTCTGACCTCACAGAGGAGAGAAGGGGGAGAGCCAGCCCCGTGTGGGTGGGGAAAGGCCCATCCCCCAGCTCCGTGTATGTGGGGAAAACTGCTCATCCTGGTGGGATCAGCCATCTCCCTCAACTTCCCGAGTCATTTTTTGCTGGTTTTCTGGGGAAGGGAGGCGCTGGCAGCATCCTGCCCATTGGCTTGGCTGCTGCTGAGAATCCCCCTTTGGTGTTTGGGAAAAGCCTCTTGTTGCGACGCCTAATGGTGGAGCTCTCCTTCGGCATTTGCTGACCCTACTGATGTCTGTCTCTTGTGTGGACCCCGCCTCAGTTTCTTGTCTTTTTCCCCCTTTTCAGTTCCCTCCCACTTCTTTCTCTTGAGCCCATACCATCATCTGCAGCAAGAAGAGGGAAAGCAGCCCCAGGCTAGCCAGCACCCAGGGGGCCAGAATTTTCATCAGGCTCTGCTTTGAAGCAAGGGGATAAGGCTGGGGGGGACCTTGAGCAAGGCACTAAGCAAGGAAACATCAATCAGACCAGTGGTTTAACCAGCTCATGATTCTGTCTTAGAAACAGCAAAAGGCATTGTGGGAAAGTGTGCTTGTTTGAGATCACCTCAAAGGCAAAGGAGTGCTTACCACACACCTCTAGTTTTCCTTAAAAATCCTCAGTACAGGGACCATTGTTATAATCTCCTAACTGATCATCTTGCTTCCAAACTCCTGTTTTCAATTTATTCACAAAGTACCTGAATAATCTTAAATCCATTCTAGTCATATCCCCTCCCTTCCAAATGAAAACATTGGCTCCCCTTTGCCCACTGAATAAAGTATCAATTCTTCTTTTTGGCATTCGAGCTTTTCACAGTCTGGCTCCAGCCTGAAAATGGGCTGATGCCAAGAAATAGAACTTTTTATCGTCCCTTGTCCTACTCTTTCATTTCCAGGTGTTTGTTCTCATCCCATGCCTGGAATGTTCTTCCCATTCCCATCTTTGCCCAATTCCCCACTCCAGTGACCCTTCCTGCAGGAAGTCTTCTCTGCCCCATCAAAGCGATCTTTTCCTTCTCAAACTTGCCATGGCATTATCATATATGTACATGTCACAGTCACCCACATGATTCACATTTTGGTATAAGGTTTTGGGTATAAGGTTGAATTTTTTGGTATAAGGATCTATGAAAATAGCCACCTTGATATTCTTAATACAGCTCATAGGATCTTTCTGGTGCATAGTAAGTATTTAATAAATATATTGAATTGAATTGTGGTTCTGCCTTCTGTGATGCTATCTGAACCCCTTTTAGATTGCCTTAACCTGAACCCGCTAAAAATCTATTGGTTTTTAACTTGTACTTAGTAGGTAGAAAGTATGTGCCCTGCACTTATGTATGAAGAATAGTCTCATCTATTTACTGTCTTTTGTGTGAAGGTAAATCTTGATTTGAAAAAAAAAAAAAAGACAACATTTGAGTGAAAATCAATGTAGAGGAAACAAAAGTGATTTTGTCATGGGAAGATATTACCGACTGCCTGGACAGGAGGAGGAGACATAAATTTGGCAGACAAACCTGGAAAGCAGGGAAGTGAGGGGATAGAGTGGTGAAGGGAGACTTCAGCTTTCTTGGTTTCTGCTGGAAGGATTCTTTCTGCCCACAGTAGAGAACTTAGTACATTCCTGGCTTGTTGTCTTGATTATTTCATCCATTAAAAGATATAGGAATTGCCAAGAGAAGCTGAAAGTTGGGATATTTGGAGTATTGTGTATATTGCTGATCCACAAGAAAGACTGTCTGCTAAAGTGGAAAGGAATTATGGGGAGATGTGAGCAAGGTAAGGAGAACCGAGGATAGGCTTGATTTGGGGAGAACAACTTTCAGAGGCTTCAGAGGAAGGACCAGAGTGTACAACTTGCCTTTTTACAAGAGAAGACCACCCAGGCAGATTGGAAAAGTAGTCCAGAATGGCATTTCGAAGCTACAGAGTAATGATTTAAAGAGGAAAATGGCCAAAGAGGCCAATGTAGATGTACAGGGAGTTCGTTGGGCAACTTAGATTTTAAAAATCTTTTTTAAAAGTGTGTGGTGGATGTAAAAAGGGGCAGGTAACTAACTAAAATAAATACTAAGATGCTACACAATTTTGGGCAGAAATGAACTGAAACTGGTGCTAAAAACTAAGGCCAAATCACAAAAAGGGCTTTTTAGCTATGCTGGGAAAAGAATGGGATCCTGAAAAAGAAAAGCTTGCTGCTCAGCATGGTACTAATAATAGAGAAGGACCACTCAACTCTGGCTTCTGTTTTCTCTGCCAAGAAGAATTGTTACTGGATTGGGGAGGAAAGAACAGGCATATTAATAGGAACTTGAAACCCAGCATAGGTTAAGAGATAGAGAGTAATAAGCTCCCCTGGATGAGGTCAAGTCATTCAGAAAATAGAGTAAATCCCAGCATACTCAGAGAACCGCCAGACAGGATGACTGAGTCAATGTTGGTGATCTGGGGAAGAATGGAGAACAGGACAATTTCTACAGGACTAGAGAAACACAGATGTCCCAGTTTTCACCATAGGGAAGTGAGTGGGATTTCCCAGCTGTGGGGAGTCAAATTTGATTTTACATTCTGGATAAATTCTAGTATATGGGATTAAAAGGATGATGTGTGAACATTTTGAATGATCACTCACAGTCAGCATATTTCCATCAAGCAATTAACCCTGTTACCTAGAAAGCTACAATCGTAGTTTAACCAGATTACCTTAATCATGCTTTCCTTGTAGAAAAGATGGAACAATGTGGGCTAATACCACAGTTGGTGGGCTTCAGAACTGTTTGAAGGGCCAGACCCCAAAAGTGGTCTTTAATGGTTCCATGTCAGTTTGGAAGGAGTTCTCCATAGGACCTGTGCCATTCATCATTTTTAATAATGGCTTGGATGAAGTTATAGATGGTATGCTTATCAAATGTGCAGATAATACAGATTGGAAGGGACACCCAAGACATTGAGTGACAAAGTTAGGATCCATAAGGATCTTGGTACTCTCAATTGAGTAGAATGAAATGTAATAGGAATAAATGTAAAGTCTTGGGTGTGGATTCAAAAAATCAATTTCATAAGCACAAGACTTAGAAATGTGGCCAGATAACAGCATGAGAAAGAAAGAAGTTCTGGGGAACCTCAGTAAACACGAACCTCAAAAGCGTAACACAGCCACAAAAGTATAATCTTTGTTCAGATTAAGAGAGGGATGGTTTTCAGAAGAGGAAGTTGTCACTATGTACTCTTTGCTCAGACATTTGGAACATTGTGTTTAATTTGGGGTACCACTATTTTAGGAAGGACATTGACTAGTTGGAGAGCAACCAGAGGAAGATGGGGGAGTTAACAGGTGTGCATGAAACAACTAGTCTATAAGCCAATCTAAAATGAAATATACTCCATCAAGGTTAGAGTTGGAATTAGGGTTAGGGTTAGATGAGGGAAACCAAGCTGTGTCAGGTAACAACTCCCCATTTCTTTAGTGCTTTAAGGCTTAGAACTTCCTTCCTTCCTCCCTTCCTCCCTCCCTTCCTCCCTTCCTTCCTTCTTTCTTTCCTTCCTTTCTCCCTTCCTCACTCCCTTCCTTCCTTCCTTCCTCCCTTCCCTCCTTTCTTCCTTTTGAGATTGGAAGTATGAGCTGTTTTTAATCTTCATTTTATAGAGGAGACCACAGCTTAACTTAACCCAAGGTTACACAGCCAATAAGGGTCAGAGAAGGTATTTAAAACCAGGCCTTTCCTGACCTCCAAATCGGTTTTTTTTTTTCTCTTAAAAAACAAATCTTGATGTATTTACAACACACTCATTTGTTGCCTACATGCTTCCTCCCTAATATTCCTTCCTCAAAAAAAAAATTTCTGAAGCAATTAATCTAGGAATTATGTCTAGCTAGCTATCTGTGACATTTTCGGCATACATAATTATGTGACCCCTTGATTTAGGATTGGTCGTTGCATAATTTCAGTTACACTTTTACACATGTTGTATATGTTGCTCTTGTAGAATTACTTACTACTCTCTGCATCATTTTATACAAGTTTTCTCAAGCTTCTCTGAATATCCCATGGTTACCATTGCTTATGGCACAATAACAATCTATTATGTTTATGTACCATGACATGTTCAACTGTTTCCCAAATGATGAATATCGACCTTGTTTATAGTTGTTCTCAGTGACAAGAGCTGCCCCCTATTCCCAATCCAAGACCCAGACATATTCCAGAGGGATCCTAGTATTCTTCCCATCATGCTGTGCTCAGGGTAGGACATGTGGCTTAAGTACCTGATTTCCTTAGTGCCCACTGGTCTTGGAGGTTTGGCTGGGCACAGTGGGGAAAGCATTCCAGTCTGAGGAACAGCATAGTCTTACACTGAGCACAGAGATGAGTAATACCTAGAGGTGCTTATAGTGGTCCAGGACATGTGAGCAGATGAAATGTGTGAGTGACCTGGCTCCTTCTAGAGAAGCCTATGGGCTTTTCCAAAAAATGTCCCCAAATACAGAAAATAAAATAGAACAAGAAAATTAATTCTATTGAAATACAATTATCAAAAGATGTTTTCAAAGTTCCTAGACTTTATCTTTAAAACCTGGAGAGTGAGGAGTCTTGACTTGGTGGGAGTGGAAGATATAATTTGTAATGACAAAGTAAAATCAAATAGATATGGTACAATAGAAAGATATACTCATGTGATAATAATATTTATAAAGAGCCTAGTATGTACCAGGGACGGTGCTAAGTGTTTTACAGTTATTTCTTTTGATCTTTGCAAACCCTTGGGAAAGTGAATGCTATTGTGGGACTTGGGTTCAAATCTTACCTCTGATGCTTATTCCCTATGTAACTTTGAGCAAGACATTTAACCTCTCCGAACCTCAGTTTCCTCATCTTTAAAATGGGAATAAACATCTTTTCCTTTCCTACTTCACAGAATTGTGGAGGATGTGCTGAGTAAAACTTAAGGTACTATAGAAATATGAGCTGTTTTTTACCACTGATATAAATCTATGATCTCATTCATAGCCAAACCCTCTTCTGTAAGCTTTGTCCTTAGGCACCACCCTGGGTATGGAGGTAGCACCCTGGCTTCTTGAAGGTCATACCAGCAGAGCAGATGTCATGGCAGCCCTACCAAGCTGTGGCAAGGGTTGGCGCCTTTAACAGCCATTAACTGTCTAATTGCCTTCTGAGAAATAGCCTGGCTAAATTTGAAAAGAACCCCAGATTGAAATTTTCAGCCACATCCATGCTCAGATCAAGCTATAAAATGTAGTTGATGCTTCCTATGTGCCAGGAACTGGTGCCAAGGGCCAAAGATAGAAAGGCAGCAACCGTCTCTGCCCTCAAGGAAATGGCATTCTGGTGGAGGAGACAACATGTCCATAACAAAGTACAACATAATAAAGAATAGATGCAAGGTAATCTAAGAGGGGAAAGGATGAGTAGCCGGGGATTCCAGGAAGGACCTCCCATAAAAGGTAGCTTTTGAGCCGAGTCATGCAGGAAAGCAGTGATTCTAAGAGACAGAGGTGAGGAGGGACTGAGTTCCAGACATGAGGGGTCATGTACCCACCTACTAAGGAAACCACATGTTCTGAGCTCTTCCTCTGGTCTGGAAGGATTTGAGAGAGGGAGTAGAGGCCAGGCTTTGGGCATCCTCCAAGGCAGCTGGTCTCTTAGCCCAAGGATTCAGGTGCAGGGACTTACAGAGAGGAGGAAGCGAAAACATCTCAAGTTTTGCATTAGATGTCAGTGAATCCCCAGTGATGAAAGTCCTCCAGCCCAAGGCAGAGATGGAGCCAGGGCCCTGGAATACTGACAGGTCCAGGCCTGGGTCTTTCCCAGTGGTCAGGGAAGGCCTTCAGGAGGATCGGGGCTAGCAGAGTCTTAAAGGAAGTCAAAGGGCAGAAGGGGGAAGGAATTCTGGCTTGAAGAAATCATCCGAGCGAGCAGCACAGACACAGCAGTGTCCGGCTAATGAGGAAACTGACTGTGTAGGAGTTGGGGATTAATGAGATAGGAGATTGTTGAGGGCTGGGAGGACGAGAAGAGATGGAGGGCTGGGAATGCCAAACTAAGGAATTTAGATATGTTGTAAGTGGGAGGAGGAAGTCATGAAAGGTTTTAAAAAACAGGGCAGGTTATGATGAACATGTAATAGGAGAAAGATTTTTGGGGCAGCACTGATCAGGATTGACTAGAGTGGGAGAGATTAGACCCAGGGGGACCATTCATCTAGGAAGTTTCTCCTCAGCAGGTTCTGATAAGAGCAATCCAAACTCTCCTCTATATTGTCCTCCCTTTCCTAGATCTGTCCTCTCTGCTCTGGTACTCTTGCCCAGCATATTTAGAGCTTGGAGATGTTGCCCTCTGTCTCATCGTACTTAGGATCAGTGGGGTCACTTCAGTGTCCAAGGATGGAAACAAGGAGAAATAAAAAAGTAACAAGACCGGGAGGTGGGGTGTCCAGAAATGGTTCTGATCCTGGTCCTGCCTCTGACTTATTCTGTGACCTTGCTTAGTCACACTCCCTCAGTGAGACCCAACTTTTCCTTTGTAAAATGGCAGGATGAGGCTAGTTGATTTCTCAATGTTCCTTTTAAGTCTGACATTCTATGTTGTCAGGTCCCTCCAGCTGTGACATTCAGTGTTCCAGAGCCCTCCCATCTCTGACCTTCTGTGTTCTGGCTGTGACATTCAGTGTTCCAAAGCCCTCCTATCTCTGACATTCTGTGTTCCAGCTCTGATATTCAGTGGTCTAATACCCTCCCAGCTCTGACATTTGGTGTTGCCCTTCTACCTCTGACATTTAACATTCTTAGGTTCCTTCTAGCTCTGATATTTCAATGTTCCGTTTTCTTCTTGTGGTTCAAGGGTCTTGGGAACTCCAAGTGAGAAAGCCCTTTTCATCAAACCATAAATTGCTCTTCAACTACTTATTGGGGATGTAACTTGCCCATATTTACTGGATGTATCAGAGATGGGACTTGCAGTCAGTTCTTCATGGCTCTTGGGCAACTTTTGGTCTCATCCACTCCTCTGTCTCTTTAGAGGACATTTTCCAGTTTTAATCTGTTTTTAATGTTCAGTGTTGTGTGCGCTCTAATAATGTATGTTATGAAAGTCTTCCTAGATCTTAACATTTTGTGAGTTTGTGAGGTTCAGGATGATATTGTGATATTATGAGTTAGGGATATCAGCAAGGGATTAGGGATATTAGTCCATCTAATGTTTTTCTTCTCATCAGAGGTGGATTTATTTTTGGAATGGAATGAGCAATGTTCATGCATCTTTCTGAGATGATTTATCTGTGAGGGGTCTTCTTATCAATGGCAAGATCCTTGTCGTCCCCACAGAGGAAAGCTGTTTGCTGCCACAAAAGAGTGATGGGATGTTTGGCGGGCAGCATGGACAGCAGGGAAGAAGTCACCTGCTGGCTCTCTCCAGATAAATTGGGGGTCGTTGGCGAGCCGCTTCTCATGCAGGGAAGACACTGTATATTCTTTGTCCTCTGTCAGGCAGCGCATGATTTTTTGTCACCCCCTGGAGCAGAGCTTGGGGTCTGGGCCTTCTGAGGGAGAGTGTTGGGGGTTAGCAGGCCTGAGATGGGAGAGGGCACCTTCCTTTCCCTTACTGTTGGACGCTCTGAGCATCAGTGGGTAAAGATGACTTAGCCATTCAAGAGGAGTCCTGCTTGTTTGTCCTCACATTTTAACAGCAACAACAGATGCAGTAACACACTCAATGGGATGATGAGGAAACTGCCTGAAAAGTGGAGAAATTTGGCTTGTAACAGCTCATTACAAAATTTTCTCCTCCCACAAGTTCCTTCAGTGGGTTCTGAAAGAATATAAATTGGGAAAGAAAACTGCAGTCAATCCTTGGTTCTCTCTTGGCAGATTATTCCCTTTAGTTATTAGAACTGGTGGGATTCTTCCTCCCTGCATCGAGTCAGGGATTTTAATCCTGGATCCATTTTACTCCCAGTATAACTGGTCAAGTCACTGAACTTCTCTCCATTTCCTCATCTGAAGTCTTTTGCAGCTCTAAATATCATATGTGTGTCACTCATTACACTTGTCTGTTAAGATTTTCCTTGCTCCCTTTGTGGCGCAGCACCCATTGCCATCTTTCCTGGTGCTAGCCACTGGCCCCCAATGCTGCATCATCATTTAGAAATGACTCTGGGTTTCCATAGGCTGGGGCCATGTTGGAAAGATCTCAGATACGGACTTCATGATGGACAGTCTCCCAACTAGAACCACAGGGCAGAGGGAGCTGAGGAGAAAGGGAGAGAACAAAGGACTGAGAGCTGAAGAAGGAGGCAGCCTAGGATTGAGGCAGAGGGGAAGGAAGCTGGTGGTAAGACAAGGCCAGGAGCAGAGCTGGTTCTCTGGGGCAGCAGCAGCAGGAATGACAAGGAGCTGAAGGGTTTGGGCCCAGCCAGCCTGGAGGGAAGGAAGAGATTGGGAATAACTGGTGAACTCTCTGTTTCTGCCAGCGCTAAGTGAGATTAAACTGTCCTTTAAGTTCAGGTCAGTCTCCCTGCTGGGGGCTCCAAGAACATATCACCACAGCATAGGGTCTCAGGGAAAATGGAGCTTTTTTTTTTAATGGGCCTCTACAAGACAATAAAGAATAAAAGCAATCTGAAAAAGCAGAGAAGAATTTTTGCCTTTGTCAGGAAGCTAGGGAGTGGAAGACAAACAGAGAAGCTGCAGAGAAAACTCACCGTCTGGATTGTAGAGGGGATTCCGGGTCGGGGATGGCTCACGCTTGATCAGCAGCGGCAAATATTTGTTAATCACCAATTGCCTGCCAGACACTGGACTAGGCACAGGGGAAACCAAGACAGCAGAAAGTCTCTTAAGTCTGTACAGCTAAATCTGCTGCAGAGGATAAAGTCAGGGAGGGTTAATCACAAGATGGGTTGGGAAGGAAAGCACCTGGGCTTTTGGAGAAAGTAGGAGATTGAGCTGGGTCATGGAAGAAATGAGAGGACAATGGAGTGCTTCCTAGATGTGAGGGAAGGCTAGTGCGGAGGCCCAGACATGGGAGAGGAGGCAGACATCCTGAAGCTGTGGAGTGCAGAAGGGGAGCAGTGTGGAAGGAGGCTGGAGCTGGGGCCTGTGGGGAGTTGATCCTGGAGGCCATGGGAGCCCCCTGAGTTTGTTGATTAGGGGCATGATGCAGTCAGATCTGCCCTTTGACATGTGGTGAAGGATACATTGGGGGAGCTGCTGATAGGGGGGTGATGAGGGCTTGTCTCTTAGAGGGGAGAGGAGTCAGATGCAAGTGATGTGGAGGGAGAAAAGGCAAGATTTGGAAGAGGAGAGGAGAGAAAAACATGGTTAGGAAACTGGGAGTCCAGAAGTGTGGTGCTGCCCTTGATGGAAACAGGAAAGGTTAAGAGCGGGCTGGACTTTGGGAACAAGATCATCTGTCTTGGACATGTGAAGTTGGAGATGTCTGGGGAGCATCGAGTGGGAAAGGTCAACCGGCGAGTTGGTGATTCAGGACCGAGCTCAGAAGAGCTCCTGGGGCTGGTCTATAGATGTGTGAGTCATCTCCCTGGAGAGGATCATTAAAGGCCTGGGAGCCGATGAGGTCATGGGGAGAGAGCAGAAGAGAGCAGTCCCGTGCAAAGTACGGGACTGGAAGAAGACCCAGCAAAGGTGGCCCAGAAGGACGGCCAGACCGGGAGACTGGAGAGAGCCATGCCGGGGACCCCTGGGAACTGCATCCCTGTGGCCTAAAGTCCAGACAGTCCACAGAGTCTCAAATCAAGCGCTCATTTGTTGCACTCATTAATTTCCAAGGTGAAAATGCTCCTGAACATTGAACCCTTGGCCAGAGGCAATGTCTCCGGCTCAGCCTTGTTGGGGTAGGGTTTGGGGGGATGGGGGAGTGTCACAGAAACCCAGAGAAGAGTAAGTGCTCAGAGAGGTCAAAGAGGATGGCTGGGAAGACCAGCAGCTATCTTTGGGTCTTGGGTGGCCACAGGTGCCCCTTCCAGTTTGGAGGGGCTGCAATTCTATAACTAGATTAGCCCAGTGACAGAGGTCCCCTCAGTCTGACCGCAGGGTAGATTATGGTTTTGGCTACAACTCATGAACCTGCCTACCAGAACATGGAGAGGGGATCCGTGAGGTCTGACAGGGACTCCCCCCACAAACGCACCATTTTCCAACCGAGGAAACTGATCCCCAGAGACACAAAAGTATTTTCCCCTGGTTTGTGCAGAGAGCAAAGCAGAGAGATTGGGATGGGGTCCCAGGGCCTCCAGCTCCAGTTCTGGTGCACTTTGCCTCACCTGCCCACGCTTAGGGAACCACAGGTGTGGGGAAGTCTTGAGATGCAGTTAAATGGAGAGATAAAACTCAATTAGTGCACGTCTGTGTGCATGTGTGCTCATGCAGGTATCTGTGTGGGTCTGGATGTGGTTGTGGGGAATTAGGTAGTGGGTGAAACCAGATAGAAATGGCTTTTGGGTCATTTGGGAGTTATCTCTAAAATAACTGGAATAAGCTGGAAATAAAAGAACTGACTTTTTCTGAAAAGCTTTGAAATGAACAATTTAAGAGCCCAGTGGCCGCAAGTCGGCGGACACTGTTGTAATCAGAGTTATGGGTCAGAGCACAGAAAGTGGATGTCCAAGGACCCTGTAGGACAGAGGATGCAGTGTGATGGGACAGCCCTTTCTGAGTAAAAAGGGGAAGATATTTGTGTTCCCTCCCTCATAGCTCTGTTAGTTCAGAAACTGTTTTTTTGTAAAAGACTATAGAAATGGAATTTGGATGTTTTTAAACCTATCCTTTAAAGTCCAACTTGTATGGCTTCTCAGAGCCCCCCTCCCACTTTTCTCTTTTTTCCTCTTTCCCTCTTCCTTATCTCCCCTCCACTTTTTCTCCCTTCCTCCCTCTCCTGATGACCCTTTCCTCAAAGTACCTTGAAGTCTGTTTCATGTGTGGGGATGGATCATTGTCTGATAATCTATCTGTGTTGGGACCCCAACATCCTGCTAGCCTCTGAACCCCGATGGGGCAGGGACCGTCTCTTTAGAATTTTGTGACCTCCAGTGCCAAGGCCTGGGCCCTGGGCTCCTTTGTGCATGATGGGATACAGAGCTAACAGAGACTTTAAGCTGGGTCTTAGAAGGAAACTGGGTTCCAAAGATGGAGAGAGAAGGGATGGCACCCCAGGGCCTCTGACTGAACCTGGGAGCCTGTGCACCCCCAGCTGCCTCTTATCAGGGTGGCTAAACGTCTGAACTGAAGTGAATAGATTTCTCATCCAGTGATGTTTGGAAAACAGCAGGAGACACTGTTATGTGCTTAGAATGCTTCCAGGGGAAGGGCGTCTCTGGGGTGCAGGAGAATGAAGAAGCCCCTTCCTGATTGGGAATTCTTTGGTTATGGAGCAGGGGAAGGCTTTTGACTGAGCCAGCCAAGGGGCAGGAGGGGAGGCCCCCAGCCCCCAGCCCTCAGCCCTCATCACTCATCACTTCCCCCTCCCTTGAAAGTAGAAAACTCTGGCTTCTGCTCTGCCCTGGAGAAGCAAACTGCGAGCCATGGCCAGAACAGTGCCCAGAGACCTTTATTTATCGGGACTGTGGGGGAAGAGGCATTCTCTGTAGATGTGAGTTTTCCAGAAACCGTGTGACGTAAAGAATGGTGCTGTCTTAGAAGTCTGGGGGTGGCTGGGTACGGGTGCAGCGAGTCTGATTGTTCCGCCTCCTGTCACACGGTGGGGACACACGCAGCCAGAGCCCTCGTTAGACCTGCGGGCCCGGGGCTGGAACATGGCAAGCCTGCCAGGGCGCCGTCTGCTAATTGGCCGGGCGTGAATCTGGGCTCAGCAGAACGGGGTCCGCGGCACCGCCCGCCGTGGACATCCTGTAGGAGAGAAGTTGTCCTTGGGGCTACAAAGCAGCTCTGGAGTTGGACCCTAAGGACTCATTAAGGAACTGTGGGTCTGGCCCTAGTCTGTCTGTCTGCAGGCAGCCAGTCCTGGATGGAAGGGAGAAGCCCGATGGGTGACCTTGGCTGCTCGCCTTCCTGCTGTGTAAAAGGAGGGCCTTGCATTAGACACTGCTCAAGTCCTTTGCAGCCCCTTCCGAGCTCCCGGATCCAAAGGCAGGGCTGCTCAGGCCGGTTCCACGCCGAGGAGAGGTGCTAATTGTGGACTAGTGAGGCCTGAAGAGTCTGGCCCGCATCCAGGCTTCCTTCAAACACCAAATATTCTTTTGAATTTTAATCATGTTTGATGGAAATCTTTCTAATTGAATGTTATATACGCCTCTGCCCTCTTAGCTAAATAGGGTACCAAATGCTTTCTTGCGCTATTCTCTAATTGTTTCTTGTGTTTGAGTCGAGCCTCGGCAAGGATGGAAGGGCTTCACGTCACGTCCTTCTTGTTGGGGCAGGGGATAGCAGAAAGGGCATTTTCTCTGAGTCCCTGCTCCGATACCCAGGTTATCTTGGGGAAATTACTTCTGTTTCTTTAACTGTGAATAGAGATACTGCTTCTGATACTCCCTCCCAAAGCTGTTGGGAGAATGGTTATGAGGTAAATATGGGAGCACTGTTCTTTGCACCCTCCCCACCCCAACAACAACCAGTGTGGGGCATATTGGCGTACAGGATAAATACCCATCAATTGATTAATTGAATTTAAAATCAGACTCAGAAAGAAAAAAAAATCTGAGTCTCTATACAGAAGCAAAATCTGTCAAACAGATTAAACAGTGACAGCATGGGGAAAGCTAAGCCGCTTAGAGTGGGAAACAAGGTAAATTGTTTAGTGAGACTGATGGGTTTCCTGTGACTGAGGATGGGATAGGATGGGGACAGTGTTTGTCTCTAAAACCAATAATGAGATAATAGCGGATTCATGACTAAGCAGTGGGCCTGTGATCTCCCTGGGGGTCCCCCTTCTACCAGGGCAGATCACTTGCCTTCTTATTCTGCTAGATGCTCATCCCTGGATTTCTATCAATTCTCCATGGAAGAGCTAGATACTCTTCTCTGGGTCTTTGAATATTTTATGGCTTCTGGGGCAGCCTTAGGCTGTCCTATGGCCCCCCTCACTGTTAGTAAATGACTTGCCCACCTTCCCATTTGGCCATGCCATATTTTTAAGATGTCTTCTGTTCCATTTTTCACATAAAAGTAGTTAGTTAATATATTGACATGAGATTCATTGCTTTAATTTCTCCATCATGCTTATTTCTAGTTTCAGGAAGAGCTAATTTAGATTTATTTAAATACCCACTATATATAAGATGTTCTGGACATCTTATTTTGTCCCTGTGCCTCTTTCTGAAAAATAGGGATTCGTACTGAAATAAGGATTCCTTATTCATCAAAAACTGCTGTAAAAACTGGACCGCTGTCTGGCAGAAAATAGCTTCAGACCAGCATCTCACATCATATACCACAATAAGCTCCCAGCAGATACATGACCTAAATATAAAAGGTCATAAACAATTAAAGGAGAAGGGAAAGAGATGAGTTTCACAGCTATGCATGGAGGGTGAGGGTTAGATTAGATAATTTAAAAAAAGAAATAGAGGTAAAGATAAGGAAAATCAAGCCAGTGAGATTAATGCCAATTCTAATTTCTATGGGGCTTTTAAGCTTACAAAGTGGTTTCTTTATAGCAATTTGTGAGCACTATTGTCCCCATTTTGCAGATGAGAAAACTGGGTTTAAAAGACACAACATGATTTATTTTTGCTCATACAGCTATTAGGTCTGGAGCTGGAAGCTGAGCTCTGGTTTGTATTGCTCCTCCCATTCCCCCATCACTGCCTCCCTAGGCATGTGGGAAAGCCTGAATTGTGGTGGTAGTTTCTTCGTTCTCCCGGACTGAGGCTGGAGGGCCTGACGGCTCTCCTCATACTCCCAACAGGCTCTCGGGCCAGTCCTTGGACTCTGTCCACCCTGTTCTGGCCTCTCTGCACTGGCCTAGTGAGAGCTCTTCTGTGGCTGCATATTGGCCAGTCTGCTCTCTGGTGTCCAAGAACGTCGCTCAAATAGGAGCCATTTCCCTTCTCAGAGGGCCACTGGACTGAATTGTAATCTCTGTTTATTCTTTTTCTCTCCAAGGAGGAAGAGCGGACATTGCCGCGTCTGCCAAATGGCGTGAAGCTTGTCTGTTACGTAGGTTTCCCATTTTTGTTGTTTTCTCACTTTGTTCATTTTTTAAGCGTTGTCGGCAGTCAAAGTACAAAGTACAAAGCCACTGGGGCTCCTGGGGAACCCTGGCTCTTTTGGTTGGGTGTGCCTCTGAGGCCTTTTGGGACCTTTCTGGGTCTCATCCCCTCTCTGGCCCCTGATACCTTTGGGACATCCACTGACCTCTGCCCCTGTCTTTGTCTCTCCTCCACCCCCTAACTCAAGAATGGCTGTTTGCCTAAGAACTTCCTCCCTCTCTCTCCAGCTGCTCATTCTTTTCTCCTGCTCTTCCCTCATCCCACCATCTCCTCTACCTCCTAACACTTATTTACCCTTCATCCCTCCCTCCAAAACTGATGGGAAGATTTTTGTGGGGTCATTGACAATCCTTAGGTTGGGAAGTCATACATAAGAACCTTTGATCACTCCTGTTGAGGGTGTGTTGAAGCAACTCCCCAAGTTCATCCACTGGGGAAGAGGGAAAGGAGAGTCAGGGAACAGCCACTGCGTTTCCTTTGTGCCCTGATAAGGAGGGAGATACCTGAAGGAGCTGAGTTGAGTTTAGTGGGGTTCTGAATCTCTGTGGGGGCTGGTTCTTTGTCCCCCACTTTCTTCAGGCTGGGTTTGGGTGGGCTAAGGAGATGGCACCTTGCAGTTCATGTAGGGTAGTGTGGAGGCAGAGAGAGCAGAAGTACAAGAATCAGAAGTGGGTGTTTTATTCTGGGGCCACGTTGCTTAAAAAAAATACCAGCTTTGCTTGGCCCAGATTTCCCCAAATATTCCACACAGACATAGCTCAGACAAAGTCTGAAGGTTCTCTGAGAATCTTCAGAAAGCTGTCAGGAACTGCAAGAAATGTAGTACGGCAGAAAAAGTCACCCAGCTTGGAGCCGCAGGCTTTGGAGCCTGCAGGAAGGCCGTCTGGGACTGTGTATTTTACAGCTGAGAAGGAAGGGGGTCTGTCCAGTCACCCAGCTTATTGGTGGCAGGACAGGGATTGCAGCCCATGACTCCATGATGCTGGCTCCAAATCTGGTGCTTTGCCAGGGACCAGGGGTCCAGTGCTAGTTCTGCTGTTTGCTGATTATGTGATCTTGGCCAAGTCCCTTTACCTCACTGGGTCTTAGTTTCTCCATCTGTAAAATGTAGAGTGAATTCAATTAGGTGACCTCTGAGGTCCCTTCTGATCACAAGAATCCAATTTGTGCTAATCAGGAAAGAGTGGAGTTAGCAACTCCAAAGGGTTCCTTCCTCAATGGACTGAGCGGGGATCCTGGAAGGGGGGAGCAGGGTCCCGGGTCTGGCTCAGGCCCCTTGAGAAGCCCTGCCTGGGCTCTGCAGGATTGAGCAGTGAGACAATGGCTCCGTGATCCAACCCATCCTCTCTGAGGTACAGAACAGTCTTTGTTCAGAAGGAGCTCCCAGCCTGACTCAGAGAAATCAGCCCAAGAGAGAGGATTGTCACACAGGCCTTCCCACCCAGAGGCTGGCTGGCTCTCCCCTGAGCTAGGGAGGAGCAGGCCAGAGTTTGTTTGGGTGGTTGGAGGAAAGTGAAGGGAACTGCCTGACAGCTTGAGAGAGACGCTGAAGTATTAGGGTTTTAGTGGCTGACGTCTGCCCTCCCCAAGTTATGGTTGGGCTGTAAGTGTGTGAGGTGATATGGAGAGCCTGGCCCATTCTTGTTTGTTTTTAATTCTTCAGGCCTGAGTGTTTGGCAGTTATCTGGGACAGGGGAGAAGCCAGGGGACTGGGCTTTGGGCTGCTGTGACCCAAGACCCTTCTTCCCTGAAAAAGAAACAAATATTGGAAGTCTCTCTTCCCCACATGTGTTTTTCTTCTTTCAGTTAGGGTCTGGGTCGTCAGTCAGACTCCTGGGGGCAGTCAGCCAAGCTTGGGAACCCAAACAGCCCCCACAGTTGGAAGAACTGGAGGACCTCTCGATAGCCAGCTCAGAGACACCTTCCCAGGGATCCCAGCTTTCCTCCGCTCGGGCCAGGGGTTCACACCAGGAAAAAGCGGTAAGGGAGCCCTGCGTCAGTGTGCACGGACGGGGCTGGTCCCGTAGTGTGTAGGGCTCAGGGAGAAGCTGTTCATTCATGATATCAAGCCCTGTCTTCCTTTTTCTCAGAATTCAGTCGTTCAAGAAACAGTTAGTAAATAGTTACTGTGTACAGAGCACTATACCAAATTCTGTAGGATAAGCCAAGTTTGCATGAGTCTTTATTCTCAGAGTATTCACAGTCTGTTAAAGAGTTAAGAAATCCATAGGGATAACTAGGATACATAATATCCCATATGTAATGTTACATGATACACAATAACATGAGATAAGACAAAGGACTGTTTGAGGTCTGGAAGGCATCCTGGAGGAAGTGCAATTTGAGCTAATCTTTTGAGGAATGACCTGAGCAGAGTTAGGAAGGAATATGGTGGGATCCAGGGGATGGGTTTGGAGGAATCAGCAGGGGGCTGGTGCCATTTTAATACTGGAGTGCAGAAGTGCAGGTGGGCATTAGATTATTATGTAGGGCCTTGAATGCCAGGAAACATTAAGAATTCCCATTTTGGAAGAGTTTTAAAGTTCCCAAAGCACGTGTCTCCCCAGAACCTTGTGAGAACAAGCTCTTTCCCATCTGTTTGCTCATCTGTTTATCCTAGAACAGACTGCTGCTGGTTATAGTCACTGTGGGTTTTGTGTGTATATCTTTCTTTCTTTCTTTATCAATAGCTGAAGACATTTGCCTTATTAATTGCTTTCTTGGCTAATGAATATTGCTAACATAATTGCTTTTCTGGCTAATGAATGTGATCAGGGTTGTAATTAATAGAGAGCAACAGGTTTCAAAGTCCTTTTCTTCTCCTCCTTTGGATTGGCCGTTTGTGCCACGGGGCCGGGCTTCTTGCTGGCAGTGCCAGTGGGAGTGCCCAGCTCCTTCCCCAGCCCCACCTTCCTCAGGAACATCCCAGGCTAAAAAGTGACTTGGGGGCTAGAGAGAGCAAATCTCAGCTCCGCTTGTGCTGTCAATTGGAGAGAATCCCACAAGATTATCCCTAAACTTCCTTCCACTTCTGAATTCTGTGATCTACTTTAGAACAGAGGGAAGAGTACTAGATTTGGATCAAAGGATCTGAGTTCAAATCCTGGTTCTGCTATTTCCTATTTCTGTGACCTTGAACAAATTACTTAACCCTGGGCCTTACTTTTCTTATCTGTAAAATGAGGAGGCTGGTTCAGTTTTAAATCTGTTTCTTTGTCCCTCACTTTCCCTTTGAGTGGGGACATCATAGACCTGCAGAGCCCCGGGGGACTTGGGTCAAGGCTGCTCCTCCAGAGCCCTTTTGGGGGCTCCTACCTCCCCCTCCCTGGGCCCAGATTCCAGCTAACACACAGTCCTCTGTGATCTTGGCCGGGGTCAGACGTCCCCCCAAAGCATGATTTGTCGTAAGTGGCTGGCATTTGTACTCATCAGGAGCTGTCTGCCCTTTTCCACAGAACAGCTCTCCTGAGTTCTTTGTTATCCTCACAAATATTGCTTTGGGCATCTGTCATATCCTCATGTCGGCTTCCTCTGGTGTTGGAGGAGGGGGCTGCAGTGAGCAGGGAGAGGAGGCAAGAGGAGGGAGGGATGGGTGAAGGGAGGAGCCCACGGCCGCCATTCCCTGCAATAAAGAGCCTGAGAAAACCAGTCACAGAGCCTCGGGGGACAGACCCGGCCCTGGAGTTGTACATTTGACTGGGTTCTTTCTGCTTGCTTAGGATCACCTTCAGAGACAGAAAGTAGCTTAAAGATTTCTTTGTATGCCCCCTCATCTTCTGGGAAAACTGAGGCACAGCAGGTGGGGGGGGAGAGGGTTTTGTTCTCGGTCACATGTAAGTCAGGCTTTTAAGCAGGTCTTCTGACTCTGAACCGTGTTCTTGCTCCTGGGCCATACTGCCCCCTGCGAAAGCCTCGGCTCCTCGATACCATAGTCTGCTGCTTCTGGCTCCAGGAGAGTCTCTTCTGGGCAGAGAAAGGCCAGACTAGGCACACAAGGTCTGGTGTCCCTCTGTGAAACTGCACGAAGCCCCCATGATGAGATCTTTGCTTTTCGTCCTTTCCCAAAGATGTGGCTCTCTTCTTCCGCCTCATCCTCCTATTCTGTCTGTCTCGGTGACGCACCAGGCCCCAGATTACCAGAGCAGCCTCCTCAGCCCACATTAATGGGCAGTAGCCCAGGGCTCCCTCTTTGATCCAACCGGACCGATTAGTCCTGAAGCTCATGGGGACCCAGCCTTGACATTTGCCTGCCATCTGACAGCTGATAACAGCCCTTTGACTCTGAGCCCCCAAGGCTGGGGGTCCTCCCATTGGTGTGAAGTACCTGGCAGGGAGGGACCAAAACATGGTGTCTTCTTCTCTTCTTCCCTTTCCCCCTTTCTTTCCCCCCTCTCTCTTCCCCACTTCCTCTCCCCCTCCCCCCCTCTGTCTCTGTCTCTGTCTCTGTCTCTCTCCTTCTCTGTCTCCCTTCCCCCCCCAATCTCTTCTTTCTCCCCTTCCCCTGTCTATCAAGTAACTACTGTATAACCCAGTGTGAGGGACTATATGAAGTTTAGGAAAGAGTTGGTAGCAGTGTCTCCAGGGTCTGCCACTGCATCGAGAGCCACCTCTAGCCCTGATCTGCATCTGGCCCCTGGGCCCAGATGGCTCCGGAGAAGAGGCAAAGACTGGTGCCCTTGCACACCCCTCCCTCCCTTGCCCCATAGCAGCACCTCCCTGATGTCTTGGAGACCTGGGAGAACAAAGAACAAACAGCTGCACCCCTGCCCTGGTCTAACAATCCATGGCCTTCCTAGGGGAATGAGCTGGCCGACCCACCACAGCCCTCCTGGCTCCGGGCTCCTGGTGAGGCAGGAGAAGGCAGACCTCTCAGATCTGGAGCCTGCCCAGAGGAGGGAGGAGATGAACTTGCTGGACGCAGGCAGCTCATCAGTGCTGGTCCTCCCAACAGCCCGGCAACAGCAGCGCATTTGAGAGCAGCTTCCACTTCTCCAGCATCCCTGGGAAGTGACTTGCCCAGGACCACCCAGCTAAGAAGTGTCCAAGCAGAGATGGCCCTGAGGGCCGTGCGCTTCGCTGCCTCTCGCTGCAGTCACAGGAGGACACTGTCCCCCGAACTCCTGGCCACATCTATCCCTACATGGCCCGGTGGCAGGGCAGGGGTCTGGGCTTAAGGCTGCTTCAGGCGGCTTGTTCTTGGGAAAAGCCAGATTGTGTGTGTGTGGGGGGGTTGGGCAGTGGGGGGCAGAGGACGCACCGACCATGTGCCAGCCAGCCATACAGATAAGATTTCCTTCTTTCCCAGGTTCTGTGCAGCCATAGCTTTTTGGGGAAATGTCCCTCAGGCTTTGTGGAATTGATTCTGCCTGGGATTATTGCCTTTCATCAGAACTGTAACAAAAATTCTTTACCTGGGGCATAAACATTTGGGGGGGGGAGATAAGCAGTGCAGAGCAGAGGGAACAGGAGAGGGGGTGACCCCTATGGGTTTGGGGGAAGGTGTGCTCCAAGGGTCTCAGAATCTGTTCCCTGGAGGTTTCAGTTCTGGGTCGGCTGGCAGATTCTGGGTGCGTTCCCTGGAAGCGATTGCAAGGTTTTGGCTGGGCTTGTGGCCAGAGCCAGAGATGAGTTTACTGTGTCTGCAATGCCCAGTAAGCCAGTGGTGTTCTCCATCAAGGGAGCTGGGAAGGAGAGTCTGGGTTCAGCTCCTCTAGCTGATGTGCAGGGCCACGCCTGACTGATCAGCAAGCCAATTTCGAGTCTGTCTGCTCGCCCATATCAGGGGCGAATTTGGAGTTGCCAAAGCCGCCCATCGGAGCTGCCCCCAGGGATGGCCTTTCCCTCTGCTTGGGCTTGTCAAGTCACGGGAGGTAAACAGTGAAGCTCTGGGGGCCCGAGACCACTAGAGGGGAACAGGGGAGGCAGCAAAACTGCTTGCACAGCCTGGACCCCGCTCAGAATTGTGACCAAAGGCCGTACAAGGTCTCCCAGTGCCAGGCACCTGATAAATGCTGGTTGATTGATTTGATTACTTGAATACTTTTTCTTGGGCTCATTCATTCATTACCTCATTTATAGAGCAAAGCTAACCACAATGAGATTTTTAAATGGTATTTTGTTCTCTCAATGAACAAAAATTTACCTCTCCCATTTATCTCCCCCTTAATTTTTTTTTCACAATGAGATCTTTAAAATAAATTATAAAATCAGAATGAGTTTCTGAGTGGAAAAAGGGGTCATGTTTGGGGGCTGATTTCACAGGAAGAAATCATCAGAAGAATATGGGAAAAACAGCATAAGGTGAAGACAAAAGCTCTGGAAGAGTTGGGAGAATAGGGCTCCACTCCCAGCTCTCACAAGAAGTAGTTGCATCTGAGTCTGGTCCTGATCTCCCAATAGAGATAGCATAGTCTAGGGGGAAGAAAGCCAATTGGTTTTGGAACCAGGAAGCTTGTGGGTTCAAGTCCTTATCCTTGGAAGTCCTTTACCTTCTCATTGCCTCATGCAAGTTTTCCTAACTCTTAAGTGACAGAACTGATACTTATCTGAATTGGTGGAAAAGGGGCCTCTCAGGGTGCTCTCTGGATTGTTCTCTGGGCTGCTCCCTGGGCTGCTCCCTAGGCTGGACTCTTGAGTTAGGTTGCTCTCTGGGCTGCTTCCTTGGTGGGGTTGCTCTCTGGGCTGCTCCCTTGGTGGGGTTGCTCTTTGGGCTGCTCTCTGGGCTACTTCCTGGGCTGCTCCCTGGCTGCGTTGCTCTATGGGCCGGTCCCTGGTCTGGATTGCTCTCTGGGATACTCTATGGGCTGATGGAATCCCAGGTTCAGGAAGAGAACATTAGTTTGTCTGTAAAATGGAAATGTTGAGTCTTGGGAAGCCTGGGCTGTTGGACGTGACCACAAGCTTCCATGGGCTGGCAGTCTGGGTAGACATTCGGCATTTTGTGTGTGTGTGTATCCTGTGTGCCATCCGGAGCTAATCTATGGTGGAGAGGCTGGCCAAGGAGAGAACATGGGGAGGAGGTGCTCAGCTAAGGCAGCTCACACAAATGATGTACTGAGGCAGAGGGAGGAATTTTGGAGAGGAATGTCTGCCCCAACATAGCCAAAGTACTTAATTGCTAAAGTGCCCATCTCACAGGTAGTTGTGATAAAAATTGTTGTAAACTGCGCAACGTGCTAGAAAGGGGAGCTATTTACAGCAATTCCGACTTAGAAAGGACCCAGTGACAGCCCCTCAAGTTTACCTGGTACCTCCACGAAGTTGAAGGCCTACATGCAGTGAGAGAGAACCCCTCATCCTCTTGAGGCAACTCATTCCATTTGGGAGAATTTCCAATTGGCAGAAGTGTTTCTTGACATCTTCAAAATGACTCTTTGTAAACAGGGTATAAGTTCCTTGATGGAAAAGATTCTCCTTTTTTTCTCTATGCATGTGGTGCAGTGGATAGAACACCTGGCCTGGAGTCAGGAGGACTCCTCTTCCCGAGTTCAAATCCTGCCTCAGATTTGTTATTATTACTTATTAGCTGTGTGACTCTGGGCAAGTCTCTCCACTCCATTTACCTCAGTTTCCTCTTCTGTGAAGTGAGCTGGAAAAGGAAATGGCAAACCGCTCTAGTTATCTTTGCCAAGAAAACCCCAGATGGGTTCACAAAGAGTCAGATAAGACTAAAAAGCAACTGAACAACTACTTCTGGCAGCGTATTAGAGACTTGATGTGATGGTAACCTGGAAGGTTTTCTGATTCAAAGTTAATGGTTCCCAGAGCTGAGTCCCCTCTGCTCTGGACAGACAATGTCTGGAGTGTTATGTTAAATTCTGAACTCCACATTTTATTAAGGATAGTGACAAATGAGAGAACATCCAGATGAAGGTGACCAAGGTGGTCCAGCTGGCCTTGTGGAAGGGTCTGGGGTTAGGCAGGTAACTAGAGCAGTGGACAGCGTCCTGGACCTAGAGTTGGAAGGCCTGAACATAAATACAGCCTTAGGTTCGCTTTGTGAACTTATCCAAGTCTCTTTACCTCTATTTTTATCAGTTTCTTCACCTGTAAAATGGGAGTAATAATAGAACTGGTCTCTTCCAAGGGAAGTTGTGAGGCTCAAGTGAGATAATATTTGTAAAGTACCTAGGTACCATATTCATAAATAATATTATTTTGGAGGAGTGGAGACTCAAGGAAGGATAGAACCACAGCATTTTAAGTGTCTGAAAGGGCCTCACATGGGAGAAAGATTAGATTTGTTCTTCTTAGCTCCAGAAGGTAGTACCAGGAGAAATGAAGTGAAGAGGCAGGAAGGCATCTTTTGGCTTTGTGGGAGGGGAGATTTCCTAACTATTAGGGTGTTATAAAAGAAAAATCTGAGCCTTCCCATCAAGGAGGTGTCCAGAATATTGCACAGGAATGGCTCCCATCAGATACAGTTGGATTCTCAAACTTTTTAAATAGGGGGCCAGTTCATTGTCCCTCAGACTTTTGGAAGGCCAGACTATAGTAAAAACAAAAACTTTGTTGTGTGGGCCTTTAAATAAAGAAACTTCATAGCCCTGGGTGAGGGGGATAATCGTCCTCAGCTGCCACATCTGGCCAGTGGGCCGTAGTTTGAGGACACCTGGACTTAGATGGTCTCTGAGGTCTTTTTCTGTTTCTCTGAATTTCTGTGTGCAATCGACCACCAAACATTTATCAGGGGCCCACAGGGCCACCCAGTGTGCTAGGCACTAGACACTGGAGGGGTCCCTCCCCTCAGGGAGCTTCCATTCTGCTAAAGGCGCTGTCACCGATGAGTAACTGTAGGCTCAGCAGAAAACATGCTTTTCAGAGTGATTGGGGGCAGGAGGCAGGGAAGAAGGAAGCACTGGCAAGTGGGGGTGTCAGGAAAGTAGGAGACGCCACCACAATGACCTTGAAGGGGACTGGGACTTGTCAGGGGCAAATGGGGGAAGGAGAGCCTTCCAGGGAGGGGGAACAGCCGGCAGGAAGGCTGGGGGCGGGCGATGGGGCGCTTTGTGCAGGAAGCACCGTGTTGGCCAATTTGGCTGGCGTTGGGACCGCGTGAGGGGGAGGGATGTGTGCTCAGCCTGGGGAGGTGGGCAGGAGCCAGATTGCGGAGGACTTTACGTAAGAAACACAGGAGCTGGGACTGGATTCTGAAGGCAGGGGGAAACTTGAGAAGCTTCAGAAGCAGGGGGTGACACGGTCAGCCCTGTGCTTCGGGGATAATGCTTAGGGAGTGGCAAGCGTCCCGGCCTGGCCGCCTTGGTCTGTAGGCATTGCACGTTGGCTCCCTTGTGGGGCCGGGAGCTCCCGGAGGGCAGGGCTGGCTTTGCCTCCCTTTGCATCCTTGGCACAGGGACTGGCATGTAGACCGAGTGGGGCAGGGCGGTTGTCTCGTATAGGGATGGAGGGAGAGAGGTTTGAAAGAGAGGATCAATGTTGGGGAGGAGGAGAAGGTTGAGGATCCTGCAGGAGAAGAGTAGGACGTCAGGGGCAGAGGGGGGTCCGAAGGAAGTGGTGACTTCTGCATCAGGCGATGTCTGGGAAAGCGCGACACACCGAGGCCCGGGTCCTTCAGGGCCTGGAACTCAGAAGAGGCTGGATCGCTATAGGGATCTGGGGGGTCCCCTGCCTGGAGATGGCAGCTCAGTCGAGGGGTCTGGAGAGAGTCCCGGGGGGGAGGGCATCGGAGACCAGGGTCCCAGCTTGGGGAGAAGTCCCACACCTTGGGGACAAGGAAAGCTTGATCAGCAGAGCCTATGGTGAGACCCGGAGAGGAGGGCTGGATGTTGTTGATAAGTCAAGAAGGGCAAGGCCTGAGAAAAGAGCTCCCTAGTGGCTTAGGAGAAAACGTTTGTCTAGTAGTAGGGAAGGGAGACAGTTACAAGGGGCTAAGAAGGCAGTGGGAAGTGAGAAAATAGACACAATGAGTGTCTCTTGGGGGTTCAGCTTGTGAAAGGGAGACAAGCATAGGGCAGTGGCTTAGGGGGTCAAGTGCAGAGTTTGTAGCCCCAGGTTCACAGGCAGCAGCAGTAGTTGGGATAAGAAGGGGAAAGTTAGGATAGAACGCGGGTCCTCCTGACTCCAGGGAGGGTGCTGGAGCTACATTTGAAGAAGGGCATTGACAAACGGGAGACAATCCAAAGGAGGATGTCCAGGAGATTAGAAGCTGTGCTTCAGAAGGATAAGAAGGGAGGGGAACGTTTCAGTCTGGAGGAGAGAAAGATAGAACAGCTTTTTTCAAATATTTAAGGGGTTATGGCTTGGCTAAGAGAGTGAGTTCTGCTTGGCCCAAGGGGCAGAACCAGCAGCAGTGGGCAGAAATTACAAAAGAAGATACAAAGGGTCTGTGAGGGGAACATTTCCTAACATGGGAGCGATCCCACAGTGGGATGGGCGTGGCATGGGGGGAGGAGCACTGGTTTGGGTAAGGCTCCCCTGGCATGTGGAAGGGAAAGAGTGAATAAGTGGAAGAAGGTGAGCAGGTGGACTTCCCCTCCACCCTGGAGGGGCAGGAGCTCCAGGACGTGGAGGATATTTTTGCTGAGTTGCCTCTCTCCCCAGTGCTCGCACACAGTAGGGTTGCGATAAGCGCTTATTGAATGAGTGGATGAACACGGAGAGGGATGAGGGATTCAGGCCCTTCCTTCGGCCTCGGGGCCCTTTCCTGGGGACCTGTCTCTGCTCATGGACTCCTTCTCCCTTCCCCAGTCTTCACTCATCTCTGCTCTTACAGCTAGCTCCAAAGGCAACCAAAGATGTCTCTGGCGAAGGGGAGAAGAAGCCCCCCCAGGTGGGCAAAGCCTCTGCACCCACGCCTGTGGAGAAGCCGCAGACCCCAGGTGAGTAGGAGTGAGTGCCCTGCTGGTAAGGCTGACGGGAGAAAGGTGGGAGTCAGATCCCAGCACCCCCAGCTGCTAGTCACAAGACTTTGTACGGGGTCTGGGGTTAGGGAGCCCTGAGTGTTCAGATCCCTCCTCAGACACTTCCTAGCAGTGTGATCCTGTGCACGTCACTTGATCTCTCTCAGCTTTCATTTTCTCCTCTGTAAAATGGGGATAATAGAGCACCTCTCCCACAGGATTGTTACAGAATCAAAAGAGATGATATTTGTGAAGAACGCGCTAAGTAAATGCGCGCTGTGGGGATGAGGAGACTGATGGACAGGGGGTGAGGAATGGGCTGCACTCCCATCTCTTCCTGGGCCTTGGGGCGTCCCCCCTGTTGAAAAGGATGGAGGAAGATCCAAGTGGGTGCATGAAGGCCCGTGGGCCTTTCTTTACTGCTGTGTCAGGCCCCAGTAAGCCCTGCCCTTAGGGGTAAGGGCTCCCATCAGAGGGGTACCAGATGCCACAATAAACTCCCGTTTGAAAGAGCCAAGGTAAGGAAGTAGCGAGGACTCAGTTTTTAGAACCAGGTCTGGACTGTGTTGGTCACAGGAGCTTGAGCGGGTCACTCAGCCTCTCCCGGCCTCAGTTTACCCTTCTGTACAACATGATGACGGGGCCAGTTCCAAGGATCCTGCCAGCACTCATTGCAACCTGGTGCTTTGCAAAGCCCTCCTGTCCCAGCTCGTGCAGGAGATGGTACCCATACACACGCTTGTATCACAGAGGAGGATGGGGGGCCCTGTCCTCTGACAGTCCGGGCTCTTGGCGCTTCCCCAGGGGGTCCCCTTGAATGGAGACCCCTCTGCTCTCCCTGGAGGCCGTGTTCCCTGAGGCCATGTGCTCCTCTTGTGCTTTCAGCTGAGCCCAAGGTGAGGGAGCAGAAGAAGCGACCGCCCAAGGAGAAGCCGCTGCCCGGGCCAGGCCCCCCCCTGCAGCTCTCGGGGGAGCAGGTGCGCAGCGCCGTGGCCGACTCCCTCAGGGAGGTGCTCTTGAAACGGTGAGGCCCTTTCTGATCTCCCTGGGGGCCCCGGGGTCACCCCCAGTTCCCACGTTCTGGCTGCAGAATGGCAGATTAGAGAGAGGGAAACGGGGGCCTGGGCATTCATGACATCATGCTTGGGGGGGCACAGTTGCCCCGGGACAGGGCACAGAGGCGTGGGAACGGCCTGGCAAAGGGAGGCGGGCAGCCTGAGGGAGAAGATGGGGGAGACGGCGCCCACGGATTGAAGCTGGCAGCACTTGGGGGGAGGGGAGAGTGGGACCTCCCGACCGGCTCCATTTGTGCTGCTCTGGGCTCCGTTTGTCAACAGCCTCTCAGTTTTTGTAAAACTTTAGTCAGTGTGTCCATGCTGTCCCCAAATCACCGGCAGCATTTGGTGTTCTGCTGGTCTCCCTGCAAAGTTCTGGAACTTGGCCGTGTTTTTTTAAATGGCCAGGATTATCCGATCTGGGCAACAGCTGCTGTTCAAGAACCTGTGAGGGGAGACCCTGGGCAGAGGCAGGGGGTCTTAGGGAGCAAGCCCCGGCTGGAGGCCCAGGTTGGAGGCGAGTTCCACAGTGCGTCTCCCAGGCTGGGGAGAGAGGGCCCGGGTCTCCAAGTCATGCCTGTGTGAGCTTGGGTAAAGCGTTTCACTTCCCCGGGCCTCAGTCTCTCCATTTATAAAATGAGGGGCTTGGATTAGGTGGTCTCTGGAGTCTGGGCCAGGAAGCTTGGTCCTTGAATTGAGATACAAACAAAATCAAAATTGGAGAAAATGATTGTCTGAACAATTGGCTTTTGTGATAAAACGCCAGACCTGCCCCTCAAAGTGCTGAGGGCTTGCGGGCCTGCCCCCCAAAGTACCAGGGCCCTAACCCCCCAAAATGCCAGGGCCTGCCTCCCAGAGTGCCAAGCCCTGCCCTGGTCTCGTCCCACCCATGGCCTCTGCCTTTCCCAGGCTGCAGGAGCCTGCCAACCTGACTGTGGGCGAGGAGGCCGTGAGGGGCATTGCTGCCAACATCGAGGCCGCCATCTTTGACCTCATGCAATGCACAGACTACCGCTACAAGACCAAATACCGAAGCCTGGTGTTCAACCTGAGGGATCCCAGGAACAAGGTGAGAGGGCCGGCATCCGGGGTGAGGGGCGAGGGGAGGGCGTGGGAGCTTGGACAGGGCCCGCCATCTGCAGCCGCGGGAGGTGGGGAGTGGATATCGGGGCAGTCAGGCCCACTGTGGCCCTTGGTGCTTGCAGGACCTGTTCCTCCAGGTGATCCGCGGAGACATCACCCCTCAGGGCCTGGTTCGGATGAGTGCCACAGAGCTGGCTTCCCAAGAGCTGGCCGAGTGGCGGGACCGGGAGGTGAAGCATGTGAGTGAGTGGGCCAGCCACAGAGATGGGGGCGGGGAGGGGCCCAGAAGAGGGGAGCAGTGGGGGAAAGGGACAAGGAAGCTGGGCTCCATCTGCATTTTGGTTTGTGTCAGGGTAGAGACTGGGAGGAGCCCAAACATGCAAGTGGGAGCACCTTCTTCCTCTTTGAGTGGCAGGCTGTGGGGCACAGTCACAGGGGCCCCAGAAATCTGGGCAGCTTTTGAGCCCAAAATAAGTTAGCTTGCAGGCAAAGAAGCCCAGACCCAGAGAAGTGCAGTGAGAGCACAGAGCCCTGTGTCCTTGGTCCCAGCTCTGCTGCCTCCAGAGAGTGGAAAGTGGGGAGGAAGCCACTTTGTGAATCCTCAGGTGCTGGGGAAGTGTCAGGGCTTGTTATAATCGGCAGCTGACTGATCCCTGCAGCTGGGTGGCAGAGCCAGGGCTCCCTCCGTGGGGCTGGGGCTCCCTCCGTGGGGCTGTGTTCCCTCCGTGGGGCTGGGGCTCCCTCCGTGGGGCTGGGGCTCCCTCCGTGGGGCTGTGCTCCGGCGCTGGGGCCCTCTCTGTGGGACTGTGCTCCCTCCGTGGCGCTGGGGCTCCCTCCGTGGGGCTGTGTTCCCTCCGTGGGGCTGGGGCTCCCTCCGTGGGGCTGGGGCTCCCTCCGTGGGGCTGTGCTCCGGCGCTGGGGCCCTCTCTGTGGGACTGTGCTCCCTCCGTGGCGCTGGGGCTCCCTCCGTGGGGCTGTGTTCCCTCCGTGGCGCAGGGCCCTCTCCGTGGTGCTGGGGCTCCCTCCGTGGGGCTGGGGCTCCCTCCGTGGGGCTGTGTTCCCTCCGTGGGGCTGGGGCTCCCTCCGTGGCGCTGGGGCTCCCTCCGTGGGGCTGGGGCTCCCTCCGTGGGGCGGGGCTCCCTCCGTGGGGCTGGGCTCCCTCCGTGGGGCTGTGTTCCCTCCGTGGCGCTGGGGCTCCCTCCGTGGGGCTGGGGTTCCCTCCGTGGGGCGGGGCTCCCTCCGTGGCGCTGGGGCTCCCTCCGTGGGGCTGGGGCTCCCTCCGTGACGCTGGGGCTCCCTCCGTGGCGCTGGGGCTCCCTCCGTGGGGCTGTGTTCCCTCCGTGGGGCTGTGTTCCCTCCGTGGGGCTGTGTTCCCTCCGTGGGGCTGGGGTTCCCTCCGTGGCGCAGGGCCCTCTCCGTGGCGCAGGGCCCTCTCCGTGGGGCTGGGGCTCCCTCCGTGGCGCTGGGGCTCCCTCCGTGGCGCTGGGGCTCCCTCCGAGGCGCTGGGGCCCTCTCCGTGGGGCTGGGGCTCCCTCCGTGGGGCTGGGGCTCCCTCCGTGGCGCAGGGCCCTCTCCGTGGCGCTGGGGCTCCCTCCGTGGCGCTGGGGCTCCCTCCGTGGGGCTGGGGCTCCCTCCGTGGGGCTGGGGCTCCCAGCTGGGCTGGCCCCTCCCCTCTGCGGGCCCCGGGCCTCCCGCACTCCGGACACTGCTCGGTTTCGGCCGGTGTTCCAGGGCGCCATGTTGAGCCTTGAGGACAGGGGCTCGGATGTATTCCGCGGCAGGCAGAGCAGCCGGCCGGGTCACTAAGAGTCATTTATGAAATCCTAGAATCTGACGCGGAGGAGACCCGAGGGTCACTGAGCCAGTCTGTACCTTTGTAACATTCCCACTGAATGGTCTGTCATCCCGCCCTCTTTGGGCCTCTGTGGGGACGGGGATCTCACTTCCTCACAGAAGGGTCCATTCCATTTTTAGACAGTGGGGACAGTTAGGAAGTTGTTCCTCCCCCAGCTGAAATCCCCTCCCCTGCCGCCAGTTCGGTCTCTCCTGGTTCTGCTTTCTGCCCCCACTGCCAGGAGACAGCCCCGCTCTCTGTGCCCCGCCCAGTCTTCACGACCCCCAGCGGATCCCTGCGCAGCGGGCGGCCCCTCCCTGAGCGGCTCGGGCTCAATCCCGAGAGCCTCCTCCCCCGGCAATGTGATCGTCTCCCGCCAGCCCCCCACCCACTCCTGTGTGGAGAGAATGAATCGGAGCTCTGCTGCCCACACTTCGGATCCAATATGTTTGAGGCTGCGTTCGTCATCGCCCGCCCGCGCTGCCCGCTCCTCGCTTCCCGGGCGGGACGCTCGCCCCGCTTCCCTCCCCCGCCCCCCGGGCGCCAAGCCCAGTCAGGGCCCCCCTCCCCCCGCCTCCGCGGCTCCCCGCAGAGTTCCCGCAGACTTTTCCGCAGCAGAGTCAGAGCCCGCAGGGATCTTGGGGACCATTTCATAGTCGGGGGAATGGAGGCTTCGAGTCCGAGTGACTTGTCCGGGGCTCTCCCCAGTCCGGGCCGCAACGCGCTCAGTCCGTCCCGCCTCCCTCTGCCCTCGGAGGCCTTGTCTTGAGCTCCGCTCAGCGGGACCGGGCCCCATTTCTCGGTGTTGGTTGGCCGGCCTGGGAAAGGGCCGCAGGGCTTCCCCAGGGCCGGGGCGGTGAGATGCTGGGCAGGGAGAGGAAGCGATGGGGCGCCCCGGCGGCGACCTCGGGTGCGCTGGCAGGCAGAGGGGGGAGGAGAGGGGCAGGTCGGGAGCCGGGCCTGGGGATGATGGGAGAGAGCCAAGGCGGGGTGAGACCCGGTCAGCAAGGGCGGCGGGCCTGGGCCTTCTTTACGCCAGGGCTTGGAGATCATCGAGAAGCAGCAGCGGGAGGCTCCAAGCTGCCGGGTCACCAAGCTGACCCACAAAGGGGAGATTGAGATCCATCCGGATGTGGACCAGACCCTCACCTTGGAAGATCTGACTGTGAGTGGGCAGCGCTGCTGAAGCCGGCGCCACCAGGGGGCGCTTCCCGAACCCCCCATCCCCCATCCCCCATCCCCCATCCCCCATCCCCCATCCCCATCGTGCTGTGGGCTCGCCAGAGAGCGTCAGGGGAGGGGGAGGGGCGGCTAGCTATCCTAGGGGGCCAGAAGCGTCCGCAGCTGTCCCAGCCCCAGCCCCAGACTGAGCGAAGCCCTGGGTGCTAATTCTGCGCCCTCAGGAAAACTGGGCCTCAGTGCCCCTGGGGCAGTGAAGGCCTCGCCCACAGTGACATGTAAGCCCTGCAAAAGGACAGCGGGGAGACACAGACGCGGCTGTGGGGCTGCTGAGCAAGGGGTGGGACGAGTGTCAGAGCCGCCTCTCTGGTCTGGGACCCAGCAAGCCCCGGGGGCTCTGGACCTCCCCTCCGCGTGTTCCCCTGCAGGAGCCGGCCTCCCACATGGACCTGAGCCTGCGCCACCAGCCCGGGGCCGCCGAGTCCCAGTCCGGCCGAGACACGACCGAGCAGCACGAGAGCCATTTCCTGGACCCTGACTGCCGAGTCTGCATGGGTGGGAGCAGGGCCTGGTGGAGGGGGGCGGAAGGAGATGAAGGCCAGCAGGAGGTTGGCCCTGAGGGGCGAGGAGTGCAGGGAAGAAGGGGGCAGAGGAAGGGGACAGCAGGGAAAAGTGGAAGAATGAGTTGAAAAGTGGTTTGGGGGTGAAAGAAGGTAAAGGGGTAGTGAGGGAGGAAGAGGAAGAACGTGGAAGAAGAGGCCTGGGGTAGGAAGGGACTGGAGGGGCAGAGGGGCTGGAAGAAGGAGGAGGGCAGGGAAGAGCATCCAGGGTGGAACTGCTGGGGAGCTTGGCTTAGGGAGCAAGTCTCGATGCATCTGGCACCATCCCCTGAGTGTCTGAGGGCAGTGCTCCTCCGTGGAGCCTTCTGAGGGCAGTGCTCCTCCGTGGGGCCTTCTGAGGGCAGTGCTCCTCCGTGGGGCCTTCTGAGGGCAGTGCTCCTCCCCTCAGCTCCTCGGCCCACGTCCCACCCCCAGCCTCAACCCCTGTGTCTGTACCTCACAGGCTGGGAGGCCCCTCGAGGGGGCAGAGGCTTCAACGCACCCAGGAGCACCCCACCCTCCAGGAGCAAAGTCACCAGCACCCCCCAAAAGCTCCCCAGCCCCGTGTCCTTGCCACGAGTGGACACCCCCCTGCCCGGGATGTCTAAAAGCAGAAGTGGCCCTTGGACGCAGCCGCAGGACAGGTCGGGGAGGGGATGGAAATGGGGGGACCTTGGCAAGTCGGGTGTGGGAAAGCCGGGGGATGGGGTGCCCAGCTGGGAAGGAGGGTCTGGGGGGAAGGGCCAGCCCGGCAGATCCTGTTCTGCTCTGTCCGTACCAGGCCTGAGTTGGCCTTCTGCCCGAGGCAGGCTCTGAAGCCAAAGGCTTTGCAGGGCCGGCCACTGTGGGAAGGTGCCCTGGAAATGTTCTCCATCAAGCGGTTTGCCACGAAAGCCTTCCTGGTTCATGGCTACAGTAGCCAGCTTATCCAGGTAACTTCCTAGACTTCCCTCCCTCCCCCTCTCCTGGGTCCCCTTCTCCCCTCCCCCTACTCCTGGGTCCCCCCTTCTCTCTTCTACCCTCCCCCCTTACCTTTTCCTTCTCCCTGCCTCCTGCTCTTCCCTTCTCATCCCTGGCCGACCCTGGAGCTCCGGGGGTGCCTAGGGTTGGTCTGTCCCCAGGGTTGGTCCTGGCCTCTGTGAGCAGACATGGGGACTCGGCCACAAGGACCTCGTTGGGTCTCCCAGGGGGAGCAGCCCGTGTCCCCCCCCAACTAGCCCATCCACCTTCCCAACCGCAGACTTTGCCCAAGGTGATCCGCTCAGCAGGCTGCGTGCTCCCCGAAGCCGTCTGGGATTACTTGGACAGCATCTGGCCCACGGAAGCCAAGGTAGGGCCCTGGCCCTGGTCCGTGGGCCCAGACTGCCCAGCCCCGGCGGGCACCCAGAGCCGGCTGGCGAGCCCAGGCCCCTCCTCGTTCAGCCTTGGGGCGGAATGAGGGCAGCCAGGCCTGGGATTCAGGAGACAGACAGGGAGTTAAAGGCACGAGGGGCCCGGGCACCCGCTGGCAGCCCTTGGAGGAGGGCTTGGGAGTGCTCCTGGGGGGGCTGCAGGCGTAGGGGCACCTGTCCTGGAGCTTTGGGAGGGGGAGGGGCTTGAGCAGAGATCTGGGTCTGGGGGCTGGCTCAGGAAAGGCCTGGTGGGGAAAAAGCATGGGACAGGAGGGCCCGAGCTGGGCGGGGCTGCAGAGGTCATGGCCTGAGACAAAGCCGGTCAGAGCCAGGCCTTGGGGGGCCCCGAGTGCCAAAATCCAGAGTTTGCCCCTTTTTGGGCCAATGGTTGAAGGGTTTATGGTGACGGGAGGGTTTGGCCAAGTGGGCAGGAACACCAGAGATGGCTCAGCCCTTTGCCCCCTCCCCTCCAGGATATCAGTGTGGTCCGCCTGTGCCCCCTCGGAGCCCACGATGCCCAGAACTACAACATGCTCTACTCCTACCTCAACAACAAGCAGCGCTATGGCATGGCGGCCAGCGAGCACCTGGACATGTTCCTGGTGCCCCTGCCAGCCTTCCAGCCCGTGCCCCCCAAGCTGCGCCCACTGGGAGGCCCAGGTACGCTGGGCCCACGAGGAGGGAGGGGGCCAGGCTAGGGAGGCTGACAGGGAGAGCGTGCTGTGAAAAATAGCCGGGGGTCTCAGCTGGCCCGCCTGATGTCCCCAGCTCCAGCTCGGCCTTGGGGCCGTCTCTAAGGGGACTGTCGAGAGGAGGCGGTTGTGCCTCGACTTGGCTGCCCCATTCTTTCATGGCCTTCTGGAGGGCACCATGGGGAATGAGGAAGGGGGAGGGGTCCGGAGCTGCCCCTGCATCACCAGGGGTTCCAGGAGCGGGGCGTGGGCTTGGGGGGGGGGCGCAGAAACTGTCCGCACGCCTGCCCTGGGAGCCATGGGTGGGTGTGAGGGGACAGGCAGGGCCCGGAACCGTTGGCCAAGGCTCCAGCTCTTGGGAAGCAGCAGGCTCCTCTCCCCCACCCCCTAGGTCCCCACAAAGGCTGGATCAGACACAACCTGGGGGGGGCCTCTAGGACCCCCTCGTCCGGATGAGGAAAGAGAGGCTCTGGACAGGGTCCCACGGGGAGAAATAGGCAGGGGGTGGCTGGGGGCAGAGGCTTGGGACCGTGGGCTGCGTCTGCCTCCGGGAGCCACGTTCCCCAAGCTAATGGGGGAGGGCCAAGGGGAGTCCCGAGTGAGGAAGTCTGGGTGGGTTCAGCTTCTCCAGGCCAGCCAGGAGTCACAGCATTTATGCAGTGCCTGCTGTGTGCCTGTAGCTGGGGCAGGGCCAGGAGAGCCTGCCCTCGGGCTGAGGGAGGGGCGGCCTGGCAGCGGAGCTCTTTGTGCCCTGGAGGGGACGGCCCCAGGCCTGGCTGCAGGGAAGGCTCCTGCAGGAGGCCCTGGCTGAGGGAGAGGTGAGAGGGAGCACGGGCAGCCTATCGGGCATGGGGAGGGCCACTGAATCACCCAGAGGTGGGCCACGCAGAATCGGGGGGAGCGCTGGACCCAAGCTTTCCCGAGGCTCCTTCCAGCTCCGGCCAGTCCCGGGTGTGGCCCCTCCTCGAGCGGCCCTGCCCTGTGGGGGCCTTGCTTTGGGGGGAGGACGGCCTGGGTTCCCAGCACACCGGGCAGAGGCGGCCTCCGGTCCCTCCCATCTGGGACCCGGGGATCACGTCTGAAGGGCCGTCCTGTGGAGAAGGGACCGGCCCCGGGGCCGGTGGAAGGAAGGGTTCGGTGTCAGGAAGAACTGCCCCGATCTCGGCCATTGCCACGGGTTCTGACCCCTCCGGGGGGGCAAACAGCGGGGCTCACAGGTGGTGAAGGGAACCGCAGCCTCAGCTGTTCTTCGCTGGCTTTTGGCCCAGCCCGGAGCCAGCATTTCAGGGTCTCTCCCCCTCCCCCCGTGTCTCTCCAGGCCTGGAAGTCACTCACTGCAGCCTCGTGCTGGGACTGATCCTGCCCAAGGCCCCCCCGGGCGATCTCCGGCTCAACGGGGCCAGCCCCCTGCAGGAGAAGAAGCGCAAGACGGTCACCTTCAAGGAGACGGTGGAGACCAAGTGCTACTCGCCCGGGTTCCGGAGGCCGGCCCGGCTCTCCAAGCCCGGCCCGTCCTGGGCTCCCGGGGCCAGCCTGGAGGGCCCCTCGGCCTGGGACAGCGTTTCGGCCGATCTCCTGGAAGAGGTGGCCGGGCACGTGGAGCAGGAGCAGCCCGTGGTGGGGAGGGGGCCCTACAGCCTCCCCTTCTGCTGCCAGCAGGAGGCGGCGGGCCCGCGCCCCGACGGCCCCTGCCCCCTGGGCAGCCTGCCCCCCCAGGAACCCTTGCCCGGCTGGGCCCAGCTCAGCGCGGGCGGAAGGATCCCGAGTCAGCGAACCCAGCCCTTTTCTGACGGTGTGGGCCCCGGGCTGGTGCCTCTGGGGGCCCCGCTGCACCCCGAGTGCGGGGGCCTGGCCCCGGAGCTGGGGGCCCTGAGCCTCCTGCAGCTGGCCGGCCTGTTCCACTTCGGCAGCCCCCCCGCGGTGGCCCTGGCCCCGGCCCCGAGCCTGCTCTCCCACCCTCCGGCCGCTGACTGTTTCCACTTCCCCGAGCACACCGCCACCACCTGTCCCCACGCAGCCGCAGGGGCCGCGTGCCCGCCCCCCCATCCCCCACTCCTCCCCACAGGGGAGGCCCTCACCCTCATCCAGCACCTCGAGGCCCTGGTAAAGATGAATAGTCAGCTGCAGGCCTCCTTGCAGATGGCTGCCCCGGACCCCTCCCTCCCTGGACCTGGGGCCGGGGGGGCCCCGGGGCCCGTGGGGATGGAGCGCCCTGGGAGGGAGGCCGAGAGCCAGGAGTGCCCACCACCGCCCCTCTTCCTGACCCCCTTTTGTGGATCTGAGCAGCCTCCTCCTGGCTATTGAGTCCTCCCCCAGGGAAGCCCCTCCAGGCCTCTGTGGTCCTCCCCCCAGGTGTGAAGGGCTCAGGCCCCTCCTCGTGGCCTCTGGAGTGGAGGGGGCTGTGCCTTCCTCTCTCCCCCAAGTGGGCCTGAGCCACTTTTTAGGCCAGGGTGCCCCGGGGTGGGCACCCGTGCCCTCATGTTGGCATTTCCTGTTGTTCTGTTTTTGTTCAGGGTTCAATAAACCTTTCAGTATCTTCTGTCCCGTGCCTGGGGTCTCTGTGCGTGGGGCTGGGGTGGGAGCGGCCCTCTGCTGTGCCCCCCAGCCCTGCTGTGTCAGCCCCGGGGGGGCTCCTGGGGATGCTAAGGGATAGAAAAGCAGCTTGAAGGAGAAGGCTGGGGGAGCGGGGGTGGGGAGGGTGTTGCCAAGGTAACCTCTGCCTTGGGGGGGAGTGGGTGGTCAGAGGTGCCCACAGACGTGCCCCCGAGCTCATAAATAAGGAGCCGGAGCCTCCAATGCCCACCTGCCCCCGAGCCCGGGAGCCACTTTGGGGAGCAGGGGGACGGTCGGGGCGGAGATCCCTGCCTCCCGGAGACCCGGGAGCTCTGTGGGGGCTGCGGAGGATGGCAGCTGCTCCTGTGCTGTAGCTGGCAGCAGGGGGCGCACTCAGCCCGGGGATGGACGCCCCTTCCCTCGCCCAGAGCCAGAGCTGCTCCTTGTACGGGGAGGGAGGACCACCCCGGCCTGGCCCTGGGGAAGGGGGGCAGCTGGGGGGCCCTGAGGGGGCAGCTGAGTGGGGGGCCCCAGGGAGCAGCTGAATGGGGGGGCTCGGGGGGCAGCTGAGTGGGGGGGCTCGGGGGGCAGCTGAGTGGGGGGGGCCCCAGGGGGCAGCTAAGTGGGGGGCCCGGGGGGCAGCTGAATGAGGGGGCCCGGGGGCAGCTGGAGGGGCCCAGGGGGCAGCTGAGTGGGGGGCCCCAGGGAGCAGCTGAATGGGGGGGCCCGGGGGGCAGCTGAGGGGGCAGCTGGGGGGCCCTGCAGGGACAGCTGAGTGGAGGGGCCCCAGGGAGCAGCTGAATGGGGGGGCCCGGGGGCAGCTGGGGGGGCCCGGGGGCAGCTGGGGGGGCCCGGGGGCAGCTGGAGGGGCCCGGGGGGTAGCTGAATGGGGGGCCTGGGAGGCATCTGGGGGGGTCCGGGGGGGGGGGACAGCTGGGAGGGGACCTCAGGCATATGCAGGTGGAACACCAGGATGCTTGAGTCAGCATCTTCCCGCACCTCCGCCGATCAATAGAAACCAGACGTCTGTGTGAGGGAGGGACGTGGCTCTGCCACGAGTGATCTGGCCCTGGGATGAGGGGGCAGGAGGGAAGCCCTGGGTGCGGATTCTGCCACAGACACGGACCCACGAGCAAGCCCCTTCTGGGGACTCGGTTTCCTCAGCGCCTCTGCGGCTTCTGTGAAAGTGGGATCCCGGAGCCCACGGCACTTCCGCGATTCTGCGGTTCCTGGAGCCCCCCGGGGCCGCCCTCTCATCCTGCAGTATGGCCCCTGCGAACAGAACAGCTTTCTGTCTGTCTCCCTAACGGGGTCCGAGCTTTATTATTATTGTGCCAAGAACCTGGAATGGAAACACTGGTCCTGCCCTCAAGGGTTTGACCTTAGGGTGGCGGGAGACAAGCCAAGGGGAAGGGGCAATGGCCTTGCGGGTTTGGGGGGAAAAGGCCTGAGAGCCAGCGGTCAGGGCCGCCTTAGACACCTACTGGCTCTGTGACCTGCAGAGTGGTGTGGCTGGCTGCCTCAGTTTCCTCCACTGTAAAACGGGGCTCCCCCAGGGTTGTGGTGACTGAGGTAACTAGAGTGCTTGGCATAGGGCCTGGCACCCAGGAAGCACTACAGGAATGGCAGTCATTATCCAAACCAGCCCCTTCCTTTCACTGAAGGATACGGAGGGTCAGAGAAGGAAACTGGCAGAGCCAAAACCTGAACCCCCTAAAGCCATTGCCTTGGACTTCTGGGTGGGGGGAGGGCAGAGGGCCGTGGGCAAGCCTGAGCAGAGCAGCCCGAGGCTCCCTGCTGGGTCCTGGTTCATCCTGAGTGTCCGGGGAGTCTGGCTCTGTCACTGTCTGACCGGGGGCACCTGCCTGGCATCGATGCCCAAGGGTGGGAGGGCACCAAGCCCGGACTGGTACCAAGAGTGGGGGTTTCCTACTGAAACTGGCCCCAGTGCCCCAAGAGTCTGCTCGTTGCAGGAGAGCCGGCCACAGCCTGGGTGTCCAGCGATGGCCCTGAAGGGGGGCGGGGGGCACTTCCCTGAGCCCCATCACTGCAGGGCTGCGGGTGCCCTCAGCGCCCCCCCTCCCGTTCATCCAGGGCCTGGGTTAGGGTTGTGTGGGCAGGGCTGGTCCCAACTCTGACACTCACTGGACCTATGGCCCTGGACGAGTCTTTCCGTCTCAGTTTCCTCATCTGCAGAATAGAGATAATAATAATAATGATGATGATCCTAACCTTGCCTAAAGAATTTCTGTGAGAAAAATACTCTGGAAACTTCGAAAAACTATAGAAATGTGTGCTATTGTTGTTAAATATCCCCTACTTTCCCCTATAGTAGTGACAGGTTCAGATCATTAAATCCAATGGATCAAGCATTTCTACTATGTGAGCCAAGAACATTATACACAGCAACACGATTGTGTGATGATCAACTGTGATCAACTGTGTGATCAACTGCGACCCACTCTTTCCAACAATGAGGTGATTCAGACCAGTTCCAATGGACTGTGATGGAGAGAGCCATCCACACCCAGAGAGAGGACTGTGGGGGCTGAATGGGGATCACAACACAGTATTTTCATCTTTTTTTTGTTTTGTTTTGTTTACTGGTTGTTTTTTTTTTTTCTTTCTCTTTTTTCCCCTTTTGATCTGATTTTTCTTGTACAGCATGATAAAGGTGGAAGTATGTATAGAAGAGTTGCACATGGTTAACCTTTATTGGATTACTTTGCTGTCCAAGGAAGGAGGAAGAGAGGAAGGAGGGAGAAAAATTTATAAAACAAGGTTTTGCAAGAATGAATGTTATTTTTAGATGAAAAACTAAAAAGTTGTTATTGTTTAAAAAAAAAAAGAACCACTGAGTGCCAGCTATTGGACTAGCAATGGAGACTCTAGCACAAAGACTGTAACAATTCCTACTCCAAGGGAACTTGCATTGCAGCTCAGCCATGCATTTCATCATTTCTTGAGGTCTCATGGAGTCATTAGTTTCTAATTGGCCAGTTCTAATTGATTAAGGAGTTATTTTCTTCAACAAGATCTTGTGCCTCTTTCCCCAAGCTATTAATTATCTTTTTATAGCTTTCTTCTCTAGCTTTTAATTTTTCCTCTACTATTCTCAATTGGTTTCTAAAATAATCCCTCCCACCTTTTTTTTTTAGTCTCTTGTTTTAATTCTTCTAAGAATTCTTGCTGGGCTTGCATCCAGTCTGCATTGTTCTTTGAGATTGTGCTGGTAAATGTTTTTAGTAATTGTCTAGTTCACTCTAGTAGCCCATTACAGTGAGAATCTGGTTTTATTTGTTCATTCTTCCAGCGGGTTCCTTGACTTTAGACTTCATGGTAGGGCCGGGGATGTGGGGGTGGGGATGGATGGCTTGAGCTTTTGCCTTTGTGTCCTTCCCGGGCTTTTCCAGCCCAGTCCAGGGGGCCTGCAAGGGTTCAGTGCTCCCAGAGTGGTGTGATTCATGGGGAAGTCTGTTTATCAATCTCTTGGTCTGAACTCTGCAAGTTCCTTGGATCTCTTGACTTGTCCTTGATTGGGAGTCCACTGTTGGTGGACTCAGTCACTATCAGACCCCAGGGGGGTTCTACAATTTCAGAGCAACCTAACTGCCTTTGGCCTGGGACACAAATCTGCTCCTGGTGGGAGAGCCCCTCAGTGATGGTTTCCTTGCTGAAGATACAGTAAAGGATCTCACAATGATGACCCAGAACTGTGGTGGATGAGAGAGGTTCCAGATGGCACCTGCTCCTTCACCCAGCACTTGCTCAGGGATCCCCTGGGATCTCTTCCTGCCCTGGTGTCCCCTTGGCTCACTTTCCATTGGGAGCTAGAATGCTGCTCATTATCACTGCTGCCTTGCCATGTGCTCCTGGCCAAGCTCCTTCCCCAGTGTTCTCCTGCAGACCTTTCCATCTGTCTCCCTAACCCGCTCTGGGTTAGATGCGGCGAGTCATTTAAATCTTTTTTCTGTCCACATTTCCTCAACTGTAAAATGGGAGTAATAATAGCACCTACCACATAAGCTCGATAAAATCAGATGAGATAATAGAGGAAAAGCACTTTGAAAACCTTGAATTACTATTTAAATGCTATTTTTATAATTGACAGCTAAGTGGCTCGATGGATAGAGTGCTAAACTTCATCTTCTTGAGTTCAAATCCCTCCTCAGACACTTTCTAGCTGTGTGACCCTGAGCAAGTCACTTAACCCTACCTGCCTCAGTTTCCTCATTTGTAAAACAAGCTAAAGAAGGAAATGGCAAAACAACTCTAATATCTTTACCAAGAAAACCCCAAATGGGTCATGGAGTGTTGGATATGACTGAAATAAGTAAACGACCACCACCATCATCATCACCTAGGAAATCCACATCTATTCTTCTCCTTCCTGCCTTTGGTGGGCACTGCAAACCCCAGCTTCCTCCACTGGCCCCCAGACCCTTAGCCTGTTCAGCTGGGTTCTAGCTCCCTTTTAGTACCCTGCTTCTGTAGATGAGGACTTCTTAAACTTTTTCCACTCCTGACCATTTTTTGCCTGAGAAATTTTTATGTGACCCAGGGTATATAGGTATATAAAACAAATACGCAAATCAAATATTTATTGATAATAAATCATCACTTTACAACCCCCACATTCAGTTACAAGATCTCATAGCAGGCCATGAACCACAGCTTCAGAAGCTAGAGTCAAGGGACCATTTTTTGCCTCTCTTTGTATCCCCAGCATTTAGCACAGTGCTCGGTACATAGTAGAAGCTTAATAAATGCTTACGGACTGACTCCCCACGCAGACCTGTGAAAGGAACAAAGCAAGGAGATCTCCCGATTCCAGATCAGGACTGTGGGCCCAGTCACTGAAGCAGCTTCTTCTTCCTGCAGCTGCTTGGGCCCTGCAGCTCCCAGGGAAAATATTTGCTCAGCTCGTTAGCTTGAGGAGGATCTGGCTAATGAGGGCTAATTGGCTGTCGCAGCAGGGCTGGTCCAGGAGAGGGGTGGGGTGGGGTAAGGTGGGGTGATGCTGCTGCTGCTGGGGGCTGGGGATCCAAAGGTCTGCTGGCTAAAGGGGAGAGACCTGGGCTTGCCCACTCTGCTCAGACCCTCCCCTCCGGATCAGACATCGCAGCATCTCTTGGGATCTTCCCCCACTAAACCCTAATGCGGAGCCATCTCTCCCAAGAAGCCTGCTGCATGATTAAAGCTCTCCTCCAAAGCTTAGAAAGAGATTGAAAGCAGTCAGTAAATATCTTAAGTGCCTTCTAAGTGCCAGGTGGGTAGCCAGGGGGTGCAGTGGATGGAGCACTAGCTTTGCAAGTCAGGAAGATTCATCTTCCCAGCCTCTGGCACTTACCAGCTATGTGGTTCTGGGCGAGTCACTTCACCCGGTTTGCCTCAGTTTCCCTCTCTGTAAAATGAGCTGGAGAAGAACATGGCAAATCCTTCCAGGATCTCTGCCAAGAAAATCCCCCAAATGGGGTCATGAGGAGTCAGACGTGATTCAAAAATGATAATTCTAAGCCCAGCACAGTGTTAAGTGGTGGGAATACAGAAAAAGACACAACAGAGGACCCTGACAGAGAATTGGGACACTCTAGGGCTGCTGAATCTGATCCTTTTGTTTTACATACAAGAGAACTGAGATATATTAAAGTAACTCACTTAGGATCACACAATTAGTAACTGAGGTTGGATTTGAATTCGGGTCTCCCTGATTCTAAGCCCAACCCTTGGCAGCTTTACAGAGCTGGGAGGATTGAGGAGGATGAACCAGTCTAAGCTGAGAAGGTTCATTGATGAGAAGTTACTTTTTCTCTGTTTTTCTTTCTTTACCTCATTTTCTTACTAGAGTCAGAGTTCTTGATTATTGTTGGTCCCGGGGCTGGGTTCTGATGAGACCTATGGACCCCTTCTCAAAAGCACATTTTAAAAAAATAATAGCTTTTTATTTTCAAAATCCACGCAAAGATAATTTTCACACTCATCCTTGCAAAACCTTGTTTTCCAAAATTTTCAGCCTCCCTTCCCCCTACTCTTCTCTCCTAGACAGCAAGTAATCCAATATAAACCAAACATAAACAGCACATTTAAAAAAAAACAGGAAGGAAATATATGACATTTCAAAGGAAATCAACTATACTGGAATACAGACAGGTATAAAAAATGTATCTAAATGACGAACAAGTTCACAGCTCTTTCATGTTAAGAACCTTGGTGTACAAACCAGGCTTCAAATCCGAGCCCTGAGTTCTAATCCCGACTTTGCCTCTGCCTTGGCTGGGTGACCTTGGGCCCATGAGGAGACTGAACCGAATCCACTCTTCCAGCTTGGAGAGCCTGTGATTTGATCAGCTGTTGGAGTCGTGCTGATTTGCATGCTAATTTGCATATCATTAGCACTCTGGGACCTCTGCTGAAGTCCTTCTTTAATGTCTCTTTGTGGCACAGAGGTGACCCTGGCTCCGGAGTCTGTGCCAGCTGAAGCCCTGGCAGAGCCTGTTGGGCTGGAGCTGGCCCACCTGTACCCAAGGCTCCATCCCATTAAATGATTTAACAAGCATTTATGAGTGACCTTTGGGAGCTGGAAATTGTGCTGGGCTAGAAATACACAGGTGTCCCCGTCATGAAGCAGGGTCCTTCCACCGGGGACCCCGCAAGCCTCGGGCTCAATTATGGAAGGATCCTAGGTCCCCGGATTAGAACTGGAAGGGACCCGAGGACTTTCCCAATCCAGGGTCCCCCGTCTTACAGCTGAGGAAGCTGGGATCCAGAACAGGTAAGGGAATTACCCAGAATGACACAGACTCTAAGTGTCAGGGACTGGATTTGGGCCCGGGCTCTGACTCCAAGTCCGGTATTCATTTCAGGACACCACATTGTCATGATCTGCGACAGAAGTGCTCCCTCCCAGGAAATCCCAGCCCTGCGCCGTATTAAAGCGAGCAGAGCAAGAATCCTGCTTCTGCAACCAAGGCTGACTTCTGGCCAGCGCCGGGGGCTGGCACTGGAGCCCCTGTGGGCTGCCAGGGGCTGGTGGGCGCATCAGAGGTCTTCCCCCTCACCCTCTGTTCAGGGTCTCTGAGGACATTCCACACTGTGAGGCATGAGGGGGAAGAGAATGAATTTGGTACGGAGTGGGTCCCTTCATCAAATTCTGCTCCTGATCCCGAGATGCTCCATCCCCTCCCCCCAAAAAAGTAGACTAGACTTCTCATCTTCAGATCTGGAAATGTCCCAAAGATATAAAACAAAATCAAGACTGAGCTAGGACATCATCTAATATAATCCCCTCATTTTTACAGATAAGGAAACCAAGTCCCCAGGGATGGAAGGTGACTTGTGCACTCCGTCTTCTCTGAGTCGAATGGGTGCATTTCTGGCCCAGGGGGCCATTTTCCAGGTCCAGGGATTTGAAATAGCACAGCCTACAATTTGGGCTCATCTAAGAAGATTTACGTCCTCCTGAGATTGCTGGGAGTGGAAGGAAGCTGGGGAACTAAGTGACAGGGCTTCTGTCTCTCTCACACTGATTACCAAGAGCGTATTCCTGGAGACATTTCATTATCCGCTGAGATGGAGCTGGGGCCGGCGGTGACTTTGGTGAAGGCAGACACCTGCTAGAGATCACAGACTTGGAAAGTCTGGATGATCTTCCCAGTGATGAGCAGGAATCTCCTCTTCCACAGCTTTTGTGTCTAGCACACAGGAGGCACTTAATACTTGTTGATTGCTGACTGACTCCCACATGAATGCCTTGTCCCGTTCCACAGACAGCTCCTGCCCAGCCCACCGCGGGCAAGCCACTGGCCAGGTCCACTCCAAGCTGTGCCACGCTGTGACTGCCCTTGCACTAGACCTTGGCTAGAGCCCTGGTCCACCCTGCCAGCAATACAGAAGATGATGGGCAACTGACCTTCCAGCCGGCCAGGCTTTATTCAGGAGCAAGTGAAGAAGCCCATTTGGAGCAGGACAGACCGAGGTATGGGTGACCTTGTGGGTTTCCATCCCTTGGTAAATCTACTAAGCAAAAGTGGGTTGTCAGAATAAAGCCCGGCTATTCCTCCTGGAAATGGAACAAGACAGGGCTGCTGGTGATCAGTGGGCAATTAAGGGGCCCCAGGAGAAAAGGGAAAGGACACAGTTCAAATCCTGATCTGATAAGGCAAATAAAATGCCTCAACAAGACAGTCATCAAGAATCAAGAAACACTGGTGGTCCTCTCTGCTATTAAGGCTCCCAACCAACCTGGGGTCATCCTAAACTCTCCACTCTCTCACCCCCCATAACCGATCTATTACCAAATGCAACTGATTTCACCTTCAGGATATCTCTCTTAAAGCACAGATCTGTCACCTTCCTCACCCCACTCCTATTCAATCAACTCCAATTATTGCCAGGATCAAAGATGAAATCTTCTGTTTGGCCTTTAAAGCCCTTTATAATTGCCCCCCTTCGGCCCTTTACAGGTCTTTATGCATCCCTCCTGACGATAGCCTCTTCATCCAGGGCCTGGCTTCCTTCCCGTTCCATGAACAAGATCCTCTCAGCCTCCGGCCATGTTGTTTCCTTGTGTCTAACACCCTTCTCACCTCTGCCTCCAGCTTCCATCCTGCCCCGGCTTAGACCCTGCCTTCTGCAGGGAGCCTCTCCCAAGCCCACTTCTGCTAGTGCTTCTCTCTGAGATGACTCCCAACTTATCCTGCATCCATCTTGCTCGTTCAGTTGTTTGCACTATTGTTTTCCTTATTAGACTGGGAGTTCCCTGGGCAGGGATTTTTTTGGTCTTTCTTTGTATCACATGAATTTAGCACAATGCTTAATAAATGCTCATTGATTTGACTTAAAAATGTCTGGTGTTTGGGAAGGCACTATTTCCCATTTGTTCTGGTTTTTAGGAAGATTTTTTCTTACTTAGAGTCTAAATTGTACTCTTGACTCTTACTCCCCAAGACTGCTGCTGTTCTGCCCTCTAAGGTCAAACAGAATGATTCTAGTCCCTTTTCCATAGGTCAACCCTTTGAATAGTTTAAGACAGTTCTAATGGCAACTAGGTGACATGGTGGTCTAGTCAGGACACAGAACAGAGGTATGATTGGTCATTTTTAATGCAGCCTAGGGTCCCAGTAGCTCCTCTGGTGTCCAATCCATACCATGGATCCATATGGAGCTTGCACTCTATTAAGGCCACAAGATCTTTTTCAAATAAACCTCATGTAGCTATACTTCCCTCAATTTTTGCTTGTGCAATTGATTTTTTGAACCTGAGGAGACTTTACATTTATCCTTATTCAGTTGTGTCTGTTTAGACTGGGCTTTAGCCTATGGTTACTCTGGGATGTAACATGTTATCTCTTTTCTTCAAGTGCAGGGAGTGAGGTTGGCTCTGGGAAGACTGGAGATTGGAAAGTGCCAATTGTTCCAGAAACTGGAGATATTACCTCATGGGGGATCAATACAATACAGCTTCTGCCCTCTACTATCTTACATTTTAACAGGGGAAGACAACATGTACTGGGGAACACTGGCCACTGGGGAATGTTTAGCCAGAGAAGTCAGAGAAACTGAAATTGGAATAATAGGAGACTCCACGGATGTGATCTTCCAGGATAGAATTGATGTAGTAACTGCCCTCAGAGACAGAGTTTGAAGGGGTGGATCTGAGACCGGGCTTTATGAGGGTAAATTCTCACCAAGCCCAGGGTCACAGGGGGGACTTAAACTAAATGAGCAGCTAGAGGAGATGGGATCTTGCTTATGGAGAGGGGAAACTTTGGAAAGCAGGTAAGGTAATGGGGGTCCCTGGGCTATTGGAAGGCCTCGGGGGAATGGCCCAGGGACCTGTAAAGGAAAGATGGAAGGAAATGGGCTGTTTTTTCTTTATCACTCCCCAAAGTCCAGTAGTGGAGACGCTAGTCTGGAAGTCTTCAAATGATACTCCTACTGTGGGCACTGAGTATGGATCACAACACAGTGTTTTCACTTTTTTTTTTGTTGTTTGGTTGCATTTTATTTTCTTTCTCATTTTTTCCTTTTTGATCTGGTTTTTCTTGTATGCCATGATAGTTATGGGAAAATGTCTAGAAGAATTGTTCATGTTTAACCTATATTGGATTACTTGCCATCTAGAGGAGGAGGTGAGGGGAAGGGAGGGAAAATAATTGGAACACAAGGTTTTGCAAGGGTGAGTGTTGAAAATCATCTATGCATATGTTTTAAAAATAAAAAAGCTTTAATAAAATAATGAAAAAATAAAAAAGATCTAGATTTCCCACTGCAAAAACAACAACAAAACGCTAAATGAGAAACTGAAAAAAAATGGCAGTCCTCTTCTAGTAGAATATAGACTTTGCAAGAGAGGGGAATTCCATTTTTAAAAATCGCTGTAGTTCACGCCTAGCACCCTCCCTGGCACACAGTCGGCACTGCGTTGAATTGAACTGAATTGACTTGTAGAGAGTTGGATGTGCGGGCCGAGACCCTGAGCGGCAGGATGGCAGGGGACAGGAAACACAAGGCAATAATAGCCAGGAGGCTTAGCAGCAAGCCGTCCCCAGCTTAGGAGATAGCATTTGGGCTCCTTCTCAGCTCCCCAGCCATTTCATTCCCAATAATACTTTCAGATTGAGGTGAGAGAGCAGATTCATCCGGAGGCGCGGAATTAACCAGCTTTTGCTATCTGATGGTCTAAGGGACAGGCTCCGGAGGACAGAACTACGGACATTTGATGGCGACGGCACAGGGAGAGGGGGAGGGAGTTCTGGGGGACATGTGAGCTCAGTATAAGGGAGAACTCCCCGGGAGGCCAGGCTGGCCACAAACGGAGTTTCTTGGAAGCCTTTGGCAGGTAGTAAGTTTCCTGTCACTGGAAGTGGTTAAGTTTGAGAAGGGACTTGTGCTCAGCACATAGTAGGTGTTTCACCAGAATGTTTGAATTGTGGGGGTGCAGAAAAGCAGCTCTGTGAGATGCACAGCGCACTTGGCTTGGGAATTGCAGAAACCTGGGTTCGAATGTCTAGTCCGGCTTGTTCGGGTGACCGCAGGCGGGTCACTTAACCCCTTCCGGGTTTCCGCCTCCTTAAGCCAAAAGAGTCCCTGCGAGGGCTTTCTCCGCCTGCTAGGTTTGTGGTGCTGATACATGTAAAGTGCTTGGCAAACCTGAAGGGACTGAGTAAATGTCAGTTATTATTAGAGAGGATTCCTGCCTGGGGCGGAGAGCTGGCCAAATGGGCATGGAGGTTCCTCTCAGCTCCCGGGGTCCGGCTTCTGCTCGGAGTCTCCGCCTCCTGGCCCTTGGGAGCCCTTGCCCACCACTCCTGCCCCGGGGGCAGTGACATTGCTCTCCAGGTCTCCTCTCCCCCAAAGGAAAAGGAGAAAAGCCGGGGAGGGGGGATTATGGAGCAACAGGACCCCTATGTTATAGGTGTTTATATATGTGTGTGTTAATAAATATATTAATATATAATGTGTTATGTTATTAATATATATGTGTTAATAAGTATATTAATATATAATAAATGTGTATGTGTGTTATAAGCCCTGCCCATGGTTATAGCTCCTGTTCCAAGGTCCTTCAGCCAGGCCCGAGTGCAGAGCAAAGAAAGCCCCTGCCGCCTTGGCCGGAAGGCGGGCGATCCTGAGGGAAATCCTGACTTGCCAGGGTCACCAACTCACTGCCCCAAGCCCCTTCCCCTTCCAAGCCTCAGTTTCCCCATCTGTAGAACGAGGGGGGTGAGGTTCCCCCCGGCCTGTTTCAGCTCAGGGTTCCCTCCTCCCTTCTCCCCCCTCCCGGCTTCCCCGCCGACAATTACTTCCCCCTCCCCGAACGTGCCCGATTAAAAGTTAATAAGGCAGCAAACACCTGCAGCTTCGGAGGGGAATTAAGAGCACCGGTCTCACAATCCACATGCAGATAAGTGAGCAATTAACAACCGGAGAAAGATGAATAGCAGTAATTACGGCCCCTCGGGCTCCCTGTCCACTAAATACAGCGCTATGGATGGATGAGGGGGCGCTGAGGCACCCCGGGACCAGGCCACCGGCCTGAGGGGAGCTCTAGCTGGTCCCGGGGGCCTCCCCGGTCCGAGCCTCATGGGCACGCAGCCAGAAACATCCTCTGAGACGGCCAGGAAAGCCTCTCCTCCCAGAAGCCCTTGCTTCAGATCCATCTCCACCTGAGTGGCTTCATCTTCACAGCCTCAGTTTTTCTCATCTGTCAAGTGGGGATAATGGCACCTGGGACACCCACCTGCTCTACAGGTGACTTAATGCCATTTCCTGCTAACCCGAGAGCTTTGGAGAAGGGCCGGCTCTGATCCTCCTGAATCATTCGCTCTTCCAGGTCTCCTCTCACCCCCTAAGGAAAAGGAGGAAAGTCCTGGGCAGGAAGGGGAGGTGGGATTAAGAAGCACTCAGACCCTGTATAGGTTATATCTGTTTCATACACACACACATCTATATAACACACATACATCTATAACACACATGTAAATGTGTGACACGGCCCTTGCTGTGGGCCATTGGAGCTTTCCTGCCCTCAGGGAGGTCACATCTCCGAGGCAGCTCCATCCCCCACACCAGGGGCCAGTGCCAAGAGCCCGGCATATCACCAGTGGTACGGATAGGGCGGCCCATGGGCTCCCAGAGTGGGGCCAAGCTCATGGTCTGGGTAAGAATTCTTCCTGGAGTTCTTCCCCATTTCCCCTGCTTCATTTCCAAGCCTGGAGACCCTTTGTAGCAGGCAAAAAAGGCCCTGGGCCCCCATCTCCTTAGCCTGATCTTTTAGGGCTCCCCCAACCAATCCCGGGAAAGCACTGGGCTGAGAGGCCCCCAACCAGGAGCGAAGCTGCAGAGGAAGATTCTTAGTTCAATCCCAAGGAAAACTTCCTAGAGTTTCGCCAAAGCGAATTGAGCGACCTCAGGAGGTAGGGAGCTCCCCCCTGGAAGTCTGGGGGGCTATTCGTTAAGTGGGCTCTCGGGAGCCTCTTGCATTCTGGGAAGCTTCCACAGACGGGGCCCTGCCCCCCCAGCTCCCGTCCCCCCCCCCCCCATCACGGCCCTCTAGCTCTCAGGAGCGTCCCCAGGCTTGGGCCTCCTGGAGAGCTCAGCCCTGCAGGGCCAAAGGCCCGGTGGGGCCTGCGGAGAAGCCTCGGGCCCGAGCCGGCTCTCGCTGGTCCCGCGGCGCCCGCCATCGCTTGGTATTCAGGCCATGCTCGGCTCAGCTCATCTTCTCGCCCATCACAACCCGCCTCCTGCTCCACAGCCCCAGCGGCAGAGACCCGGGGAGCAAGCAGAGGCTGCAGGGGGGCGCGGAGGGCTGCAGGGGGGCGCGGAGGGCTCCGGAGCTCCGAATTAACTCCTTCGTGGCCGGAGTCTGGTCTCCTCCCCATCCCGCTGGCTGCAGGTCGGGTCCCGGGACTTCTAGAAGAGTAGCCCCAAGCATGGCGCAGCTGCCCAGCCTATCCCTGCCCCGGGGGGAAGGAGCACGCTGCTGCTCCCTGAGGGGGCTGGGGCTGCACGCGGTCTGCCGGATCAGTGGGGAGCCTTCCGCGGGGGGCGGGGCCTCCTCCCTGGTGCCCCAGAAGCTCGGCTGTGCCATTCATCACGGGTACTGAGGCGGGAGTGACAAGGCATGTGGTGTAATGGTCAGAGCCCCATTCGGGACCCGCCCCTAGAACATCTCGTCTCTGCGGGCTTCGGTTTCCTAATCTGTAGAATGGGCTGCAGGAGGTGCCTTCCAGGAGCCAGGCCTGTCCTAATGCGTGGCCTGATTCCTGGTGGGCAGGAGATGTGAGGGCCCTCCCACCCATCCAACCCCCTGCCCAATGGGCTGTTTTCTCCTTGCTCTCCTGCTCTCTGTCCTCCTGAGTCATTCACAGGGTCCTGCAATCCCTGTAATAAAGTTGGGCAGCCTGAAGAGAGGCGCCCCTTCCCCCAAACCAGGCCCTCAGGAGAGCTGAGAGCCCCTGTGACGGGTGTTATTTGTCCAGGCGGACCGATAAATGACTGTTCTTTCCAGAGAGACCTCATTTGAAGTGGTGACCTGCATTTAGGCCGATGGGTAATGGTAATAATAATAGCAACAGCCAGAGGCCCCGCGTGCAGAGCACCCACCCCGGAAGGTCCGTCCTCGCCCCTTCACCCTTCGGGAGCCGCACTTACAGGTCCCCTCAGCAACACCTGGAGGGGGCTGGAGAGGTCTGCCCGTCTGCAGCACTTCTGGAGGGGCGGCAGGATGTGGGGAGCAGGGCAGCTGCTCCTCCCCCGTCTGGGAAATCTGGGGCCCTGCAACTTCTGTGGGGGCTGTCAGGCCGCTGCAGAACACCCCCCCCCCTCACACAGACAGACAGACACACTCACACGCAGCACACTTAGGATTATTTCCAGGTGGGTTTTTTATCTGTGTACGTACATTTATTCCTACAGACACAAGTATATTTTTTCAGCTGGAAGAAAGGGGACTTGGAGCCTCCAACAAGGGAGGGAAAGCCCACCCCCACCCCAGCTCCGGGCCCTCCTCTTCCTTCTTTCCCCCTCAGGCCAGATGGCAGGAGGGAGGGTGAGACTACTCTCCCTCTCTCCATCACTGGCTAATCCGAGGCTGACAGGCGGGCTCGCTGGGCCCTGGCACAAGGGCGAGTGGGCAGACGGCTGTAAATGGGGAGGTAATGACGCTTGGTGCCCCCTCCCCTACAGAGACTGGCTGATGGGGGTGGGGGAGATTGCCTGGGGTGACCCTGAGAGAGGTGGCTTTCACAGACCCCCCCACCACGGGGAGTCACGCAGAGAGGGGGGGCTTGTGAAAGTGTGGCTCCTGGGGGGTTCCACCTGGCTGGGTGTTGGGGGGGATGGACCCCAGAGGAGGGGAGGATGGGTCCCAGGGGAGGGGGCCCAAGAGTCCCTCGGGAGAGGCTGTTTATCCCGTGGGATGCTGCTCTGTGTGAGGAGAGGTGCAATTTCTCGTGTGTGTATGTGAGTGAGTGAGCTGTGTGGGAAGGCTGTCTGGGAGATGGCTTTGTGTCTGAAGGCCTCCCTGAAATCCAAGGTCTCTGCCTCATTTCCCGGTCCCAGACTTCTCTGCAGCCCCGGAAACAGCCAGACCCAGACACACTCTCATACTCACCCCCCTTCTTCTCCCACCTCTCTCGGGGTGGGGGGCTGCCTGTGGGGTCTGTGGAGGGAGGGGCTTCCTTCGAGGGGGGGTAACCCAGCAGACAGAAGAGAGCCCACCCTCGGAGTGGGCCTCAGGGCTCCTGTCCCCAGGGGACCCTGCTGAGGGACCGGCCGCAGGAGCCCCCAACCACGAGCCCCCATCCCTGATGTGTGCACAGTCCCCTCCCGGGCTGTCCCTGCACAGTTAGCCAGACTCCGGGATTTATCTCCAACCTGCCCTCCTAATGGTAGTCCCCCCTCCCCCCTACCCACGGCCTCTCCCGGGTGCCAAGCACAGGGCCCTCTTGGGCAGGACAGGGCTTCCCTGGCTGGGCCTCTGGGGCCTGGGACTTCGAGCCCACAGTCCTCCCTGAGTCCCACTGCAGTCCTCCCCAAGTCCCGCTGTAGTCCTCCCCAAGTCCCGCTGTAGTCCTCCCCAAGTCCCGCTGCAGTCCTCCCCGAATCCCGCTGCAGTCCTCCCCCAGTCCCGCTGCAATCCTCCCTGAGTCCCGCTGCAGTCCTCCCCCAGTCCCAATGCAGTCCTCCCCGAGTCCCGCTGCAGTCCTCCCCAAATCCCGCTGCAGTCCTTCCCCAGTCCCGCTGCAGTCCTCCCCGAGTCCCGATGCAGTCCTCCCTGAGTCCCACTGCAGTCCCTCCTGCTGCACTCCAGAGCCCCAGTATCCAGGCCCAGTCCATCATCTCCTCTGGCCCTGCCCCCTCCCAAGGCGAGACCCAGGCTCCCTCCCCCACCCAAATGAAAACTGACAGAAGCAATTTTCTCTGTTGGGGAAACAGATTGAGACTCCCTGGTCCCTGGGCTTCGGAGACACAGGATGCCTGCCTGCCATCTGTCTGTCGTTCTGGATCTGTCTGGCTGTCTGTCTGTCTGTCATCCTGTTTATCCATCTGTCTGTCCACCTGCCTGTCCGTCTGCCCGCCTCTTTCTGGGGGCGCAGAGGGGGGCGTGAGGGGCTGTTGGGGTCCAAGGGAGTCCGGGGAGTGGTGGGCCTGTAGCCTCCCTCAGGAAGGAGAGGGCTGGAGGTTTGGAAACCATGTCTGGGGGCCCAGGGAGCTCCAGTTCCTTCCACCCCACAGAGAGCCCTGGAAGAATCACGGTGATTCCACGCGGCCCGTTTGTTGTACTGGGTCCTCCTGGAGACTGGGGGCTGGGGGCTGGGGGTTGGGGGCTGGGGGCTGGGGGCTGGAGGCTGGGGGTTGGGGGCTGGGGGCTGGGGGTTGGGGATTGGGGGCTGGGGGCTGGGGGTTGGGGGCTGGGGGCTGGGGGTTGGGGGCTGGGGGTTGGGGGCTGGGAGCTGGGGGCTGGGGGCTGGGGGCTGGAGGCCGGCATTCCGGCCCGGACACTGACCTGCTGTGTGATGCTGGCTAAGTCATTTTCCTACTGTGGACCTTACTTTCTCCTTGAGGAAATGACAGTATTAGAATAGGTTTTCTTTAAGGCACCCACAGGATTTTTAGCGCCACAACTTCTGTAATCCCTGAAGAAATAGGGAAGAAAGAGGACAGGAAGCAGCATTGATGTAGTATTTATTAGGGCTTTACAAAAATGATCTCTTTTGATAAATTTGACATCGAGGTTCTTCCATACCGGAAGACTGGAAGGTTCTCTGAGTTTTGGGGGAAGGGGGATGTTTAAGGGAAGGGGAGGGAAACTAGAAAAGGGACTTGGGGTCATGGCTGGCGGCCCCCTGCCTCCCACCTGCTCCGGGGACTGACGTTCCAGGAGACCAGCTCTGCCTGAGGCTGCTCAGGCTCAGGGATTCCACTTGACAAGGTCTGCCAGTCCCCAGAATGCAAATATATGTAAATGAGATGTAAATTGGACAGTCCTAGATTAATGGAGAAATCCCCCAGTAGCCTCAGCCAGCTGCAGTGTCAGCGAGGGCTCCCCCATCCTCCCTCTGTCTCTGTCTGTCTCTCCATCTCTCCGGCTCTGTCTCTGTTTCTCTCTCCGTGCCCTTGTCTGTCTGTCTCCCATCTCTGTTTCTTAGCCCCTCTTTGTCCCTGTCCCTGTCTCTCCGGGGCTCTCTCCTTCTCTCACTCTCTCTTCCTCTTGACTCACGGTTTCTGACTCTTTCTGTCCCTCTCTGTTTAGTGTCTGTCTGGTTCCCTCTCCCCCGCTCCTCCCTGGCTGGTGGCTTGTGTGGGGGTGGAGGCTGGGTTACTTCAGAGGAACAGGACACCTCTGGGGGCCTGTGATGGACACAACTCTACTGAAGCCTGGGTCTGAGGTGATGGGAAATCTTGGAGTGGTGTTCCCCTGAGAGAGAAAGAGGATACCCTCCCCCCAGTCACTCCCCCCCCACCTTGCTCTGCAAAGGCACAGAGACCCCGCCAGAACTCAGAAGGAATGGCCGGCTCCGTCTCATCACCTGGAAGGTGTCTCTTACCACCGACTTCCAGATTGGGGGAGGGGAAAGTGTGGCCGATTTGGGGGCTTAGGCCATCTCTGAATGGAGATCTTTTGGGGAGGGGTAAAAGGGAGAGAGCTAAAAGGAGAAAGGAAAAGGGAAAGGTAATAGGCTTGGGTACTGGGGAGTATTCTAGAGTAGGAAGATGTATGGAAGAGAAAAAAAAAGGGTGAGATCTGGGCAGTAAGGCAGAGAGAAAGTCAAGGGTTTGGGGGGAGGGCTCCTGAAGGGAAGGAGAGAGGTGATGTGGTGGGTAGTGGGTCTAAGCCCTGGGGGATGTTCTGGGATGGGAGAAAGGAGAGGAGGAAAGACTGGGGGCTTAGGGAAGGGAAAGAGACAAGGAAGCACTTATGGGAGGGGGAGAGACAGGGGTGTTCTGGACTCTAGCCTTGGGCCCAGCACCTCTGCTTGGGGCCATTCATATATCAGGCTTCATTATTAATGAGGCCATGGGTGAGTTGGGGAGGGGGGCAGGGCAAAGAACCTGTCAGTCGGAGGCAAAGACACCTGGGTTTGAGGGGACAAGGTTAGGATGGGGAGATGCCCAGCCCCAACTTCTAAAAATAAGGGCTGGGGGGGAGAGGGCTCCACTCATTGGCTCTGCAGGATGCCCGTTGCCTTGGCAACCTCTCCTCCAGGGTACCTGCCTCCCCCTCTGCTTGCAAAAAGGTTTGGCTGCCAGTCTGCCTGTCCCTCTGTCTGCCTGACCCCCATGTTCCTCTGTCTACCTGCCCTCAACCTGTCCATCCTCCTGTCCCCCTACTCGATTTCCTCCCCGCCCAGGTATGTGTGTGTTGGGGAGGCAGGGTGTGTATGCGTAGAGAAAAAGCTCTCCCCCACGCCCCAGGGCTGGAGGAATCCAGATTGTTTTTGTGAGTGTGTATTTACATGTGAGTATCTCTGGGTGTTATTACTGTTTTGTCATTGTATGTGCATATATTCTATGTGCCTCAGTGACTGTGTGTGTGGGAGGGATGTATGGCCATGTGTACCTTCCTGGCAGTGGGTGTGCGAGGGTGTGTTTTTGTGCGTTTGCTGTCCATACAATGTCAGGCATCTCTCTCCCTCCTCCCTCATGGGGAAGGTCCCACTGTGGAGCCCAGGGTCCTCTCCTGGGGAGGGGGACTGCTCTCCACCCCAACCCAGACCTCTCCTTATCCATTCTGTCCCCTCTTCCACTCAATTATTTTGTAATTTTTAACCTCTAATAAGAAAATCAGCTGCTCCAACCCACTGCATCCTGATGATAGAGGCCCACGCCCCAGGACCAAGAACTGCTTCTCTTTCTGGAGAAAGAGCCTCCTCTGCCCTCTACTTTGAATTCTGAGACAGAATTGGAGAGTGGGGGTGGGGAGGGAAGAGGAACAAATAAAGCAGGAGTTGGAAAGGACCCGGGTGTGTAACCTTGGATGAGACATTTAAACTCTCTCTGTGCCTGTTGCCTGGTCTATAAAATTGGGATAATCACTGGTCCAGCCTCTTTCTGCCCAGGGCTGGAGAAAACTCCCTGTAAACCTTCAGTAGCCGGAGGAGGGGGCTTACAATGAGGCTTTCCTGAGATCTGCCTCCATCCCTCCTGCTGTGGCTCTGGTGGGGAGGCTAACCGGGCTTACACAGTAAGTGGAGAGAATTGGGCCAGAATCACAGGACCCGGTGCTGAGGACAGATGGGCCAGAGCCATGTTTGGCCCGCAGAGCAATGGTGTGGTTTGTCTTTTCTTCCATTTCAGGGAGGAGGAGTGATTGTGTCTGTGGATGTCATCCCCCCTCTCCGGGAGTAATGATCTTTCAGCCATGACTGGGGCTTGGTGGGGGTGGCTGTTCCCCTAAGGGTGAGAGAGACTCTTCAGGAAAATCTGAAGGACCCTAGATTCTCAGATTTGAGCTGCAATGGATGAATGAATAAAAAAAAAGCATTTATTGAGCACTAAGTACTAGAGATAGTAGAGAAAAACAAAACATTCCCTGCTTTTAAAGAGCAACTTGGGGAGATAATACAGAAAAATTCAGCTGCAAGTTAAATCTGGAGGACTGGAGAGCTTCAGGTTTCAGTGGTAGGGCACGGGGCAAGACTCGGAGGTCTTTAGGTTATGTGAGTAGTTCTGGCATTGTAGGCTGTTACTGTTATTCTTACTGCTAGTCCTTCTTCTCAGAGAGGACCCAGGACATCATGGGATGTGAATTGGATTTAAGTGAGACAGAGCTACACAAAATGATCAGCCTCCATCTCTCTGCCAGTCATCCAAGTCCAGAGGCAGGACAAAAGTCAGGATGAATGATGCTGGCCTGAGATGCAGTGGCTGTAGGTTGTAGAGGCAGGGCACCTAATAAGGCCTAGAGAACTTCTAAAGGCTGCCAGTAAAGCCTGGTGGTCCCCAATTTCATTGAATGTAATGGGCTTTTTGGGTCCTACCTCATCCAAGGCCAGAGAGCAGTTCAGCTGCTTGGGCAGGGCAACGGAAGTAGCTGTCCATGGTAGTGCTAAGTCTCCTGATTCTCTCCCCCTTCTAAACTTTATGGGGACCAACTAAATTTTCTGTATGAGCATCTGTACCTCAGCAATCAGCAAATGCTATAAATCAGGGCTTGAGTTATTGATTTTTTTATTGTCTAGACTTAAGAAAGCGAAGGAGAAAATGTTGATAATGCAGGTTAAAACAAAAGTGTATCGTGTATACATTTTTTTCCTCAGAGAGTTAGATGTTAAATAATTATCAGCACATCCTTCCTCCAAGCCCAGAGTTCCTTCTGCTACACAACTGCCGAGGCTTGGGTAAGGAAGGCCAGGATGAGTGGGCAAGGTGGAGACTTAGAAACTCCAATCTGCAAGCAGAAAGGGAATGAATTAATTAAGCTCTTTACTGAGTAGAAGAGGGAGGGGAGAGAGAATGGGACCCCATGGACCCAGATGTTAATAACTGGTGTATTAATAACTGACTGAGAAGGGGGGCAAGGGGCCCTTGCGTGTCCTCCCTCACTCCAGGAAAAGGTCTGACCTTGACTTTCTTCCAGCAGGCACCAGATGGTCCCTATGTGACTGCCAAGCCAGGCACCAAGATGCCCACCTTCCCTGCCTCCACTGTGGAAGATGGAGCCAAGCCTTCTGAGGATCCCAAGGGCCATATGTTGATGCTGATAGCAGTGCTCAGCTTGGGTGCCTTAGAAAGAATAGGATGAGATTGGGATTGCAGGGCTCAGACTTGGAAAAAGTGTTTGTTATTTTCGTTTAGCCCTATCTGAGTTAAAATCTGACCTCAAACATTCATTGACTGTGTGACTTCAGGCAAATCACTCAACTTCTGCCTGCCTCAGTTTCCTCAATGTGAAATGGGTTAATAATCACACCCACCTCATTATCAAATGAGATAATATCTGTAAAATGTCTAGCAGAGTGCCTGGAACATAATAGGCTTAATAAATGCTTCTTCCCTTTCCTACCCAGGGTCATTTTACAGACAAGGAAACTGTGGCCCCCCCATATCTCAGTGATTTGCCCACAGTCACATAGACGGCAGAATAGGTTTCAAACTCAAGTCTTCTGACCCCAGTTTAAGGCTATTTCCATGACATGAAGGAGTCCTTGTTCCAGACTGAGAGAACTGGTGGCCCAGAACCCTGCCCAGAACATTGGTTGAAGGAACTGGAAACATTTAGGCATGAAATCTGGCACATAAATATTTTCCAAATATTTACTGAAATGAACTAAACTCCTATTTTATGCAAGACAGAGGAAGCTGGTGTAGTGGATAGAGCCCTATAGAGTGAGAAAGTCCTGAGTTCAAATTCTCACTCAGACTTTCCCCAAGGATTATCCAGCTGGTAAGGATATGGGGACACTGAATGATTTTGAGCCTTGGCATGGGGCAGGGCAAAATGCTTGTTGAGTGGACTTGAGAGAAGACATAAGAACCTCAAAGGCTGTCTGCTGAAAGAAGGGATGGAATTGGTCTCAGGGTGCAGAACTGGGGACAGTGGGTCCTAAGGACCTGGAGGGCAGATTTTTGTTTCAATCTAAGGAAAAACTTGGGGTTGAAAGAAGCCTCGTCTGGGGGCCAGGATTCTAGTCTTGTCTCTGAACTGACCTGGGCAGGATCTCAGTCCTGGGGGAATAGGCTGAGGTCTAATATTTGATGATTATCAGCTTGGACCCTGGTTCTTTGGTCCTGTGCCCACACACTTGGCACCAGAGGTATGTGCACAGCCAGCTTGGGGTGCTCAAGCCCTCTCTCTTCACCCATGAGGAGACATATAGGTGGGGAGAGACTTTGACAGCTTTAGGTCTCAGTGATGCTCATAAATCTAGCTGTAAATTCAGTTGCCCAGGCTTGGTCACCACAATTTATTTGGCTCCCCCCATCAATCAGTCAAATCTTTCTTGTTACGGTTATTAAGGGCACCCTACAGGGAGAGAGAGGCAGCCAAGCTACAGCCCAGCCAGAGATGAGGAGGTCTCATCATGTAGGCTGAGCACTGTCCTCCCAGCACTGATGGAAGGACGTAGAGAAGGAAGGACTTTAAGGAAGGAACACTGGAAACTCCAACGGCAGAGATGGTTTTTGCCTTTCTTTTTTAGCACAGAATCTGGCACATTAAAAATACTTATTATTGTTGACTTGTTCCATCTGTTCCAGAGCAGGGTTTCACCATCTGGGCCAGAACATCTCAGACCCTTCCTACCAAGGTCCTGAGAGAAGGATCTTTCTACTGGTCCATGACAAAGTTGAGGGAGTTAGGGAAAAAGGAAGGAGGAAACAGAGAGAGCAGTGATTTGAATCCAAAGAGAAAGATCCCATTTCTTCCCTCTTGCCTTGCTGCCACAGTGGGATGCCACTTGGATGAAGGTAATTGGAAGAAGGTATGAGTGACCCTTTCTGCTCTCTCCGGGCAAAATCCTTGGATGAGAATCTTTGCTTGGGAAGCTCCAAAAGGAGGTAGGACCTTGTGATGGAGAGATAGTTGGACATCAGGGCCCTGATGGGATCTCCTCCTGCCACTCTCATCTCCTCCTGGGGATCACTCTCTCTTGGGGCTCAGGACCCCAAACTGACATCCACAAGAAAGGGGTGAGATAGGAAGCAGGAAAAGGGGAGGGGATCTGATTGAGGGTGGGTTGATCCACAGAGTGTTTGCCATTTGTGAAATAGAGGTAAGACTCCAATATCAAGACCCATGCTCAATTCCTTTATTTACTCAATACTTCAATCAATAAGCAACTGTTTATTGTCTATCATGGACCAAGCATTGCATTAGGTTCAGGGGATTTATCATTCAGTTGTTTTTCAGCCGTGTTTGACTCTTTATGACCCCATTTGGGGTTTTCTTGGCAAAGATGCTGGAGTGATTTGCCATTTCCTTCTCCAGCTCATCTCACAGATAAGGAAACTGAGGCAAACAGGATTAAGTGACTTGCCCAGAGTGACACAGCTAATAAGTGTTATATTCTTCTGACCCCAGGCCCAGTCTCCTTGTACCTGGCTGCCTTGGTGCAGGAAGTATGAAGATAAAAACGGAAATAATCCCTGCTCTCAGGGATCTTACATTCCATGAGGAAAAACTACATGTGCAGATAAATCCTTGCTTTTACCCCCTTCCCTCAATCCTCTCTGCCCATATTCTGGTACTCTCTCCTTTGAGGGACTAGGACTTCATACCCTGCTTATGAAATTAGCATTATACAATTAATTATTACCGGATCCTTGTCTTTTTTTCCTTCCTAGACTGAGAGCTTCCTGAGGTCTGAGTACAAAGATCATAGAACTTGGGGGTGGGGTGGAAAACCAGAGCTAAATCTCTGCTATTATTACCTGTGTGACCTTCATCTCTCCAAGCTTTAGATTCCTCCCCTGAAAAATGAAAATACCTGCTTTCTCACCTGAAGGACTGTTGTTTTAGTCAAATGGGAAAATGTTCACATTATTTCCTATAGCCCAAAATGCATAAAAAAATAGGAGCGATTGCTCCATTCCAGAAACTCTACAGCTGGGTTTGTCATCAGTGCTGCTCCCGTTTGGATCTGTTCCTATTCTTCTCCTTGAACACTCCTATCCCAAACTCCTCTAGTCTCTGACCCAACTTAGGGTAGCTCTTGGCTGGTGAGTTGAAACTATATCCAGGATTATCTAGGTCAAGGAGGGGCTTGAACCTTGGAGGGATCCTAGAGTGATCCCAACCTAGAATGAATGGGTTGTTCAGGGAGATAGTGAGTTCTCCATTCCTGGAGGATTTTTCTAAAGGATAGTGAAGACTGAGAGAAAGTATCATAAAACCTTACCGGGGGCAGAATGAAGTGTCTTCAATCATTGAGAAGGGTGGAGACCCCACCAACTTGAAGTCATTTGAAGCCAGGTGGGCCACTACAATGACAAAATGATAATTTACATAGCCTCCGAGGTTTGCAAAATGTTTTACACATACTATCCTTACAATGACCCTGTTGATGACATGATTCAAACCAGTTCCACTTATTTGGTATGAAGAGAGCCATCTACACACAGAGAAAGGATGGTGGGAACTGAGTGTGGACCACAACATAGCATCCCCACTTTCTCTGTTGTTGTTTGCTTGCACTTTGGTTTTTTCTCAGTTTTTTTCTTTCTTTTCAATTTGATTTTTCTTGTGCAGCAAGATAACTATATAAATATGTATACATATGTTGGATTTAACATTTACTTTAACATATTTAACATGTATGGGACTACCTGCCAGCTAGGGGAGGGGGTGGAGGGAAGGAGGGGAAATTTTGGAACAGAAGGTTTTGCAAAGGTCAATGTTGAAAAAATTACCCATGCATATGTTTTGTAAATAAAAAGCTATAATAAAAAATACTATTTGCAAAAAAAAAATTCCTAATTATATTCTTAAAAAAAATAAAAATGACCCTGTTGTTATCATCCCCATTTCATAGATGAAGAAATTGCGTTACAATGAAGCAAAGTGACTTGCCTAGAGTCCAAAGTTAGTAAGTGTCTGAGGCTAAATTTGAACTCAGGTCTCGTTGAATCCAAATCAGGCACTAGCTATATGACAACAATACGTCCCTTCACTGGGTTGTAGTGAGGGAGTGGGAGCAGGACAAAGACCAGGCCTGACATTTGGTAACTTCCTAGGCATTAAGCTAGGAAGCGCTGAGGAGGCTGGAACTGGTCAGAGGATCTTGTATCAACTCCCAGCCCTGGTTTGGAGTCCAGGTCTATAACTGTGTGACCTTGATAGATCACAGACTTTAAAAACACTCACTAACCTCTCTGTGCCAGTTTCCTGTCTCATAAAACGAGGAGGTTAGACTTGATGACTTCTAATGTTTCTAGTTCTACCCCTAAATCAATGACTGGAAATGCTGTGAGCACCTCCCTATTTTAGCACTTTGGATCAAACCTCCATTTGCCCTGCCTTAGTTTTAGGTCTGGTTTTCAAGCAGAGTCTGGTCAATCAATTGAGAGTATTATAGAGAATATTCTTGCTTGGGGAAGGGTTCAACGAGATGATCTTTGAGGTTTCTTCCAATCCAATTCTTTGATTTTTATAAAACAATTACTGCCCCAGGCTGGTGAAAGGCCAGAAGAAAAGGGATCTTGTGTTCTAAGTAAGGTCTCCTCTCTCTCCATGCTCCATACTACCTTACAAGTGAACCACAACTTGACCTGAGTTAACAAACCTGAAAGGGGGTTTAGAGATCATTTTATCTAAGAACTTATACTCCATTTGATAATTGGATAAACTGAGGTCCAGGGAAGGGCTGTCACTTTTCCTCAATCATACAGTGGTTGGTGTAAGAGTTCAGAAAAGGGGTACCAAGGTCAGCAGCAGAACCAAGGTGCCATCTTCTTGTAATGGGCCCTAGAGCGCAGTCCTGAAGTAGCTATGGACTTTCTATGGAAGGAGAGACTTTCACTCTTCCCCAAAGTTTGCTTTTTCCTTTCGTGGACACAGGACTAGATCTAAGAGAGATACACAGTTTCTCTGAACATCATCAGTCTAATAGCACAGTTGATAGGAGTCTGGAAATATTGAGAATTACTTTTGTTTCCCATAATTAACATGAGCAAGTGAGAGAAGGGAGCCTGCCCCCTGCCCCTTACTAAGAACTTGCAGACTCTACTTGGTCCTGGCCCTGCCCCCGGATAGACTCCCACCTAGCCTACCCATCAATCAATATTTACAGAGTTGGTGCTAATTGGTGCTGAGTGACAGGCAGAATGTAGAGTATTAGAATCAGAAGGGAACCTTAGAAAATGGAGTGGCCTGTGTTTAACCTATATCAGATGGCTTGCTGTCTGGGGGAGGGGAGAGGGAGGGAGAAAGATTTGCAACACAAGGTTTTGCAAGGATGAATGTTGAAAACTATCTTTTTGAAATTTTGTATTTTGAAAAATAAAAAGCTATTTTTTTTTAAAAAAAGGAAAAAATGGAGTGGCAGAATAGCACAGTGGATAGAATCAGCTTTTCAGCCAAGAAGACCTGGATTCAAGACCTGCCTGAGTTGCATCCTGTCTGAGTGACATTAGGCAAGCCACCGAACCTTTCAGTGAGCTGGGAAATCTTCCTCTTTGGAAATTCTACCAATGAAATGACTCCTTGCTTTTCTGCCTCCAAGTTTTCCTGGCTTTCTTCAAGTCTCAGTTTAAATCCCACCTTCTATAGGAGCCATTTCTGGTCCCCCTAGTTGCTAATCCATCCCCCTTTCAGACCACCTCTCTCTATTCTGTACATATCTTGTAGGTACGCAGTTATTGTTGCTGCTGTTCAGTTATTTGCCAGCTGTATCTGACTTCATGAACCCATTTGAGGCTTTCTCGTACAGGTTCTGGAACTGTTTGCCATTTCCTTCTCTAGCTTGCTCAGGAAACTGAGGCAAATAAGATAAAGTGATTTTGTCCAGGGTCATACAGCTAGTAAATGTCTGAGGCTGGATTTGAACTCGGGAAGATGAGCCTTCCTAATTCCAGCTGCAACACTCTCTGCTCTATGCCGTCATCTCGTTACACTGGATCCAATGATAGCCAATATTTATTGTACCAGGTATTGTGCTAAGCATTTTACAATTATTATCTTGTTTGATCCTTACAACACACCTGGGAGGTAGGTGCTATTTTTTCACACCCCCATTTTACAGAGGAGGAAACTGAGGCAAACAGAGATAAATGACTTGCCCAGGGTCACACAGCTAATACTTGTCTGAGATTGGATTTGAACTCAGGAAGATGACTTCTAATGTTCCCAGCAGTCTGTGCATTTTAAAACCTAGCTTCCCAAGAATGTATTTAACATTATATTATCTCTCTAATTAGAAAGTATGCTCTTTGAGGACAGGATCTATATTATTTTCTTCATTTGTATAATCCAGCAATTAGCACACATAGTAAAACCTCAATAAATGCTTGTTGATTGACCAAAAAATGTGTCAAACATTGTACTAGCAGGCAGGGAGACATAGACAAAAATGATAGTTTCTGCCCTTGAGGAACTTACATTTCAAAGGGGAGAAATACAATGTGCTCACAGATAATCAATCAATAAACATCTATTAAGTGCTTACTATGTGCCAGGCATCTTGCTAAGTGCTGGGGATACCAAAAGAGGCAAGGAGCTTCCAATCTGATGCAAAGAAATACACAAAGCAAGCCAAATGTAGATAAATAAAGGCAGTACATATTTCAGGGTTTAACCCAGTGCCTATCATATAGTAGACATTTAATTGATTCATCAGCATAGACAGAGTGAAAAAAAAATAGACAAAGTCATTGGGAAGGGGAAAGTTAACAAGTGGAGGAATCAGGAAAAACTTCCTGCAGGAGGGGGCACTTAGGCTGAGCCTTGAAAGGAGCCCAGGGTTCTAAGAGGAGTGAGAAAAGTGCAGGCGTGAGGCACAGCCTGGGCAAAGGTGCACAGGCTGGAGATTGCATGTGGTGCATGAGGAAACAACAAATATGCCTGTTTGGCTGTGTAGGGAGTGCATGCATGAGGGACAACTTGGAAAAACAAGCTGAAGCCATATGGCGCCTTTAATATAATAATTAACAATAAATAATAACTAGCATTTATATGCAAGTGAAAGTGCATAGAGCATGGAGTCAGGAGGACCTGAGTTCAAAGCCAGCCTCAGACACTTACTAGTTGTATAACCCTGGATAAATCACTGTTTGCCTCAGTTTCCTCATCTGTAAAATAGGGATGCTAATTACACCAAATTCCCAAGGTTGCTGTGAGGATCAAAGAGAATAATCATGTTTGGCAAATAGTAAGCTATTACATAGCTGTACACACGGGCTATGGAGTTCCCTCAACAGAACATTAAGCTCCTGAGGGCAGACTGGGCTGCATGTTTTTGTCTACATCCTCAGCTCTCAGCACAAAACATAACGGCATCTGATGAGTGCTTTACATGTATTTGGGGAAATAAAATACTATTGAGAAACAGCACATAGAGCAGTAAATAGAACTTACAGAGACTCGCAGTCAGGAAGATGGCAGGTTCAAATTCATTATCAGACAGTTCATTCAATCTCATGAATTTCAGTCTCTTAATCTGTTAAATGGGAATGATGACATCAAAAGCTTGTTCATCTGAATTCTAGAAGGGATCCCCCAAAGGCACCTATTGCAGATATGTGACAGATGAGGATCCAAGAAAATTCAGGGATTGCTTAGGGGTCCGTGAGAAGTGGCCTCTGAACTCAGCTTCTCCAAATGCTTTTTCCACTGCCTCCTATACTTCCCTCACCAAGATGTGAAGCTCAAATGATATAATGTATGTAAAACACTTTATAAGCTTGATTAGGGCAGTTAGGTGTCCAAGTGAAGAGTTCTGGATCTTAAGTCTGAAAGAATTCAGTATAAACTTAGTCTTAAATACTTACTAGTAGTGTGACCTGAGCGAGTCGCTTAACCTGTCTGCCTCAGTTTCCTTCTTTGTAAAGTGAGCTGCAGAAGGAAAGGTCAAACCACGCCATATCTCTGCCAAGAGAAGCCCAAAAGGAGAGTTGGATGCAACTGAAAAATGATTTTGTTCGGTCAATATTAATGTTATCCTTTAAAATAGTAGGATTTCAGGACTGAAAGAAACATTTATGCCAAAGTAGTCATCCTTTCTACAATATTCCCAACAAGTGGTCACCCAAGACCGTGAAGAGCTTCAGTGATGGGGAATCCAACATAATCCTTTCATTCTACTTTTGAAATGGGCCATCATGAATTGCTGTATCATATTTTATATATATTTAGTAATATATATTACACATGTATAATATATGTACAACATGTTATATACATATTATAGATTTTATAATATATTATTTTATATGATATGTGATATGTGTATACATGTATGTGTGCAGTTATAGAATATGTACATATTATATATTAGCTACTATATTGTTATAATGTTAAATATGTCGATATTAGGATTTCCCCTTTCTATTGAAATCAAATCTTTCTCTCTGGGTTTCTCTTCACCGGATCACCTTGACTCTTGTTCTGCCCTCAGAGGCTAAGTAGAATGAGTCTTATCACTCAAATACTTGAAGGCAATTATCATGGTCCCTCCTAAATCTTGTCTTTTCCAGGCTAAACCCCTTTCCAATCTCTGCAAGGCTTGTTTTCCAGCCCTCTCTCATCACAGTCTCCTTCTCTCAACTATCAATGGACTCATTCATGTCCTCCTAAAATATCCAGAACTGAACATGATACTCCAGCATGAGGACCGTGAGATGATGATAGCTTCCCCAATTTTGACCAGTGGGCCGTACTAATAAAACCCAAGGCTGCCATGGAGGATTGACCAACTGGTGGTGTGTTCTGAGTGCTGGAAGAACTCAGTAAAGTACCGAGAAGGCATAGAGGGCCCAGAATCCGCCTCTGTGGAGGAAACAGCCCAGATCAATGAAGTCCTTGATGCTTGAGGAATGGGGGCTGGTTAGCCTTCTGGAGAAGGCCGCTTGACTCATTGAGCTCCTTGCTGACTCTCAGGTCCTGCCTCAGTTAAAAATCAACATTACAAACAAAACGTAGTAGTGTGCTGGTAGTGTGTCAGCCAAAAATAACAATAATCCCCAAACCAGTTTGGTTTTAGACCATGTTAAAAACTACTGAGTCCAAATCTCAGAGGTGAGAGCCCCACTGTGCTCTGTCCAGATCCATCTAGAGAGACATGTTCAGTTCTGAGGATTTAATTTTAGGGAGAACATTGATAAGGGGGAGAATTTTTCCATTTTTTTCAAATCATCTGCTCCATCTTTCGCTTCATGCCTTTTTAAAAAAAAACTAATTTCCTAAGTTCCAGCTTTTTAAATTGTGGCTCATAATTAAATGAATGTAGGGGAGAGTCACAAAATTATGATTTATTATCAGTAAATGTTTGATTTGTATACCTATTTTATATCTCTACATAGCCAAGATCACATAAAAATTTCTTGGGAGAAAAGAGGTCTTGAATGGAAAAAATTTAAGAAGCCTTTCTTTAAGCCTAAAACATATTAGGCAAGTAGTGTAGTGCAATGGAAAGAGCCCTACTCTAGAGTCATGGGTTCAAATCCTGCCTCTGACACTAAGTAACCTTAGGCAAGTCACAGTTTTCATGGACCTACTTCCTCATTGGTTGGACTTACAAGGCCTCTGGGGTCCTCCCAGCCCAAAATCTATGATCCTATGATCTCTCCTCACTTTCCCACAGAATCCTTAGTTTCCTTCAAAAGCCAGCTCAGGTGCTGCCTCCTACAGAAAGAGTTTTCTGATTGATTTCCCTTTCTTAACTCCCTTTGTCAATATGCTTTTTATTGTTAATTTTAATTTTAATTTTTTTTTTTACTGAGGCAACTGGGATTAAGTGACTTGTCCAGGGTCAAACAGTCAGGAAGTATTAAATGACTAAGACCAGATTTGAACTCAGGCCCTCCTGATTTTAGGGCTAGTGCTCTATCCACTGCTCCACCTAGCTGCCCCATTATGCTTTTTATTTACTTATTAATGCTTATGTTTAATACCCCTACCTCTGCCCCAGCAGAAGGATAAGGACTTGAGACAGAGGCTGTAGTCCTCCAGCACCTAGCACAATTCCTGGCACAGAGTAGATCTTTTAATAATTGTTTATTAAATTGGATTATACAAGAATGGTGAAGAATTTGGCAATAATACCCTGTATAAAGATGGCCTTAAAGAACTGTGACTGTTTAGCCAGGAGAATAAAAGCCTTGATAACTGTCTTCTTGTTCTTGAAGGGCTGTCATATGGAAGAGGGATTAGGTCTGTTCTGTTTGGCCCCGGAGGAGAGAATTAGGAATAATGTGGGGCAAGAGGCAAATTTAGCCTCAGTATCAGGAAAAAGCAACTTCCTAATAATTAGAGCCATTCCAAAGTTGAATGAGCTGCCTTGGGAGGCAGGGAGCTCCCGTCACTGGAGGTCTTCCCGAAGGCAGGAGCTGCATAGCCCAAGTGCAAGACCAGAGGGTCTGCTTGCTCTGAAAAGGGGACATCTCTGACAATCCAGGACTGTTGGGAGGCTGGGGTTTCTCCATGTCTCTGTGCCTCAGCCAACAAGCCTAAGAAGGGATAAAGAGGCCCTAGCTTTTTCTCCAGCCCTGATCTATGGTGTTGTTATTATGTCTGTGAACTTGGGGAGATCATTCTGGACATAATGGATAGAGTGCAAGCCGAGGGTTCAAATCTCAGCTCTGCCACTTAATACCTCTGTGTAATTAATTCCCCCCTTTTGAATCTCTATTAAAAAAGTGAGGGTTGGATTGCCTGAATGGGCTCTAAGGTGCCTCCCAGGCCTCAGTGAACCACCAGTTTATGGTGAGAAAAGTGGCCTGAGTCCTACAGAATGGTTTCCATTGCTCCTGGGCTGGGAGAGGGAGTCTAATTTCTTTAACCTGACATTCAAGGTCCTATTCCAATTAGTCCCAAACTCTCACCCTTATTTCCCACAGCTTCCCCACAGAAGCCATCCATTTACTCTAGTTAGTGTATTCCCTGTCCTGCTTTCCCTTTTCCTTTCTACCTTTCCAGTCTTACTTACTCTGTTCTTCCCCCTTCTTCAAAGCTCACTTCCTCCTCTAGCTTTTTTTTTTTTTTTTTTTACTCTCCAAAGCAAAAGATATTTAATCAACCATAGCAAATTAAATGACAAAAACCTTTCTCTCATGGGTTACCATACCACCCGGCCAGGGACCAGGTAGAATATAGTCCCAGAGAATATATATGAGCAGAGAACACATTCACTGGAAAGGGGTATGTATGCCAGAGGACGTCTCTGTGGGCCCAGGACCTGCCTCTGTCCTAAGCACTCAACTGGCATCTTATTCTGGTGACTGCAGAAACCTTTCCTTCCCTGCTTATCCTGTGGTCACAGTTTTTTTCAACTATATTTTTATTTTCAGATTCAGATTCACTCCCTCTCCATCCCATTGGCCCTTGAAGTCCGGACCATACCAGAGCCCTTTTTCTCTACCCCCTCCAAGCGAGGATCTCTGCTGGCGTCTTTCTCTCTCCTACAACTCAGAGCCAGACAAATGAGGTCTGTAGAGATGTACTCGTTGGTTCCAGGTCACAGA